>NC_142702.1:22333193-22649107 GCF_029339155.1 Prunus mume
TGTCAACTCCAAAAAAAAAAGAAAAAAGTTTAATTGTCCATTTCATGAAACCAAACAGAGCCTTGCAAGTTGCATATTCCAAAACCAAAACACAGAACACAAACTCACGCACGCCGGTGGCAGTGTGCAGCAGACAATACGTCTCTTCAGACTCTGCAGTGTTTTTCAGACATTACTAGCCACCTAAAATATAAAGACAACATATTTTTTTCATGCTAAAACCGCGTTTGGTGGTTTGTTGCCAAAAACCAGCCTCATCTTGAACACTGTTTTGTTTTGTTTTTTTGCTTAAAAAAAAAACTAAATTCTGGTCCAGAGAGTTTTCTGGTCTCTTCCTCCGACACCAAATGTTGAAGCAGATGAAGTTTGAATCAAAGCCAGTATCGTCATTTCACAAACATAACCGTCTACTTGTGAAGTTTGCTGCCTCTTTTCTTTTGTTGGGTCTCGCTTTTCGACTCTTCTATTCTGATTCTATTGGATTATCAGTTGAGCCACCTCCTCTTGCAGACCACGAAACAGAGCCCTCCTCTGTTCCATCTTTTCCTCCTCAAACTCCTCCTCCTGGTCCTGTCGATTTTCCTGGAAACAGCAGCCAAGCATCTCAAAATGGTAAGTAATTTTTTGTTCTTTCTCTGTCTCTGTCTCTGTGTTTTTGTTCATTCGTTTTTTTCTGGGGACAGAGTGGATGAGTCTGTGTAAATGTACTAGGCTTAAGAAAGTTTCCTTTTTGACACTATTATTTTTCCCCATCTCCTTCCCTATTGCATCCTCCATGCATGAATGATAAATTAGCAATTTCTTCATTTGAAAACTCACCAAAATTTCTCATCTGATTTCTCTCTCTACTTGATTTTGCAATTTTGTTAGTGAATTCTGTTTTCTGTAACTGTTGATGAAAAACTCAGACAACATAAGGTCGCTGCACTGTAAAGTTAAAAAAGCCTTTCTCATAATGCTTCTTTGAACCTTTGCTAGCCTCAGATTTATTTACTTTTTACAAATATAGTGGCAGTAAAATGTGACATTTTTACTGGAGATTGGGTACCAGACTCATCAGGACCAAGATACACTAATGAAAGCTGCCATGTTATGGAATCTCATCAAAATTGTATGAAAAATGGCCGCCCTGATTCAGGCTACATTTACTGGAGGTGGAAGCCAAGAGACTGCGAGCTATCCAAGTTCAATCCACAGAGGTTTCTTGCTCTAATGAGGAACAAATCGTGGGCTTTCGTCGGCGATTCGATCTCGCGTAACCATGTGCAGTCATTGATTTGCATCCTCTCTCAGGTACATTTTAAAGCATTTCAAGATTTTGCTTAGATCAAACTAAAACTTGTTGATTTTGTTGAAAAGTGGCATTTTGCTTTCAAATTGTTGAAACCTTAGCCACTTTTCCTCTTTGGAGATTGAATGGAAACCTAGTTAGATCAAACTATGTTGTGTGGGGTCATGTGGTTTATGTGTATTAATCACGGGGCTTAGGTCATCTTACTGGCTTTGCTTCCAAAAATCATTCAAACTTTTACTTCGCTTCTCTGGCACGTCTGTTTTAACTCTTGATCTATAACTAGTGATCCTAATTCCAACCTTTAATTTTGATTTTAGTTGTGGACTACAGCTGCACTTTCATGGTGACCACTGCTTTCTAATTGGTTATAGAGTCTTTTTCATAGCAAGTTTACCTACCATGTCTGTGGGATCATAATTGGTTCAGATTCAACGTCGTTTCTGGAACTTTAATGATTGCTGGTGTATGCATAGCTCCAATAGGTTTTCATAGGTAATTATCAGCATGAAAGAATATAGAATTGTTAACCGACTAGCTCTTGGTTTAGTGGTACTTTTTTTTCCAATGTTGGAAAAGGCCCCGAGTTCGAAAGAGTCTACAATTGTTACTTATTACCCACTAGAGTGTCAAAATTTCCCAGCTTTCCCAGCTTTGTTGGTAAGGGAGTCTTAGACAAGCCAATAGTGAAATGGCTTTTAGTTATTGAGAGTTGTGTTAAAAAAATGAAAAATGGGAGAACTTTTTGGGCGTGATCATTTAGGAAATTGGAGGATATGATAGTTGAGCCAAGGACCTGCCTTGTAGTTGTAGAGGAGATGTGGTTATGAATTGAGTAACTTTTAGCCACAAAAAATGGGATAATTGAGGTCCTGAATTTTGAGCTAAGGACCGCCTATTTTCATTTAAGCCCTGTCTATAATTTTTTGACCATGCCAGCAGGGTCTAAGCTCAGTTGAAAAGGGCATTAACTTGTAGATCAGTGGTCTCAAGTTTGAACTCCCACGACACCTTGATAATGTGTGTGAGAAAACCCCTCTCACAATATTGCTTGTATAAAATAATAATAATAACCATATAATTCCTGTATAGATACAGGACCGACCATGATCTGACATGTTGTAGATTAAACTTGCTGCCTCAACTGGTTATCTGTTTGTGCCTTGTTTTATAGCATTGCATATATTCTTTGTTGGCTTCCGATTATTTGGTCCCAAAATGTTGATCACATTTCTGGTTATGTCCCCACAGGTGGAGCAAGCTGTTGAAGTATACCATGACAAAGAATACAGGTCTAAAAGATGGCATTTCCCATCTTACAACTTCACCCTTTCGGTAATTTGGACTCCGTTCCTCATTGGAGCAGATATTTTCGAAGACATGAATGGAGTTTCTACTTCCGAAATTCAGCTTTATCTTGACAAGGTCGACAAGACATGGACCGATCAATACAACAGCTTCGATTACGTGGTGATTGGCGTCGGCAAATGGTTCCTTAAGACTGCAATTTTCCATGAGAACAACACAGTCAGCGGCTGCCATTCCTGCCCCGGAAAGAACTTAACTGAGTTAGGATTTGAGTACAGCTACCGCAGTGCTCTCCGTGCGGTTTTCAATTTCATCACCCGTTCGGATCATAAAGCCTCTGTATTCTTCAGAACCACCACGCCTGACCACTTTGAGAATGGAGAGTGGTTCAGTGGTGGGCATTGTAATAGATCGGTGCCATTCAAAGAAGGTGAGGTTGATTTAAAAGATGTAGATAATGTAATGCGTACCATTGAGTTGGAAGAATTTGAGAAGGCTGCAGCCAAAGGATCCGAAGAGGGGGTGAATTTGAAGCTACTGGACACAACCCATCTCTCATTGTTGAGATCTGATGGGCACCCAGGTCCGTACAGGCAATTCCAGCCATTTGCCGAGGATAAAAATGCCAAAGTTCAGAATGATTGCTTGCATTGGTGCTTGCCTGGGCCAATAGATACTTGGAATGATTTGGTGATGGAATTGTTGGTCAATGGTGACAAATATCAATAACCAAACCATTTTATTTACCTCGGCTTATCGACCTCTCAGAATTCTTGGCCGGAATCAAAGTTTTGTTTTTCGGATTGAAGGTTCGGAAATACTTCATAAGCATTTGCAGGGGTTGTTTATCCTGTGAGCAATTCTGTGCCTTAAAGAACAGGGAAGCCATTGACCCGGAAGCCATGAAACGTAGAGAAGGCTTGCGAGCTTGCAACGATGTGTGAACTTTTTATTTTTTTGCTATTTCAGATTCTTTGGCCAAGCTGCAAAATCTTGTACCCTTTGTATTACACATAACTTATCTATGATAAAAATCCCTTCATTTCTGTAAAAGCCTAGTATCTGTCTTTACTGAACAGAAAAGAATGCAAAAGGACGCATATTTATATTCAAGAAGCTATTTACCAGTCTATTTACCAGTCGTCCTGACACAACAAAACTACTAGCATTATGTAGAAATCCAAAAGTTCATCTTTAGGAAGCCATTTACCACTCTCCCTGCCTCACTAGTTCTATCTCTAAGTACTATTGCTGGGAGACAATGAACTAATAAACCAAAGGGTAAAAACTGATCACATCAACTCTTGAAATGAAAGCACTTATAACGAAAGCAAATCGAATTTCATCGATTCTTAGCTTGATTCAAAATCAAAGCAATGTTAGGACAACAGAGAACACAAATGCAGGGAATTTGCTCCACAACCTTCAAATCAGAACTCACATTTCAATTCTGGATTATTAACTAACAAGTCACATCTGAAAGTGCAACATATCACCACAAGTTTGCAGAACAACATGTTCAAGAAATATAGACAGAAAGCTAAAAAGCTTGGGTCGCACTGAAAATGCAACTCTTCACCTTCCTCCTCTTATTTGCTTGAAGCGGATGCTTCAGCCTTTCTGGGCTCCGACTTCATCCAATCCTGCGTAATTAAACAAAATGCTAAATACCATGTTCATGTCTCAAATCAAATTCAGCAAATATACAACACAACCCAGCTATTGCTTCAAAAAAATTCAAGCTGTTGTTCTAAGAAAGTGGCAGCTGTTTTATACATTTAATTGCAATTTTATCAAACAGCAATTGAACATATTAAACCACAGTAAGCCTCGATTTGGTAAGCTAAAACACTGGATTTAGTCTCATTTTGCAGGAATTTAGGCATATTAAACACAGTTCAAATTGATGGAAAATACAAAAAGAGGTAAAATCATACAACTTTAATTAAGAAAGTGAAGCAGTGAAACCCTAGAATTTTTTTTTTCTCGACGAAGCCAGATCTATACTCAACAATCGAAACCCAATACCCTAATTCGGATCAATTGATAGTTCAGCAGAAAATCTCGGATTTTAAATGAAGAAATATTCGAAATGCTGAATCTGAAAATAAATTAAATGAACAAAAGGGAAAATTACGTTCTCAATGAGAAGGTAGTGGCCGACGACTACGGTGCCTACTATGCCTCCCAAGATCGCGACTGGTCCAGTTAACAGGCTCCATTTCCGGTATATCATCTTCTTTTTCTTCTTCTTCCCTTCCGTCGCTCAGGCTCAGGCGTCTGGTGCGTTTTCGCTTCCTTCATGTGGTTCCATTATACAAATAGGCCCCAGCTGTTTTGGGCTCAGCTTGGGCTTCTTAAAGCCTAAAGAGGCCCCAATTTTTTGGGGCTTTGTTTCAACACCATGCTCTGTTGGGTGCATTCAACTTTTTCATTTTTCTTGTTCTTATAATTATTTCCGTACTTCTATTTTAAGGGCATTTCCAATTGGTCTCTAAATGGAACTCTAAAAATGGTGGATAAAGACTTATTTAGAACTTCGTTGGAATGTTCTAGGCTCTAAAAGTATCTTTTCTACAATGAGGGCCTCTACATCTTAGGCTCTCTATGAATTTTTCATGATGTAATTTGTTTTACGTGTTAATTTTTGTTGTTCTTAATTTACTTTGTTTTATTGTATGTTTATGTTATGTTAGCTCTTTTTTTAATGAAGATTTCTACAAAAAAAAAAAATCAAAATCAAAATTTGGAGTAGTAATTCTAAAGGTAAATTATAATTTTAAAAAAAATCAAAAATCAACATTTCTACCCCATTTATAATTAAAAAAATTTGAAGTAGTAATTCTAAAAGTAAATTATAACAATTGAAAGCAAAACTAGAGAGAGAGAGAGAGAGAGAGAGAGAGAGAGAGAAGGAATATCAAACCAAAAAAGAAGAAAATGGAAAACAAAAAAACAAAAGGGGTAGTAAACCCTAAACATTAAACAAAGCCTCATGTATGCTTCAAATTTTCAAAATGTGGGACCCACTTGGGCTCTATCAAAGTTCACATATTTAGAGACAGTTCTGATGGGGCTTTATGATATAGGGCCCTAAATCAATTCCATTGGAGATGCATTTTGGCACATGAGCTCTACATTATAGTTGCCATGGCAAGGGGGGTACTATTCAAATTTTTTTTTTCTTCACAAATTTGTTTATCTAAATAATTAATTTGGACAATATATTCGGATGAGATTTTCTGATAAAATATTCGGATAAGATTTTCGGTTTCAAATTTCAGATAATTTTTTTTTTCAAATTTCAGATAAATTTCAAATTTTCAATTTCATATATATTTAATGCTTTGGTTGGTTTTTTTATGCTTTGGTTGTGGTTTGTTTGTTTTTATATATTTAATGTTTTGGTTGTGGTTATTTTTTTATGTATGGAATGTTTTGAATAAAAAGGAATTTTATTTAATAGTTTCTTTGATAGAGAAAAATTAAACTTGAAAGTGAAAAAAATATAGAGTTGAAAGTGAAAAAATTATTGAGTAGAAAGTGAATAATTAAAGGGAGTTTCACTAAAAAACCCAAAATGAGAGTTGAAATTATAAAAAAACCCAAGCACTATTTAAACATATAAACACACTCAAAACCCATAATTACACACACTCAAAACCCATTTATAAACACACCCAAAAAGTTGACTTTGGGGTTGATTTTGGGTGTGTTTCTATGTTTAAATAGTGCTTGGGTTTTTTTATAAATACATGTCTAGGATTGGGTTTATTTATAAATTTGTAATAAGGAAACTTGAAAGTGAAAAAAATTTAGAGTTGAAAGTGAAAAAATTATTGAGTAGAAAGTGAATAATTAAACTTGAAAGTGAAAAAAATTTAGAGTTGAAAGTGAAAAATTATTGAGTAGAAAGTGAATAATTAAACTTGAAAGTGAAAAAAATTTAGAGTTGAAAGTGAAAAATTTATTACAAATTTATAAATAAACCCAATCTTAGACATGTATTTATAAAAAAAACCCAAGTACTATTTAAACATAGAAACACACCCAAAATCAACCCCAAAGTCAACTTTTTGGGTGTGTTTATAAATGAGTTTTGAGTGTGTGTAATGATGAGTTTTTGGCGTGTTTATAAAGTGTTTTGGGTGTTGGGTTTTTTTATAATTTCAACCTCCATTTTGGGTGTTTTAGTGAAACTCCCAAAAATTATTGAGTAGAAAGTGAATTTGTTGTTAAAAGTGAAGAGTATGGATTGGTATTTATAGAAAAAAATTCAGTATTTTTTGGGGTTTTTAAAAAAATTTTACAATGTTTTATCATAATTTTTTGCCTTGAAAAATTCCAGGCCGTTGGATTGGATGAAAAATCGGAAATCGAAAGGACAAAGTTGCGCCACGTGGCAGTGGAAAAGAAAAAAAAATAATTGCGCCTGCTGACGTCAGCCTGCCTTCAGGCCAGCCCAGGCTCGTGGACCCCACTCTGCCCAGGCCAGCCTTTGTTGCTGGAACTTGCATTTGGGCCGCCCTCAGGGGCTGCTTGAAGTGGCCTAACCTATGCTTCTTATGTGCAAGTATAAAAAAGAAAAGGTAAAATATTTCATTTGGATTTCATCCTACGGCCCTTATTAAAAAGGTCCTCACAGGACTTTATTTTTAGATTTTTAAGCAAGTGGGACTGTGACTATGAGTGGCAAAATTGAAAACCTTCTCTTCTAAAATTTCCAAATCTATCATTGATTATAGTAAACAAGAAAATAAAATAATTATAACCAGCCATAGATGACCGGTTACAATTAGTAGGGCAATGCCCTCGTATCTATTTCGAGGAAGCGTAAGTTTTATATACATCGTTGGTTCATTTGTTGACATTTTAAAATTTTCAAGTTAGTTGTTGTTTAACATAGTATTACAGTGTCTTTGCCAGTGATACTTAGTTAAATCCACTATAATCAAATTTGTCAAGTTCGATAAAATACACAGAATTGAAAGATTAAAATTCAGCAATCCAAAGTATATCATTTAAAATAACTTACCCAATACAAATAAAGGAATTGTCCTCGAGCAGGCTCTAGACGACGAAGTGACTAGAAATTAAGTTAGAAAGTCAATTGATCAACTGAAAAAACATCGAAATGGTCAATCTCTCTGGAACCCTTGAGCACATACTGCCTGAGTCATTGTAATTCCAGAACTTCCCAGGACTCAAAACTTCTGTTCCAAGATTGACTTTTGCACATCACTAAAGACTATATAATAATTCTTTCTACCTTCCCCCATCATTCTTCACAACCACAATGGAAGAAAACAAATACACAACACCTCATGTAGTCATGATACCAAGTCCAGGCATGGGTCACCTTATCCCACTAGTTGAGCTAGCCAAGCTCTTTGTCCACCACCACAACTTCACCATCACATTTATAATCCCAACAATTGGGTCTCATCCACCCAAACCCCAAATTTCCATTCTTCAGACCCTACCTCCACAATCCACAACCTACTTCTTTCTCCCTCCAATTTCCTTTGATTACCTACCACAAGAAACCAAAGCAGAAACAAAAATAACCCTGGCTGTCTCACGCTCGATTTCTTCGATTCGTGACGTGTTCGAGTCCTTAGCTGAAAATGCCAACTTGGTAGCATTGGTGGTTGATATTTTTGGCACGGACGCTTTTGATGTTGCACATGAGTTCAATGTGTCACCTTACTTATATTTTCCCTCTATGACTATGGGGTTAATTTTGTTACTTTATATGCCTAAGCTTGACAGCTTGGTCTCTTCTGAATACAGAGACTTGGCTGAACCAGTGAAGTTACCTGGGTGCACACCAATTTGTGGTAGAGATTTTCCAGAGCCATTTCAGAACCGAAAAGATGAAGCATACAAATTGTTTCTTCACCATGGGAGAAGGGTTGGTTTGGCTGAGGGAATTATAGTGAATAGCTTCATGGAATTGGAGCCAGATCCTATAAAGGCTTTGCAAGATGATATTGAGCTTTGTAGGCCACCGGTTTACCCAATTGGACCGATTATACAGACCGGTTCATGTGGTTGGGCGGAAACGGCTGGTGGGTTAGAGTGTTTAAGATGGTTGGATGATCAGCCAACGGGGTCTGTTTTGTTTGTGTCATTTGGGAGTGGAGGTACTCTCTCTTCTGAACAGCTCACTGAATTGGCATTAGGTCTTGAAATGAGTGGGACTAAATTTTTATGGGTTGTGAGAAGCCCAAATAACAAAGCTTCAAATGCATCATTTTTTAGTGTCCATAGCCAAACAGACCCTTTGAGGTGCCTACCAAATGGGTATGTGGAGAGGACCAAAAGGCAAGGTCTTTTGGTGCCATCATGGGCACCACAAACTGAGGTCCTTGGCCACGGCTCAGTTGGTGGGTTTTTAAGTCACTGTGGATGGAATTCAATCCTTGAGAGCATTGTGAATGGTGTGCCTCTGATTGCTTGGCCTTTGTATGCAGAGCAGAAAATGAATGCAAATTGTGTTGAGTGAGGTTTTAAAAGTGGCATTGAGGCCCAAAGCTGATGAAAATGGCATTGTGGGAAGGGAGGAGATTGCTAGGGTTGTGAAGGAACTAATGGAAGGGGAAGAAGGGTTTAGGGTTCGTGATCAAATGAATTATTGGAAGGAAGCTGCTGTGAAGGCAAAGAGCGAAGAGGGTTCTTCTACAAAGTCACTATCTGAGTTAGTGATCAAGTGGAAGAAACACAAGAAGTAATTAGGGTGCTGTTGATTTTCCATTTCCATTCTCCATTTCATAATTTATATTATGGGGAGCTTGAAATGTGGTACTCATGCTTAATGTAATTCGCAACCTGTTTGTACTATTCGAATATAATTACCTTAGTGTGTATCAATGAATATGTTGTATTAGCTAACTCTTGATCCAGTGATATTTCTATCGTTCTCAACGTTGGAAAGATCCCATTATATAAAACAAACACTGCCATGCCCTATTATGTTTAGCATATTGATAATAAGATATAGGCTTTTTTTTTTTCTCCTACAAACAATATCATATTTACAAGATATGTTAGCCACAATTAAGTATCGAACTCATCACAAATATATATCATCATGCGAGTCAAATATTAAGACGTTCCTCAAACAAATGAATACAAAAATCATTAGATTAAAGATTAATAGGTGATTAGATATGAGTTGAGGATGGATTTATTTTCATTTTCTAATCTCGTATACGCGTGCTCTTCTTACTTGTAAACTCCCCTACTCATCCATCACAATTAAGGATAAAATAATGTTTAGAAATGGAGGGGGATAGTTCTGGATTTCCAAAAAAAAAATATATATATCCAAAAAGAAAAACTGACAACAATTGTTCGACACCTATGCAGTTAGTACCCATCATTCAAACTCAAAAAAAAACTGATGGAGAAATTTCTTATTAAAGTAGCATTAAACAGTAAATTAGAACCTAATCGATGTATGATGATAATGACCCCACGTCTAATAACCTTAATTAATATGATAATCTTAATAATGTTTTGTTGGTGAGTAAGCAATATCTTAATCATTATCCACAGCCTCCACAACGATGGATCCGAGGGCTGCTGCGAAAGACTCCAACATCAAATTTGGAACTTCTTTTAGCGTCATACTTTCATCATCATAAGGTCATCACTGCTTTGATTATTTCAACCCCATTTCATTTATAATATTAATTAATTCAGTGCGGTCTAATTATTTTCCTCAATTTAAAGTCTTCTTTGGTGACTTCCAAAACATCGTAGCACTTTTAGTTGTACTTGATTAGCTTCGAAGAAGTATCTCAATATTTCTTTTTCGCCTTTTTCATCACACAAAAAGATATTTCTATTGAATTCAAAATACAAAGTCTCTTGTGGTGACTGAAGGGGAGGAGGAAGGAGAAGTACTTCTTTTTGCTTTCCCTTTCCTCCCCTCACCTCCTTTTGCTAATTTGTCAATCCAATCATTCTTCCAGAACTCTCCTTCTAAAATTTCTTAGTTTCTCTAAATCAAGTTTACCACGCATTTGAAGGAGTTTTGCTAATCTGCCCCTTTGTTGTTGTTTCCATTATTGTCAGTTTAGGTTCTTGGTTCGCTATTATGCGCAATTAGATTGCTAAAGACTAGTTTCTCCATGTTCGTCCCATGTTCAATAATTAATGAAAAAAATAGTATTAACGCACATATATTTGATGATATGTACTTAAACATTCTTAATCGTCTTTTTATTTATTTATTTATTTATTTATAAAGAGCAATAGTATTTTATTGATAAGAGGAACATAAATAAGTACAAAATCACTATGGTGCCAATTATGGATAAATCTTCTCCCATAATCAAATGCAACAACAAATTAAATTAATCTAAAGATAATCAGGCACAACCCACAAACTCATTAAAATCCTATAAATCAAGAACATAAAATTTAAAAAAAAAAAAAAACTATATATCATCATGTCATGCGCACACCATATCACCTCACAAACCATCCAAAAGTAGTGTTAAAAAGAAATTGAAGGTTGATGCCAACGTGAAGACGCACCCCACTGGAATTTGACACATTAATCATGTGTTTGATAAAAGGTACGTATTATTCCATTTTCATTGGCCCAACTTTTCTCATATATGTTTGAGCTTATCCAAGTTTGATTGGCACATAACCTTCCTCATCATATGTTTGTGAGCTTTTCTCGAACTAACTAAAGAATCTCTCCTTAGTGGTGCAATTATTGTGCTTTTCTTTTGTCAACAAAATATCTATTAGAGGAGAAAATGAAGCGTTTTAATAACTTACGGAGATAATGGAGGGGATGATGAATATATGTATATAGTTATTCTTTTGTTTGGATATTTGCACGTTGTTATTACTGTGCAAACGCTAGAAAAAAAAAGTGTGGAGAGGTAATAGAAAATATATGGTGTCCGCACAATAATAACGTTCGCACGTCCGCATTGAAGAAAATCTATATATATTGCCTTCATAATTTGGAGGAGTGAGAAGATTTTAAGCAAGAATTTAACCCTTCTCATGGATGTGGAATTTTTTTGTTTTTTGTGAAAGAAGTATTGTTATTGTTATAATCTTTTTTATTTTTTAGACTAAAGAATCCAATTTGAAATCTCTTTCAATATTGTTAAAAACAATACAACTAAACTAATAGCTCATTAAAATGCTAAGGCTTCTCTTAAAACCACATGTCATAAAAATGACGTTCATTTGGGTTGTTCAACAAAAAGAAAACATTTTGGTTATATTAATTTTTAAAAATATATGTATACATTAATTTGTCAGGCCAAACATGACCATTGATCAATACGGATGTGGTCTTTAACTCCTTTAATAATATATCAACGATGACTCAATTATTAGTCTCCCCAAAAGACCACATTTTTTCTGTGGTCTTTAGATACCTCGGTTGGGTCTTTTGCTACATGATAATTTCATGAAATAAAATTAAAAATTATATGCTTTGTGCATCAACTGTTTTCAATTGTTGATCGAGGGGTAGACTGTGGTTCGAACAATTGTCATCTTCGTTAAACTTTTCTCGAAATAAAATTTCAAATCGTAAATGCCAAATTAAGTAGGAAATTAGCGTTACAAATTACATGATCATATACAATATTCGGTAGATTGTCTATTTGGTCATATTTATCGGATAATTGTTCAAATTTTATTTGATAATGTATCCGATACTATAAATTGGTACGTACGACTGAACTTAATATTCTTTTATAGGAGAATATTGTTTGTCTTATTTCTGTGAGAAGATATTTCTCCTTCCACCGAATCCTATAAGAACTCCAACTTACATAATAATGAGAGAAGTATTTTCCATTTCATATGTCATATTTTCCTTCCACGGTAAAAGAAAGGATATAAAGTTGATAACATAAGCCTTACGTATGAATTGACATCACTCACACATGTGTTTGAGTGCATGGTTGACCATTCCAAGAAAGCTCTACCTCTCTAGAAACAGCCGTACCCTTCTCACACTCTCAACCCATTACACAAATATTCTCAGTATCCCCCATAATAGAATTCCACAACGACTGCCACAAACCACAACCAAACAACAACAAACCGCCACTAAACTCCAGAAACTAGCCTCCCAAATAATCCCAATTAACAATTAATCCCTCTCTCTCTCTCTCTCTTTTTCTCTCTCTCTCTCTCTCTCTCACTAAAAAGAAAATAATCAAATTGCATTAGCCTTTTCCAAAACACCTCATCCCACCTATATAAAGCAGCAGCACCACATCATTCTTTCTCATCACATTCCCACAAAATATAGCATATACCCCCCTTCCCTCCCAAAAGCGCTTCACCAAAAAGCACTTTGCCAAACATGGCGCAAGCACAACCACGGCCACCTCACATCGCAATTCTTCCGAGTCCGGGCATGGGCCACCTCATCCCACTCGCCGAGTTCGCCAAGCAAGTCGTCCACTACCACAATTTCACTGTCACCTTCATCGTACCCTGCGATGGCCCTCCGACGAAGGCCCAGAAATCCGTCCTCGACGCCCTCCCAATCGCAATTGACCACGTGTTCCTCCCTCCGGTCAGCTTCGACGATCTTCCCCAGGGCTCCAAAATCGAAACACTAATTTCCCTCACCGTCAGTCGGTCCCTGACCTCCCTCCATGACGCGATCAAGTCCTTGATTTCCCGCGCAAACCTCGTCGGGCTCGTGGTTGATCTCTTCGGCACCGACGCCTTCGACGTCGCCGAAGAATTCAACCTCTCCAAGTACATTTTCTTCCCCTCCACGGCCATGGCGCTGTCTCTCTTCCTCTACTTGCCGAAGCTCGACGAAACGACGTCGTGCGAGTACAGGGAGCTTGCGGAGCCGGTCACAATCCCCGGGTGCATTCCGATTCACGGTCGCGATTTGCTCGACCCGGTTCAGGATCGTAAGGACGAGGCCTACAAATGGGCCCTTCACCACTCGAAACGGTACCGTTTGGCCGACGGTATCATGGTGAATAGCTTCGCGGAGTTGGAGCCCGGCGCTTTGAGAGCTTTGCAAGAGAGCGAACCGGGTAAGCCGCCGGTTTACCCGGTTGGACCGCTCGTGAAAATGGAGTTCAGTAACGCTTTGGACGAGCAGTCTTCCAAGTGTCTGAAGTGGCTGGATGAGCAGCCACGTGGGTCTGTGCTGTACGTCTCCTTCGGGAGTGGCGGGACCCTCTCGTACGACCAGATCAATGAGTTGGCTCTTGGGTTGGAAATGAGTGAGCAGAGGTTCTTGTGGGTGGTGAGGAGCCCAAGCGACAAGGCTGCCAATGCCACCTATTTCAGCGTTCACAGCCAAAACGACCCATTGGAGTTTTTGCCAAAAGGATTTTTGGGTAGGACCCAGGGGAGGGGCCTGGTGGTCCCCAATTGGGCCCCACAGGCCCAGATTCTAGGCCACATGTCCACAGGAGGGTTCTTGACCCATTGTGGTTGGAACTCGGCCTTGGAAAGCGTTGTAAATGGTGTGCCTCTTGTGGCCTGGCCGCTGTACGCCGAGCAGAAAATGAACGCTGTGATGTTCACTGAGGATATAAAAGTGGCATTGAGGCCCAAAGCCAGTGAAAATGGGCTGGTGGGTAGGGAGGAAATTGCTCTGGTGGTTCAGGCTCTCATGGAAGGCGAGGACGGTAAGCGGCTCAGAAACCGAATGAAGGACCTGAAAGACGCCGCCGCTAAAGCTCTGAGTGAGGATGGGGCTTCCACAAGGGCACTCGCTCATGTGGTGACGAAGTGGAAAACCCAATTTTCCAATTGAAAATTTAGTCTTTAATTAGTTTCTTCGTGCATCCCCCTACCCCCTATGTTTTTTCTTTATTTTTATCTTTCCTTTCATGTTAGTATAATACTTGTGAGATACCATGGAGCATATATAGAACAAGCATTTCATGTTTAATCTATGGAGTTGGTGAGATGGATGCGGCCTTAATATTGGTACACAGAGTAATGGCCCAAGGGGATGACCCGATTTGGCAGAAATTTGTTACATCACAATAAAGTCATGGCACTCAAGTTGCGATGAGGGTTGGCTGCCATTGAAGGTAGGGCAAGTCCTTTGCAATTAATATTTGGGAGGTAAAATACATAATTAAAAGTATGAATCCCCACATCACATGTGGTTGTCTAGCTAGTAGCTACTACTAAATAAATATATAAGAATTCTTAGCAAAAACCGAAAACATGAGTTAGAGTATGAGAGGCCTTTAATGTTCAAAATTTTGATTGGACAGAAAAATACATGAATTTTAATACGGACAATTTGTTTGGGGCTTTTTTTTATGCTAAAGGTTTTTTTATAGAGGCTCAAGCTTGCACATCCTTTTTTCTTCTTTTCAGTGTATTATGCTATATGGTTATTGAATGAAAGTCATTTCATATCGAGAAATATATACGAACGATTTTTAGGTGATCATATTGAGAAATAAATGAGACATTGTAAAAGTCAATGACGATATTTAAATCTCTTCTAAACTCAAAGGTGATATATTCTAGAAGATGAGCTTTTTAACTTGTAGCTTTCCTATTCAATATGTCACACAATGCTTAAAGGCAAGGAGAAAGAGAAATGCAAGAGCAATGGCATTATTGTAATTGTCTAAAGAGGAAAATGACCTCCTAGAAACTGCACCCAATTTACTCTTAATTCAAAAAGGGAAAAAAAAACCTAACACCCAACTAACGGGATATTTAACATCTAAAGTTGTTTTTTCTTCTTCTTTTTCTTCGTGTTCTGTCATCTTTTTTTGTTTTTCCTCTTCTGTCCTCTGTTCTTCTTCTTCTTCGTGTATTGTCCTGTTGAAAGACAAATCTTTTTTCTTCTTCTTTTTGTTCCTCATCACTTAATAATTATCTGATTTGTCAAACTTTTGGACAACAACCAGTTCCACCTTTGATCGAATTTGACCTATTCTTGGTCTTCTCCATCTCTCATCAGCTTTACCCCCAGTGAAAGTAAATATATATATAAAAAATTAACTGAAAAATACAAATAATATCAAAATATTAATTAATCAATTAAAAGTTTAAAACTAAAATATGAAAAGAGAAAAAAAAAACTCTCATTTCTCTCAGATTGACCTGGATGTAGGCGCACCCACCCAGCCACTCTCTTTCTCTATCTCACCATGACCATAACCATGCTTCAATTTGATTGGAGAGAACGCTGTTTATTGCCTTTACTTTGTGTAAAAAATATATAAAATATATGTTATTTATTTCTAAAATACACGTGCTATATTCTCTACTTTGTATTGTTTTTTTAATGATGTGGCAGCATTACAGTGAAAATAAAGCAGATCATGGCAGAGAAAATCAGAGCAGAGAATTTGAATCCAATTTTTGCTAAGCCATTGTACAATCAAGTAATTATGGTTGATGCAAAATAGGAAAAAGTAACTATGATTGTGCAGGCCGACGAATAAGTGATGATAATGATATATATGGTTCACCTTAGAAAAGACACATGTGATAGAAAATACGACTGTGTTATGTACAATTGCATCTCCTTTTTGTTTGTATTGCCCGGTCAATTACTCTACTAGAGTTGCACTCGGCTGTATTTAATTGAGGTCAACTTCAATTGCTTCTCCTTTAGTTATTAAGAAGAACATTGATTTTCAACTCACGTGTATTTTTGTAATTGATATTAGTCTATTCTATCATTCTATAATGTTTATTAGTCACTTCCGTGCATGTGGATGATCAATTCTCGTATGAATAACCTGTAATAGTTGTATATTTGTCAAAAAGCAGGTAGTATTTTGCAAATCTAATAGTCCTTTGAAGGGTTATGATATTGACTTACAGGTTTCTCAATCTTTCAAGATGCCCATCAAAGTAGAAAGTCTAGCAAATGGAATGAGTTGCTTCATTATTGGGGAGCCGTCAAAGAGAGCATAATGATTCAATAGCTCAGGCCCATTACCATGATTTCATCTAGAAGATATTTACACATCACCTTAGATTGAAATTTGGTAGGTAATTAAAATGCCATCATGATGAAGCTTTATGGAGGGTCAAAAGTTTAGAATAATTGGATTTGCCTTTTTTTATTGAGAAAAATAAAATAAATTTGTTCTCTAACTTTAAATTATCTCTTCGTGTACTTTACCAATTGGGTGATACATTATCCTTTCTTCTTCTTCTTTCCACTTTATCTTATTTTTCCCCACATCTCTAAGTCCACTCCAATATTAATTTTCTTTGATGGTGGTGGTGGAGGGGGGATGGTTGCAATTTTAACAAATCCTTTCTAGCTAACTTAGTTTTGTATTTACAAGTCTTTTTATAGTAAGGATATTCCGGTTAAAGGAAAAAGAGTGATGTTATTTTCATCCATTTTTCTTATTTCCTCATTCATCTTATCTTCCCATCCACCATGTCAATTTGAAAAAACCCAAACTTATCTTTCCACCCACCATTATTTCTAAAATACCCCTACCCCAAGTTGCCATTGCCCCCCCTCTCAACCTCCTCATCTGGTGAAAACCCAATAGTTAACACCATGACCATCAGACCCACATCCACCTCTCCTTCTCCCATCCGCAGCCATCCTCACCATCAATTTGATTTTCCCATCGCAACCCTCACTTCTCCTTCGCTAGACGAAATCCAAAGTACAGAGCATTCAAAAGAGGAATTTTCATTTGGAGGCGCTATGCCCCAACTAAGTGGAATTCCCCACAAAGCATTACAATTAAGGAGGTCTAGGAAGACCATCCGAAACCAACACCTGAACTAGTGACAAAGGTGGCTGTACAGCCCCCTAAATTGATTGGAGATGGGTGTGGGTTTTGGGAAGAAAAAAAAAAGGGTGTGGTGGGTGCATGTGAGAGAGAGAGTTGTAAATTTGTCCTCATAAGTCATTTTACAATGAGGTAAATGTCATTAAATTTTTGAAGATAAGGTGGGTGAAGAAATAAGAAAGGTGGGTGGAAATAGCAGTACTTATAAAAAAATGCACACATTCGTTCTTGAATTATTCTATAAGATAAATTAACGATCAAAACAATTTATATTTCAATGATCATCTCTAAAGAAAATTATGCAACCAGCAAATCATTATTTCAGCACAGAATTTTTCCAATCGGCAAATCACATGGAGCAACTATTATTTTACATGTTGGAAAGGAATTACCCTTTTTTTTTTTTTTTTTTCTCAATCTCTGTTGGGCCAGTTTGGTTGGTCACATATTTCATTTGGTTCCAAGGTCAAACTCAGTTTTGGCCCAAAAAGGTATAGAATCCAAGATTGGGTTCAAAGATGAAAGTTCCCCCTCGCTGGGCCAATTTTCCCTTCTATTTCCAGAAACTACTTGGAAAGTGTCAACCAAACCCAAAAAGATATATATTTTGATCTACTGCTAGCCGCTGTACTGGAGGCTGGAGCTGCCAAATGTAACAAAACGCATATCTGCTCTCGTATGCGTGAGCAAAAGACGTTACGCTACTGACAACTATATGCACCAATAATTGTTGATTGGACGAATATATATCTTGATTTCTTATATTAGTAAATGTTTAATAGATGTGGGGAAATCACGAGTTGAAGTAATTCTGCTTTCGCTCGTAGCTATTCATGATCAGTAAACATGTTATTTGGTTTAGACTATGTAGTGTTATTAACTCATGGCTAGTATAAAGTTGGAACTTCCAAGAACATATGAGGAAAAGTTCGAGTGCAGCAGTTGAATACTGTTTCCCAAATCTAATTTTATTTTATTTTATTTCAGAAAAAGAAAACTCAAAATCATATCCCTAAGAAATCGTAAGGAAAAGGATTGGAGGATGATCTTCCCTGTTTTCGACTTATAAAAAGCCGTTCAACGGACCGGTCTGCATCTTCTGTTATTATAATGCTGGCAAATATTTTCAGGAACAATATTTTATATTTTAATGGATGCGAGAGAGAGAAGGTTCATATGGATCTTGTTATTAATTCAAGTACTTATTTTCAAATGAAATGCAAATCCAATGGAAAGCTTAGTGGCTGCACACAGTGTGGCTTGAGTTCGGGCATTAATTTAGGATCATGTTGCAGCATCATCTATGTTTTGTAGTTTCTTAAAAAAAAAACACGACTCTTCTCTCGCTCTCTCAGAAAATGGTTGTATTGTAGTGTTTGAAATTTCGAAGGTCGATGGAATATATAAAGTTGAGGGCTTGTATTGTAGTCTTTGAAAATGGTTGTATTTCAAAGGTCGATGGAATATATGTAGTTGCGGGCTTGTATTGCAGTCTTTGAAAATGGTTGTATCTCTTCGTCGCATTGACTGGTCAATTGAAGCTGCAGTTGAGAGTGACTTTTTTTTAAATTATTTTTATTTAAGTACCACGAGGTGTCTCCACACTCGAAGGGTGTGATTAATTTAGTTTAATTAAACTGATTCATCTCGTATGGTGGGATTAATTTAATTTAATTAAACTGTTTAAATCGTAATCTGATATATTTGCGGGGCCGGCGAGGGGCCTTGTATGTTATTATATAATGCGGTGTTTGACGGGAGAATGAGAGAAACCAGCAATTGGTAAACTCACAGGTTTCGCCATGGGGATGAGTAGTTTTGGCTGCAAGGTATGTGTTACAGGAGGTGCAGGCTACATTGGTTCTTGGCTTGTCAAGAAGCTTTTACAGAAAGGCTACACTGTCCATGCAACACTCAGAAACTTGGGTATGTCTGTATTGCTACACAGAAAAAAAAAAAAAAAAACAAATAAAATTGTCAGTTGTTGATTAAACTGATTCAACTGCGAGTATTTTAGGTTGTCAAACTGTGAATTAGAACCATTGATTAAGCGCAAGCACGATGCGGTCTTGATTCACTGTTTGACAACACAGTATGTGTTTCCTCTCTATTTTCTCTCTGTTTTTCTGTTTCTCATAAAAACAAATTGCTTTGAATATATTTGTGAAATGTTCACAGATGATGTGTCCAAGGTGAGCCTTCTGAAGAGCCTTCCTGATGCAGATGCGAGGCTTGTGCTGTTTGAAGCTGACATTTATAACCCAACTGAGTTTGAGCATGCAATTGAAGGCTGTGAGTTTGTTTTCCACGTAGCAACTCCTTTACAACACACTGAAAACTCCCAGGTTGGCCCCCTTCATGATCACTTATACTCTTATTTAGTTTCACACACACATATATATCTGACGAAATTACAAAGCAGTACAAGAACATAACTGAAGCTGCTATAGCTGGGGCAAAGAGCATTGCAGAGTCTTGTCTGAAATCAGGAACAGTTAAGAGGCTAATCTACACAGCTTCTGTGGTTGCTGCATCTCCACTGAAAGAGGATGGGAGTGGTTTGGGGGACTTCATGGATGAAACATGCTGGACCCCTCTCCATCTTTCATTTGCTTGTTCTAATGTTCATCTCAAGGTATACAAATCTCCTAGCCCTAATCATATCTATTTGCTCCTTTAAATTCAAAAGTTATGCCAACTGATAATTTAATGGTTCCTTATATTGGTAAAGTTGTATGATCATTATCAGTATTATTTCCCTACTAGTAGCCCCTCAAATTTTTTATAAATTGAATCTTTGTGGTATATAATTGAAGGCCTATGTAGATTCAAAGACATTGGCGGAGAGAGAAATTCTGAGCTATGGGAACAACAAAAATGCCGGACTTGAAGTTGTGACCCTGGCCTGTGGCCTTGTGGGAGGGGATGCACTTCTGTCATTCACACCCTTGAGTGTTGCTGTGTTTCTTTGTCAGCTTACAAGCAGTGCAATTGAGTATCAATCACTGAGATTTCTAGAGGAATTACTTGGGAAAATTCCAATCATACACATCGATGATGTTTGCGATGCTCATATCTTCTGCATCGAGAATCCTTCGATAAACGGTAGATTTTTATGCGCAAGCTCGTCTGTTTCATCTGCAGAAATTGCTAGTTACTACCAGCAACATTACCCCAAACTTCAAGTGAAGCCAGAGTAAGTAGCTGATCTTTTTACTTGATTTTGTCTTAGCTATATCAATTTTTTAAGATTAAATTTCAAGCTTAAACAACAAGAATCTGGAATTGGGTTTCAGGTATTTGGATGGACCAACAAGAGAAATTGGCTTGGGTTCTACAAAGCTTATTGAGAAGGGTTTTGTATACAAATATGATACCAAGACGATATTAGAAGATTGCATCAAGTGTGCAAGGACAAGGGGTGACCCGGGCCTCTAAGACCAACTGGTCCAAGAAGGCCTTGTAGTTTATGAGTTTTTTTTTATGTAAACTATTAGAATTGGATCTCAAATTTCAATTTAGGTTTTTGTAACTTACCATCCTGGTTTTTGCTGCTCTGCTCAGCTGTGTTTTTCAACTAGTTGGAACCTGAGGTTTGCATTATTTGCAGGTACAAATTATTTTAGCTATCCATCACCTTTCAAAACAAGACAACCACCCACCCATTAATGGGTTCATTTATCTACCCCATAAATGCATGAATCATTTATCAAAAGGACAATACATGAACTCTCTTAAGAAATACGTGAATTTGTCGGGTCTTTGTCTCCATTCAGAGAGACAGGTTAGCGGCCCACTATGCCCATTTGATATTTTTTATTTGGGGTGATAAGTGATTTTAAAAAAAAATTGGGATGCCCAGCCTGTTTGGTAAACTATGAGAAAATCACTTATTTTTAAAAATTGATGTGAGAGAAAGTTATAATGGAAAGTAGGTAATGAAATGCTTTCATTTTCTGATTATGCGGGAATCAGTTTCGAAGAGACGCTGAATTTAATGATTATGCGGGAATCAGTACTAATAACACTCTCTTAACAAAAAGTTTACCAAACGCCAAATTGCTTTCTCTCACAGCAAATCTGACATCAATTATTTTCACAGCACAACAATGCCAAACTGGCCCTAACAATACCAATATTATCCCCAACTTAATCACTTACAAAGCCTAATAGATGTGGGGTTTTATCACAAAAAATCTCGGGGATATTAGTAGTGGAATCATTCATTATATGATAATTGATGTCCTGTCTTTCAATACTTATAAATGAGTTATTATTCCTTCATTGACATGTGAAACTCACCTAAATGCCACTGAAAACATGCAAATACATCTAAAGTAATACATTAGGTCATATCCAACTATGTTGGGGTTAAACTCAAATTTTCACCCTCCAAAATAAACTATTCATGTATTTCTAAGACTCAAATTTTTTTTTCCTCCAACCTTGCAGACTCATAATTTGAGTTTGCAACTTTATTAAATTGTTTAAGAATGATTAACTCCTAATTTTTTTATCATTAATTTTTCTTGACATTATTTTTGTTTCAACATTCGTGATTTAATTTTCTAAACATTTTAACTTAAAAAAATTAAAATTCCAAAGCATAATAGAATTTCACTTAAAAATAAAAACAAGTACAACACCATACGTATGCCAGGAATAATTCGACTTCATTGAAGTCATTGCCATAATTGTCTTCTATTTTTACTTTTACTTTTACTTCATTGGATTCATTTATTCTCATTCAATAATGTTATGAACTTTTGCCTACCTCCACTTGTGTTCTTCAATTATTTTCTAAACCCTTTCTCATCCCCTCTTGTATTGTTTCAATCATGTTTTGTACCATTGCTCAACTTTGTCCATCTCATTTTATTGGATTCCCTTATCTTTCCCTATCTTTTCCTATCTTCATTCAATTATTTTTTAAACCATTTCTCATCTTGTTTTGTTTCAATTATGTTCTGAACCATTGCTCATCTTTGTTAATCTCACTTTATTGGATTCTCTTATCTTTCCTTATCTTCATTTAATTATTTTCAAACATGTAAGTCATCTCATTCTCTTGTCTATTTTTTTTTTGGGTCAAATTCTCTTGTTTATTTAAGAAGTGTTATTCTACCGAATTGACCGCACAATCTCCTTCAATCTCCTTCTTCTTCTTACAATGAATTCACGTGGGAAGACTATACAAAATTTCTTCAATGATGATTATGATGATGATGACCTTCATCAATAGAGGGTTGCAATGGTCGTTCAACACCATACGTTTTTATTGGAGCAATATGCTCAACAATCCAAATATAGTGGTTCTGTTGTAGGCCGTGAATACAAAATCGGAAGAGAGAAAAACATCATAAGAGTCTCATGGAGGACTACTTCTGTGAAAGATAACTTTATTCCTCAGTGGACTTTCGCAGGCGGTTCCGCATGAGAGTCTCTTGAATAATGTTGTTGCACATGAGCCATATTGATCGTTGATGTAAAATATAGTTGTTGGAATAAAAAATAGCACAACTTCTGAATTTTTAGCCGTTGGAATCAACTTGCACAAGGCTACCAGCTGTGTCGCACCACTCTGCTAGCCAGACAGCAAAGCTATCATGCAGGGCCATCAATTTTTCTTCTTCACATGGGCTTCCAAGTCAAAAAGAAAAAAAAAAGCAAAGTTTGGGCTCCACATAAAATACTAGTCCAGGCAAAACTTGGACTGGAATTCCACCCCAAATTTGACATTTCTCAAATTTTCACCCCCCAAAATACATGGGTTGGAGAAGGATTTTGGACTCAAAACTGAAAATTTGAGTTTCCACCCCTTGAGTTGGAGATGGCCTTAACATCTTGATTGTGAATGATAGACTTCGTTATAGGACATGTTCCATGCTTTGCTTGCCAAGAGACTTGTAGCTTATGATTAGTTTGTGTAAAACTCACAAGGAAATGCACTATTGACCACAAGTAAAGGCACTAGGTATATTACCGGCCGAATGAAGGCAGTGTAATCACTTTCTTGCATTCGAGTTTGAATTCATTTATCGTGTATTTAGAGTAGTTTAAAATATCATACACTCCAAAACCCGAAATGGTGCCAAAGCTTTGGCAATAATGTTCAGTATTATAAGTCTAAACAAACAGACAATCTTTATTAAAAAAAAATCCTGTGATTATAATCAAGAACATTGTCTGAAGTTTTGTGCAATTCCACGTGTCCTCATATACCCCTTGGAACATTTGCCGGCCTAATAGCTTAGATTGTCCTATAAATCACAACTTATAAAGTCAAACCATAACATCAAACATAGCAGACTAGAGCCACAGAAATAATCATTGGATTGGATTGGCTAAGTTGCTCTGATTTGGAAATGGAGAACACCAAGGTTTGTGTTACAGGAGGCTCAAGCTACCTTGGCTCTTCTCTTGTCAAAAGGCTCTTAGAGAAAGGATACACTGTCCATGCAACACTCAGAAATCTGGGTCTCTCTCTCTCTCTCTCTCTCTCTCTCTCTCTCTCTCTCTCTCTAACTTCCATATATTTATGCTGAATATATTTGTGATGTGCAGGTGATCCATTTAAAGTGGGGCTTCTCAAGGGTCTTCCAAATGCACAGGAGAGATTAAGATTGTTTGAAGCAGATATATATAATCCTTATGAGTTTGAGCCAGCAATCCAAGGCTGCAAATATATCTTCCACTTGGCTACCCCTTTGCAGCATGAGCCGAAGGACACTCAGGTTTGCTTGTTTTTTAACTAGAAACTCTGAAAAGGTGTCAAAGAATTGTTAATTTCTTATGCTTCTGCCATCTGATTCAGAAAGTACTAGTGTTTAGATTGAGATTGCATCAATCCTGACCAAATACACTCACCTTAAAATAATGTACCAGCAGCCGTTTGATTGAATCCAACTGCTGCAAACTATTGCAATGCAGACTTAAAGAGTTCCCTAATGCCACAGTTTGTTTTGTTTGCTATTGAAATAGTTCAAAAACACTTCTGAGGCTGCAGTTTCTGGGCTTAACAGCATAGTGAGGTCTTGCATCAAATCAGGCACCGTAAAACGACTCATTTACACAGCCTCTGTGGTGGCTGCAGCACCAATCAAAGACTCTGGAAATGGCTTCCAAAAATATATGGACGAGTCCTGCTGGACTCCTCTCAATCTCTTATATCCTCTTGCCAATCAAACATTGATGGTAAGCATCAAAGTTATTAAAGTTACGAAACTTTAATGGTTAAATTGAGTTGCGTTATATTGCCAGCCGTATATGTATGTGGGCGTGAGAAGAAATCTCAGCCATTGATGAGTGTGAGACTCACTGTATTGCGTCACGCGCCCATGCACGACTGACACTAGCATATCCATTCTTTAAGAATGCAATTATCAATTATTTGTTTAACACATTACTTTTTTAAAATAAAATAAAATAAAAAATAAAAAATAAACAATCTAAAAAGTGGGTAATATATGTATTGTAGGATTATACACACTCAAAGACCCTTTCTGAGAAAGAAGTGCTGAGGCACATTAGCAGTGAGCTTGAAGTAGTCAGCATTGCCTGTGGCCTTGTGGGAGGGGACACCCTTCTCTCTGTTATGCCTGAAAGCATGGGGTTGCTCATTTCGCAAATCGCAAGCGATATAGGGAGGTACCAAATGCTGAGATTTTTGGAGGACTTGTTGGGTAAAGTTCCAATTGTGCACATTGAAGATGTTTGTGAGGCACACATACTATGCATAGGGAATCCCTGCATCAGTGGCAGATTTCTATGTGCCAGTGCATATTTGTCATCTGCAGAAATAGCATCTCACTGGAAAAAATATCACCCAGATATCAGAATAGCTGAAGAGTAAGTTATTAATTTACTATACATACAATTATTGGGAAGCTTTACAAGATTTTGGCCTCTATGGTTAAACCCTAACAGAGGATTTTGTTCATGTTTTGTTTCAGATTTGTGGAAGATTTAGGGAGAGAAATTGTTTGGGGTTCCACAAAGCTAGAGAAAGTCGGATTCGAGTACAAATTTGATGCCAAGGTTATATTGGATGAGACTCTAAAGTGGGCACAGAAGATGGGCGAGTTTGGTTCCAGCCAAAAAATTATTGTATCCAATTAATGACCATGCCAAACAAAGTGCTTGCCTTTGTTAAGTCTCTTGTGCCAGTTAAAAAGATGAAGATTTTAATCTTATTATCTCAAGGAACACCAGCACCACTGATTTCAGAATATTGAAAATCTAGAACAATTTAATTCGATCAGGAATGGAATTTTATTTGTTACAATCAGAAGAACTAATCCTCTTGGACCAAAGAATTTACAAATCAATGAGACCGGAAGTGAGGAAAACATAAACTAGAGACACACATAGAAACAGTAACTAGCACACTAAATCTAGAATTTAACTACCTAGGCACAGGAAAACTCTCTCTTCACAAGCATCATTTCCTTCTCTCTCTCTCTCTCTCTCTCTCTCTCTCTCTCTCTCTAAAGGGTGAGGGAAAGTTATGACTCGTAAGCAAAACTTTCTGGGTTTTCAAAATGGTGAAAATCCAAATCATCAAGTGAGAAACCAAAATCCCCAATTGGTGAGTTGGTCACTGAAGTTGGGGCTGAGATGATCTCACTGAGACCAGATTCTGAAGTCTGCACATAATCAAGGCCAAGTCCAAAACTGCTCGTGGCCTGCAAGTAGTCTGGTTCAAATGTTGCTGCTGGAGATGCAAATGTGGGAGAATAGCCATCCATCAAATCATTCTCCATCAAAGTTGCACAGAAAATATGGTCTCCGACATTTTCAGGTTCAATTGGTGTAGAAGGGAAGGAAAATGATGGAAATATATCATCTTCCCTTGTGTCCAAATCCTCAGTTTTAACTCTAAGCCCTGCCCCAAAACTGAAAGACATCTCTTGTGATGCTTTTGGTTTTTCTACTTCTCGGGTTGCATTTTGATTTCCTGTTGAAGCTTGTTTAGCTAGGGATAATACTGATGACCTGGCTAACTGAAGGACTTGGCTACAAGTATGTTCTCCTCTGTAGGTTACCACCATGGTTGATGGGTCTGCATCTGCCTTTTGAACTTGCTTGGTGGCTAAACAACCCTGCGTGCCGCGATGTGTGCATCTGTAGTAGCCTCTGCAATACAAAGAAAACAAAAACCTGATTTTTGAGAAATATGGGACATCAACATCAGTCATATGAATATCTCTGCAAATCTTACATGCAATTTAGACCAAATTCATCAACAGTGAAATGTTACATGACATTTCTTCACTAAATATCAACATGGTCCCGGTTGAGCTAAAGCAAACTTAACACAAGATGCCAATAGGACCCGTTTTGGGAGTTGGACCGGTTGCCAGGACATGGCGTTTTTATTTTTAATGCTAAAAGGTACTGTCTAGGCTGAAGAATTGTCAATCCTGGAGGCCAAACAAAAAAACACAAACAACTAGATAGAGTGAATTGATTTAAAGACTGCTAGCTTATGGAGCCAGATACAAGTCACCTTTAGATAAGTTCAAGTACTTTTTGTCTTCATTATGCCACTTGTGAAAGAAGAAGAAAAAAAGAGAGGAAAAAATAGCCTCTTCATCCTAGCAGTAATAAGAACTCTAATTTTTGACGTGCTGCGTAGATTTGAGGACAAGAGCTGATGTCTGACCAATGATTAATCAGGCTCATGTGATAAATAGAAAAAGGTATTTTTCACTATGAGCAAAATAGAGGCTTCACTGGTGGAGCATCCAATCCAACCACTGGTGGTTTTTGTGTTATTTTATTTGTATTAATTATGTAAATTGAACATGTAATGGTTCAAACTCCTAACTTTAAAGACTAAAAGTTCTCACCTTGGATAGGTAGCTCCAAGGATATCCTTTTGGCCATATTTTCTCCAACTGTAGCCATCATCAAGACTCCCATCTAGCCCTGTTCCAGAGTAAACCTTCACTTCTTCAGTCCACCTGGGCATTGTTTTCCTGCAACACAGAAATCCCAACAGTCAAAATCAGATCAATTTCAACCATAATTAGGCTAATCCAAAATTGCCCTAATTAATAAAATTAAAATCCAAGTTAAAAAAATACCTTTTCTTGAAGACATTTTTGTTCTTGCAATCTTGGTCAGAGATCTCACTCATTGGGCTGCCATTGCCAAATGAAGTAGGTGATTCCAACATGGTGTTAGGGATGTGGTACTCTCCATCAGAACCAACATCCCTTTTGAGCAGTGAGAGTGCCTTTTCATAGGAAAATAGTATTTTTGAAATCAGAAAGTCTCTTTTTTCTTGGGATGCAGAAGGGTGAAGACAGTTCATAAGCTGCTTTGCCAGCTCCTTCCCTTGGGTTAGCTCACTGGTTAGAGTCTCTTGCTCCCACTCCATGCTCTTCCTCTTCTCCATTTAGAAATGTGAACCAGAAAATGGTTCAAGTACTATATACTTGAACAAGTGCAAGTATTGAGCAGATGGATTAAAATTGAGGTAGAATTTAGATCATATCAAGGCAAAGTTTCACACTTTGAATGTTAGGAGCAAGGAAAATAACCAATCAGAAGCCACAAACATAGAACTAGCTAGCTGAAAGAAGTAAAATTGGCTGAATGTGAGGGTGGTTTTGATCAGAAACACCAAAGCTCCAATTGAAGATTGATGGGTAGTTTGCTTAAGTAGTAAGGGAGGGAGATTGCTTAAGTAGGAAGAGAGAGAGAGAGAGAGAGAGAGAGAGTTGTAAATTAATGAAGAAAGTAGAGGGTGAAGCTATAGGTAGCTATGTTATGCAGAGCAGGGAAATGTGTTTCTTGATTTCTTAATGAAAGTGCGAGGAAGAGTCGAGAGGAAGATGGGGATGGATATAAGGGGCTGGGAAAAGGGAAGGAAAAGAGACAGATTTGACTCAATAAAACCAATTAATTAATTTTCTTTTCTTTTCTTTTTTTCTCACAAGTAGACTAGTTTTGTGGTGATGATCAATTTGGTTTAGTGTAGACGAGAGAGAGAGAGAGAGAGATGTAAAGAGAAAAGTCCATTGCTGACCAATTCAGCCCCAACAACAACTCACTATACTCACAAAAACCATTTCTCTCTCTGTCTCTCTCTAAACTAGTAGTGATCAGTGAGCGACTACGCGGAAGGAGGAAGCGAAGATTCTTGGTCTTATCCTCTGGCTTTAATTAATCTCTGACTTTCCAATAACTTTTTTCTTACGAAAATGAAAAAAACAAAACGTGATTTTTTTTCTTTCTTTCTTTTAGCGAGTTATCAATTAACACCATGTAGAAAATCAATAATCTATATAATTGATAACATTAGAATTATCAATCACAAACCGAATTGGATGCAACGAAACGATTTACTGACTTAATTCACATTTGTTATGTGATTTTGTTACCTGTAATAATAACGGTTGACAGTCTTATTTATTTATTTTTTATATATATATATAGAGAGAGAGAGAGAGAGAGAGAGAGAGAGAGAGAGTAATGGTATCTGACGTAGGGCAGTGGCGTAGTGTGAAAAGCTTAGCTTACGTTGATGATGATAGATAAGGGAGTAAGGGAGGGCCATGTGGGCTCGAAACGCGCGCACACAGATATGGACTGCCCACTACTTGAACACTACTTTATTTATTCTATCTACTAAATATATTCGACTCTTCATCAAGCGATCAAATTAAAATATTACTTGCGATTGGAACATATCCTTAATCTATATTATATCATTATCATATGTTCTTGATTTTGGAGTTCTCTAGCTAACTGCTGTGTTCACACCTTATATCTTTTTCCAATTTTGTGTTCACACCTTAGATTTTGAAAGTTTTTATGTACAACAAATGTATTTATCATCGCTATAAAACAAAATCTTGTGACTAATACATGAGAAATTGTTGTGAGCTAAATGTCGTTGTACTTTCTGTTTTAAGTAAACCGGGTCCTGTTGAAATTCAATTACGAAGAAACTAACTAAAAACTAACATAAGTCGAGAAATATTATAAAACTCTTTAAACACAAAACAACTCACAAAATTTCAAATTCAGATTCTTTTGGAGTTCTCACCTTTTTGCTTATAAGTACTTTTGGATTACCAAAATGTTTTTCAGAGAAGCACCTAATGGATGCTTCTTCAGAAAGCACTTTGAATTTTTAATAAATTTTTTTGACATTCTTCTAAAAAAGTGCTTATGAATAGAAGTGATTCATTCTTACAAAAATATTCTCAAACAAGTCCTTATTGTCTCTAACTTAACCACCTAAGTCCATCAAAGTTGTGTCGACAGGCCATAGACTCATATGAATAAATATCAATTTAGACACAATTAGCACAACTCTTCACAAGAAGTTGTAAAAACGTTGTATTTTGGTCCTATATGCATGATTTTTATTATTTCTTTTTAAAATTGTCATCTCACCTTTTTGTTACCAATCACCACGTCAAAGAACTTTTCTTGGGTCAGTAAAAGATTTGAATGTGCAAAACTTTTATATATACTTTGAAAAATGGTAATCCGTCCAAAGAGATTCAGCAAAGTGAAAATGAAAGAATGCCATTTTCCAATAAATTATGAGTTTCGGCTTTTTAACTATTTTTATTTATCTATCTGCTAGATCGCTGGCATTCTTCCAAAGTTTTGTACTCTTTTATTCCGTTTAGATATCTTCACATGCTAAAGCCTCTTTTGCCAGGGGATAAAAAGTTGTTTGGTTTTTATGTTCGTAAGCCTCCGGCATTGGTCAAAGCAGACATGCTTTTTTTCTTTTTAGGGAAATTTGGATTTTAATTTGATAGGCTTGTGAAAGTTGGTAAATTGTAAATGTCTCCATCGCCCAGCATGTGCCTTTTTCCCTTTTTTCGTCTCAATTGTTTGCATTTTAATACTCATATATATCCACTAGTAAAAAGAAAAAAAAAACTTCAAGTATATTTTTAATCAAAAAATTTTGTTTTTTTTTAGTAAAAAAAAGTTTAGGAGGAGATTGACTACTTTCACCACCAGCGTCAAACAAACCCACAACTTCGAGCTGGAAGGATTTATGCGTGGCATCCAACTGCTAGCAGAATGAATTAATCAATTCATTAGTTTGTCTTATTTTCTTTTCCTTGAGTGTATTGTTGGATGAGCGATGACGTGATTGTTATTAATAGATATGGGTAGGCTAAATTAAATTTTTAACTGATAAAATAACAACTCACCTGGGCTATAGCCCAAGTTAGTCCCTTCTAAGGACCGTCCTTGCTCACAAGTCAGTCAAGTGATGACTCATGTTGGTTTCCAAACCACCCCAGAAGAAAGCTGAAGCGGCAAGGTACATTATATTGAATGTATTTCTCTTATTAAAGAATAAATACTGTTAAAAGTTAAGTGATGTTAGTTTTTATGTAACTTTGAAATATTTTATATTTGATGTCATCGATAGAATCTGGATGCCTCAAGTATGCACCGAAGAAGAATTTGTGTTAACAGCGAGTTGCATCCTAATTTAGACTTGGAGAGATAGAAGCAATTGTTTTCAGTAAAAGGTTAGATAGACTCGTTGCGTAGAAAATAAGCACTTCAAATTTGAAATTTGTTTCTACACTTACTGCATAGTAAAGAGTTAGTAGGTAATTTTGAACCAACTTAATCGCGTTGATGTGTACATCACTTGTGTAATTATCAGGACTAAGTCGCAGGATCTTGACATGATTTATATTTGGAAAAGATAATCTTTGAATCTACGTACTAGCAGATTGAATTTCGGCTGTCTACATTGCATTTTCTAAGTTATTGGACCACATTCAAATTTACTGAGCAACTTTTTCAAAACTTTCCGTTCCTGTCAATATCAAAAGAGACTAAAACCGAGTTAATATAAATTTCCAAGAACCTGCCAAGTGATTGTGCAGAAAGAGAGGAAGAGCGAAATGAAGCATGAACTTGTTGGGTCCCTTACAACTCTCCAGTTCTTTATTTTGGGTCTTGATGCAAACCGTGTGGGGCTCTGTTTTTTTTCTTCTGAGCTCGTCCCATTTTGTCTTTATTATTATTTTTAAATTTTCTCTGGGTTTTTGGAACCAAGTCAAAAGCTAAAAGCGTTCTAATTATGTTAGATGAGAAAGAGACATAGCCCCAAGGAACAAGTTCTGCCACTCGGTTTCGAAGACTCAGTCAGAGTATTCAAGGGGTTCATGTTGGTACTTTGATCTGTAGGAGATTTGAATGCTTAATTTCATTAATTCATTGAATAGGAAAACGACTGTGTATGTTCAACAACCATGTTATAACACGTGCAATTTTATCATCATTAATATATAAGTTCTAAACTCTAAACCTAGCAAACTATAGTAGTCATTAGGTAAATTGTGAAGATCCCAATTTTTTTTGTCCTAGCCTATGTGGTAGTTGATGGGCACATGCATAGCAAATCATCACATGCAGACATGGGTTTAGTAAAGTTGGCTACAGCGGATGTGCTCCTCATTCTACACTTGAGTTTAGAATCTCCTTCTTCATAATTTAGATTAGATTAAAGTAAAATATCACTTATATAAAATTAAAAAAATCATCACATTGGCAACATAAATGTCTCGTAAAGCCTAAGATGATAATCAATGATGGATCTATAATTTTTAGATTGGGGGTGCGCCAAAATTTATAACTTAGTTTTGAATTGAAAATACAAGGAAATAAAGAAGAGTTAAGTAAAATCAATTTGGCAAAAAACTAAACTAAAAACTAAAAAGTAAAATAAAATTATATGACTAGTAACGCGTTGTTAGTAATTCCTGAAATTCGGTAGAAAAAGAAAGCACTATTGCTATGGAAAAACACGGTAAAATAGACTATTTTCAATACTTGCTGCCTTCCTTTCTTCCCTAGTCAATAAAGACACCTTTCCTTCTCCTTTTCTTTTGCAACCTTGTGAAAATGGAAATGACTTTATCATCTTAAATGGAGAGCCAACACAAGCTTAATTGTGATTTTCTTTTTGTATATTATCATTTTTTTCTTCTTCCCAAATGTGAAAAGGGTTGGTAAACGGGGTGGGGCGCCAAGGTAACTTCGGGCATGGCTTTCACTCCTCCCCTAGTGGTAATGCCATTGGTCAAATAAACATATTTGGAAAGCAAAGTTGAAATGTGCAATATACACGTGTTATAATATAAATGGATGATACCCACCCGTCAGAATAATTTTCCTGAATTTTTAGCCCCATCTATCTAAGAGCATGAATCCCCCAAATACCAAGCATAGTATGAAATATCGACGAAATATCGAGGATATTTCGGTTTTTTCGAATCACGGATATTTCGAAACATATCCATGTACATCGTATAAATATTGACAATATCGACGATAATATCGAAAAATATCGATGTCGATAATTTCGCTCATACTTCAGCAATATTTTGTCAAAATATCAGTGTAATATCGCTAAAATATCGATGTAAAGGGAAAAAAAAGGGGGGAGGAAAAAAACCACAAAGGGGATTTGAACCCCTCCCATTTTACTCCTCCAACACTTTAACCACCATATATCACTTATGTTTTAGTGATAATATGCTAAAATATTTATATTTATATGGGTGACATGTTAACAATTACATGCAAAACTATTTTGGGGATTTATCATTTGATGAATACTCTTAACAATTACTCAGTCACTCATGTATCTTACCGTGCAATGTATAAAGTGTAAAATATTGTAGTAAATCATTATATATAAATGATTATGGTGTGTTTAATCTTTTTTTCATTAATTACTACATATTTTCTACACTCACAGTGTTTGCTAGCTCGCTGTATAATCAACTTAAATCAGTTAAATCCATCATGTAATGCATTTCATTCTATTTTTTTATTATTATAAACTAATAGATAATTGGCTAAATAAACATTCTCCAAAGTTTCAATAAAAATTTCTAAGTTTTTATTACAATTTTCATGGTTTTTATTCAATTTTTATCAATATCGATAATATCCCGATATTTCCATTAAAATTTTCATGTTTTTGGACTACTGATATTTCCGATATCATCGATATTTTAGACCATGATACCAAGAGAGGAAAACCTACTGACCAATTTGTGTTCATGGATTAGAGGAATACCTATTCTGGGTTCAAATTTTATTTTCTTTGTAAGCCCACAACACTTATTACTATCTCTGTCATCTTGACAGGCCTGGGTTGTGGCCCAGACCTTTCTTATAGCATTCATCTGTGTCGTTCGGCTTCACAGAATGGGTTCTGTGCGCCTATTTTTGGATATTGTCCTGAGCCCTTGGGCTCCAATCCCCATGCGGTAAATCTAGGGTGTAAAAATATCTCAAGGAAATACTAACAATAACAATTCAATTTAACGAGACTCAATTCAATCTCCATTTTATTGAAGAAAATCATGAGTTTTATAGACGACATTTGTTGAGTTGAGAGGAATAATTTTTTCCAAATTAAACTATATGATTAACAATTTTTATCCGAACCACATATGTCACACAATCACTTTCTGAAATGTTACCGTGAGATACGATCTGACAATAACAAAACCCCGTTTAGTTTAAACTTACCCTAACCAACAACCATAACCAGATTTTGGTACAAAGGTGTAAGAGCATGGCAGCATGGAGGGTCTATTCATTTTAGGGTGGGGGTTGTGGTCACAGGCGGTGGACTGTGGCGCACAGTTTCTCGACATGTCAACCTGAAAGCTATAGCTTTACTTTTTGGACTGGTGGATAGTCCAGCCAGGCTAAGGCTTATATGCAAACCTTGGCACATATGGACGCCACAAAAGCCAATTTCATTGAAGATCAGTAGGACCACAGCATCACAGCAAGAGCATTCAAGTTGCATCTTTGTGGCTTTAATTACAAACCGTACGATGATAGAAAATTTGTCAACTTTTACCTCTTAAATTTGAATCAGCAGAATTTTTTTGGGAAGAGATATCACTGAACGCTTGTTTTCTTGATGTTCACACTGAAGTAACTTCCCCCATGATCAAGATAAAAATCGAATTGAATTGAAATTCTTGCATGGAACGATTGTATACAGTGTTTTTTTGGCAACCATCCTTCGTGTATTTGTGGTACTGTATGGAAGAATGCTGATGATAAGGGCCAAGTGGTATTTACACATTTAAGTGAGTTCACTGTCAAGGACTTTGATTTGTATATATAATCAAATGTGGTTATGCACTTTTCGAATAGAAATCCATTTTTTGAAAGATCCTAGCTTTTGTGCTTCCATTTTTTGAAAGATCCTAGCTTTTGTGCTTTAGTGGGTCTCCAAGATTCTTTTAATGACCTATGTTGTGTTGAACGGATATCTATATGATTTGAATGATTGCGTAAAGCCGGCAATAGAAACAAAACCGAAGAAAGTATACAGAAAATACAATTCTTTTATCTTATATTAGCATTTTCATTTGTATTAAATTAGTATTAATTAGTAATCTCAGCTCAGCGGCAAGTCCTTTCTTCTGTGATGATGTGTTGGCACCATAGTATAAATGAGGAATTTAAGCCAATTTTGATATAACATGACACCAAATACACTTGGATAAGTTTTTTGGTCCACGATACTTTTGATGAACCCCAATTTAAAGTTGCAAGGGGAAGATAGTGACCAATCATCTGCTGAAAAAGCTGAAAGAGACAAGCTGCATAGGCCAACCATAAATGTGAAGTACATGGGGGATCTAAGTTCAAAGATCTTTTATTAATTTCAATCATTCTCCAATGTTGTCTTTGCTTGTGCTATGTGTTGTGTTGTTGAGGGAGAGCGTGAATATGTGTCAGAGAGAGAGAGAGAGAGAGAGAGAGAGAGAGAGAGAGAGAAGTCTCAATAAATTTAGCCAAACAGGTAAGTTGCAACTACCTCACCTTGTGACACACATAGGTAGGAGTTAAAAGGGAAAAATAAACACATGGGTAGGAGTTAAGGGGAAATTAAATTTGTTTAGCCTAACCTACTGGATTGCCGACTGACAAGGGAAATCATCATCAGGAGTTGTATCTCTTACTGTTACTCTTAAGCTCTGTTCTTCTTCTACTTGCAAATACTTCTCCATGTCTCATTAACCAGAACCTCTCTATTTCTTCTGCTTTCCTGCCTGGAATCCTCCCAGCTATAAGACCCCACCTGAGCTACATACAAGTCTAGTTAGAAAACCATTTTCCAAAACCACATCAATGTTTTGCTCTGAATAAGATTAAAAATGCATTATTTGGTTGCATAGGATTCTTGCACACCACAAACATTTCTGGACAAATCATGTTCATGTACAATAATTGATCTAGCTACTTCTCTCTCTCTCTCTCTCCACTTTGTTGGACCAAGTTTGTATCCCCACTCTCTCTCTCAAATAACAAAGAAAACTATGTGAAGAGATTCAACAAGAAAAATTATTTGAGCTTGACATGTTATTGACACTCTAAAAAAATCATACCGGTATTCTCCTTTCTAAAATCATAAATAAATTTGTACGTATGAAAGTGTGCAAGATGACTATTTTGGAACAACAACAAAAGTTCTTTAGTTCTTTTTTGTTTTTAAAACACTTTCCATGACCGCTAGAGCATGTTGTGAAAAATTCTTAAATGTGAAGGCTGGCAGGCATCACAATCAGATATGATCACATGATCATGAACTACATAAATGCATGAGGAGTCACCCGGGACTCACTCACCGACTCAGATAATATCGTATGAGAAACTTTTTGTACTTGGCTATGGTGTGCCCGCATTTCAATAACTATTTCTATTACTCTGCTTCCCAAGTTTGAAGGCACATTTATAGTTTGCCTAAAAATAAAAAATAAAAACCAGTGTTTTTGAATTTGACGTTTTTATTTGTTACCTGTCTCCGACGAGCTTGTACATTCTGCAAATGAGATCTTCCTCTTGTTCAGACATGTTTATGAACTCCCACTCAATGCTGCTCACCTCTGCAAAACACATGCAACAGAGAACACAAAGACTTTAGTTATGAAATACCCAACCGAAACAAAAAAGAAACCAAGAAGTTAACCCAAAGTTCGCATCTTTTTGGGTTGTTTTCTAAAAAGATAAAAACCCAGAAAAGTAAGTTTACAGAGGATGGCATTTGTCCAAGAAAGAAACAAAAAAAAGACAGCAAATTAAAAAACAAAGGAAAAGAGGGAGAACCCATAAGGAGATTTTAGAGAGAGAGAGAGAGAGAGAGAGAATGAATTAGATGCTTTGCCTTCAGAGCAACAGGTGCTGGTCTTGGCTTGTTTTCTGCGGCGTTTGTCCATAGCTTGCTTCTCTTTTGCAGCAGTTGGTATATTAGCAAGTGAAATTTGAGAGAAGACAGAGAAGAATCTAGAGAGAGAACAAAGGGAGAGAAACCCAAGTAGAATTTTTTTTTGAGCGATAAATTAAGAACAAGAATTGGGTTTAAATAGTTTCCCAAGAGGGATTTCAGGAAATATATAGATTGCTGGGTTTTCAATGAGTCCTGGTGTGTGTGTGTGTGTGTTTTTTTTTATAAAAAAAAAATGTTCATTGAGAGAAGAGCTTGAACGCATTTGGGAAGAAAGCAAATGGAAATATGGAATGGCAGGTCCTACCGAACAAACAAATTAAAATTATGTTGACTTGTAGTTGTCCTTGTAGACGTATGTTTACAAGGTCAAAGGGTTGTTGAATCCACCCTTAGTGAAATGACATAAATACCCTTTGTTTTTGTATGTGTTAGTTAATTTGTCTTCTGAGGTCGCCTTGGGGCTTCATTGGTATTTTGCCACGGCTATTTGTGATGTGTCCACTTGAAGATGGTGATGTGGCACACTCCCAAGCTAACTTAGTGCATTCCCTACGATGAAAATGAAACATGGAGAGTGGAGTGGAGTAGATAATCGGAATATAATAACAATTAACTCATTAATTAATTAATTAATTAGATGTTAATCCTTCAGGTTGTACTGTGGATATAATCTATTAGCACATAATTCGATGTGACTTCCGACGACTAGCTCCATATCAAAGTGGGTTATTTCAAATTTTATTTGAGGAAGCCTGAAGCTGTCATGACAACTAGCTTGCTGACACTGACTGACATACCAAGAAAAATACACATCAGGCATAGGAAGAGTGCTACAAAGCCTACAAGCCATGCAATTTGGATAGACTGTTTATATCTCAGCAATTTGGATCTCTATTAAGTTTTCCTTGTCCATTCATTCATCTAGTTAGAGGGCCTAAATTATTAAGATTGGACAATAAGAATAGTCTTAAATATAGGTAGGGTTTTACTACTAGTAGGAATATTTGTCCACTCATCACCACGTAGTAGTGGATGATTTTTAACCGTGCATGCATGTAAGCTCTACACGACATGAAAAAATTAAATTCATTACTACGAGCGTTAAAGATTTTCTTTGACTTGTATCGTAATAGAGTTATCAAGAACAAATCGATCAGTTAAACGCATCTCAAATTATTAACTGATGTTGTTCTGTCATATTCAATGTCTAGATTGTAGTTAGTTAGTTCTAAATTGTAATCAATTTGTTAAGCAATGCCAAAAAGCAGGGGGGTTGTTGGCTACTTTTACAGTTAAAACTTAAAATCTACTTTTAGTTGTAATGCTATTATGGATAATTGGTTTCCAGATAATTGTTTGCTCATACTCTACTTGTTTTTTTTCTTGGGGCCAATCATACTCTTATCTGTTTTAACTTGCTATTTAGTCACTTTTTAGCTTCTTCCCATTACACATTGGGGCTTGAGTCAGGGTGGAAGTCAGACAAAAAAAAAATTATGTATTTCTTGTTTGTTCTATTTGGTGGTGACCATCACTTTCAAGAATTAATGGTAGAAAATGGATGTGGCTTACAAGATTTGATTCTGAATGCTGGTCATAATATCACATCAGTCCAAAAGGAAAAAATTAAAAAAAAATTAAAAGGCGATCCAAAGTGCAAGCTAATGTTGTTTTCACTCCTCAACTTTGGACTTTGATCAAAATAGGATGGGATTTTACCCCAAAAGTTGAAATTTGTTAGGGGGAAGTTGATAAAAATATAAATTCTCAGGTTTGTGCATGACTTTACACTAATTCTTACTTACAAAACTTTCTTAAAGGTCAGCCTTGAGAAGATTCTTGCATGGATGAACGTTTGGTAGGACAATTAGAAAGGTCAAAAAAGGAGAGAGAGAAGCCAAATTAACTTTCAAGATTTTGTCTTATTCTTACGATTTCATGCTGGACCTTTGTGGTTGCCCTAAACCAGAGCTCCCCATAAATCACATTGGACAGCTTTTGCAAGGTTTTATTTAATATCTTTTCTGAGCCTTTCCAAGTTATATAACTTCAAAATTCCTAAAGTAGGCTACTTGACACATTTTCAGGAGCTCAGATCTTGGTTTTTTTATATCTATAGCTGGCTAGCAAACACCATGTTTTTGTTTTTGTTTTTTTATCACAGCTCCAAAAGTAGATTAATCGTAAACTCCAGAAGTAAATCATTGAAAATAAGAGTGCAAAGTAAAAGATAAACACCAGAATCCCAAACACAAGTGAGGACACAAATGGACATAAAATCTTTGGTTAAAAAATATTTCCCTAAATTTTATTTGTAAGACGAGAGACATCTTTCTCAAAAGTTCAAAAAAAATTTGCTAGTGGAGTATAGTGCAATCAAACACTAATATGATGGCATCATATTACGATGACTTTGTCAATATTTGGTCAATATATGCTAGTTCAAGCTTTTTAGAGTGCATTTGGATGGTATGTATGTAAGGTTAATGGTGCAGCGTGATAAACAAAAGGCAATCAAACGATTAGCTTAAAAGAATCAAAGCCTGGAATCCACCGAAGTTGAGAAAACTTCAAAAGTTTATTGAATAATAATAAGGATAACAACCTGCCATCCTTAGCTAAAGTTGGTTTAAATACTACCTCAAGTCCTCAAAACCCTAGGAATCCAAATAGAAATTTAAAACTAAAATAACGAAAATTCCAAAAACTAGCTCAAAAACTAAAATGCTTCTTTGGGCTATTAAACGACGTCAAACGCCCCAACCCATAAGTCACAGTAAAGCAGTGAGTTTGTGACGTCGTTCTATTAGAAAGGAGGGATCATAGGCCCAAATTTATAGTTTACCTTATTTGCCTTCCCTCGCATCACTCAATCTCCTCTTCAATTGATTCCGTCATATGTTCTACATTAGTTAAATCCATTGCATATATTGATAAAATCCATATCAAATGTACTATATCTAGTTATTTCAAATATATAATGTAACATTTGCTAGTTTTTATAGTCTTCTTGTTAAATCCAAACCCTTTATTTCAAATTTCTGTACTCGAATAGAACCTAACTGCAACTAGAACCAAAATTACAACAAAAGGCTTCAAGGTTAATTAGCCTAAGCGATGAAGGAAGGTAGAATTGGGTTAGATTTTGCCCACAACTTACAAAAGCACAAATCTCTTTGATCTCTATATATGAAATAAGAACCCAGGCTTCTCTTCCGTGAGAATATTATAATTTTTTGGGGTAATTTTTAAATACTTGGTTGTGTGTGTGTGTGGTTTTTAAGTTTGATTATTTGTTGGGGAATAAGAGAATGTCGTTTCACGGAACTCAAATATGTCAAGTTGAATTAGAAAATTGATATATCGCTACATGAGTTGATGATATACGATCGTCAATATCACTACACTGAAATAATATATAAAAATGAATATGTTCTGTGCACAAGAGAGAGAGAGACTCAGAGAGCAAGAGGAACAAATTAAAAGCAACTACAAAATTAGTTTTGACTTTGGGTTTGGGGGGCAAAGCAGAATGGTGGATGGAAAAAGGAAATGAACAGAAGTCATATCTGCTGTAAGGCCTGGCCTGCCATTCGTATTTCTTGGTGACATAGTTTATATTAACTTGGAAGAAAGAAACGAATGAAATCCCCGGCTTGGATTCTCAAGGACAGTCCTAATTTTGTCTGCCTTTTTTCTTTTTCTTTTTTCCCAATATCCATACTTCACAAGATGCTTTTTTGAACAATAAGAACAAGTGTGTGTATGGATTGTACTAGACATACATTTGGTTGCTGCACGCCATGAATGGTAAATTGGAATTTTCACTTTACAACAGGCGCATATTCTTATGTTCAAGGAGGTATAAGACTTCCAAAGTGAAGAGTTGTTGAAGAATATAGAGTCTTACATTGAAAACTCGACAAAATGAAATATGACACCACTTTTAACAACACCGATGTCTTTTGTGATAAAATTTCACAACTCCTGGGCTTTGTAGGTGGTTAAGTTGGGAACAATACCGGTATTGCTAGTAGTGAAAGCATAAATAAGTTCTTAATGAGTATCGCGATGAATTATATATCTTCATGTCAACAAAAAGACCAATCTGCGCCCAACTGTGTTCAGGGCTTAAGTTATGTGGTTCCTTTACAGAAAAGGACTTAATGGCCTGCAACAGGAATGTTTTAATTTTTCCATAAAGGGGAACACAAATGTTGACCACAAAAAAAAAAACACAATGAATTGCTTTACCCGTATTTTTGCCCACATATGCCAATCAAAATGCTTGATTTTGAAGCAAACCTAACAACTTATAGACAACAATCAAAGCTAACGAAAAATAAGCGGAACCCAATTGGCCCATGCATTTATTGGCTCATAGCTGCAATAACAAAGGTATGGCTAACAAGTATGGGGGCATATGATATGCTATATGTAATTCAATCATTACCAATTCACTGCTGATGTTGCTGCCTTGCCTACATTCAACCAATCATGAAAAACCAGTCACAATTTATGGTGGAAGCTCTGGTTGAATTGAAGAGAGATAATTTGAGGGCTGAGTAAAAATCAAACACAGGTCCACAGTCTGCAAGCCAACTGTTCTCACTCACTCCCCTTAAAAAGTTTGCACAATCTTCATTGGTTTAAATTTAATGCTCTAAGAAAGTCATATGAACTTACCAAACTCCAAGTGCAATGAAATGATTGTTAGCAACCTGGAATTTGAACAGATTCAACATCAGTATTGCAGAAACAATAAACCTTGGACTGGATATTAATATGAACCTGACACAAGATCACCTGAAAATCAATGTAGGTAGGAAGTAGGCTAATGAATCCTTTCTAAATAACCAGCTACATATGATTAATCTTTCGATTCGGATGTTGTCAGAATGTTACATATAAACAACTCAATGGATATATCATGTATGTCTTTTTAAGTATGATTCAACATTGCCAGAAGGGATGCCAAATATGCAACTCAATACCACAACGTGATAAGGGGCTAACCAAAGTGAGCATGTTACAATCCATCGATGTTTGACGGTCTTTTCGAGCAACGAATAGATGGTCTAAGAAGTAGATTATGCTCAATAAATAATCATAATAGCTTTTACTTCTGTAAGGTAAGCAAACAAAAAGCCAGTCACGAGTTGACCGAACCTGCACCCTACTGTGTAAGGACCACAACCTAGCAGGATGTTAATAGGGAGGTTGAAATATATAACACAGTCAGTAGTGTTCTGACTTGTGGGACAGAGGCTGTGGTTTCTTTACCGAAAAAATAAAATAAAATTGAAAAGCTTGTTATTTTGCTATAAATTGGAACATTAAAATGAGCTGGGTTTACCCATCCTTGTGGACCTTGTCCATATATGGCAGCCAAAATGGTTGAGACATACTAATTACAAAGCAGACAAGCAGCAAAGTTAAAGACAAGCTCGTTAGTTGAAACTTGGCACATGGATTTATTATCTCATTGCTGCAATACAATTACAAGCAGTAATTGTTAAGGGCTGGCTTCTTTTTTTTTTTTGGGTCAACAAAGATATCATAAAAGCCAACCGGCAAAGGCCCAAAGGGAAACCCAACCAAACCAACAGAATAGACACGCCAAACCAAAGAACTAAAAACAAGCCAAAAGAACAAAACAAACGAAAAACCACACAACAAAACATTAAGCACCAGGCGGAGGGCAAGGAAGACCATCCCGAGATAAAATATGAACTAGAGAGGATGGAGGTCGCACAAGCCACGACTCCAAGCACATCCCCTTCCTGGCAAGCGAGGCAACGGCATCCGCAGACCAGTTCGCTTCACGGGGCACCCATGCCCAATTCAGATCTGTGAAATAGGCTTTAAGAAACCTAATATCCTTAAGGATAGGATACAACTCCCAATTAGAGGAAGAAACATCCCTCTGAACAAAATTAATAGCCACTTGGGAATCAGATTCCACCACAACATTAACCAAATTCAACTCTTTAGCTCTCAATAGACCATGTTTCAGGGCCAATACTTCAGCCATAAGTGGAGATTGGGCACGCACCTGAGCAGCAAGACCCCCAATACAAGAACCAGCAATCTTCCGAATAATGACTCCAACTCTAGCCATAGCAGAACCAGATTCCCAAGAACCGTCAGTATTAATCTTAACATAAGAAGAAATGGGGCTAGCCAATGAGAAGGATGAGGAGAAGAAATCAGAATAGGCCTACCTACTGACCCAAGAAATCTCGTGCTTGTTTGGCGGTGTCGGAATTTTGGAATGTTTTGTTAAGGGCTGGTTTGCAAGAACTATGCAGACACTAGAATTCCTGCATAACACCTCATGTTGTTGCCTATATATGTTCATCAAGGAAATAAAAAAAACCAGTCACTATTATAGAGAAGTTTGTTGTGGAAGGATCTGGTTGACCAAACGGCTTTCTAAGGGTCTATCGATCCATCGAAGAAAACCCGGATGAAAATAATGCTTCAATCATACATCACATGCATGGAAATCCCTGCCTATTTGTAACATATGGAAGAAGTACACGGTGGGAGCTCGGTTTGAATTGAACAGAAGAAAACCAGCTAGTCTCACCTAAATGATTACAGAATATTAAATACTGATTCAACTCTGAATCTATGGTTACCTTGATGCTTTCCCCATCTCAAAATTCTATACCAAATGAACCAAAATCTTATATATAGCTCTAAGAATTTTTGCCTTCAAAACACATAGCTGGGTTACTTTGCATACACAAAACCTATTTCACCCATTTTTAAAGTTATGTTCCAACTTCAATATGATGTCAAGCTATTACAGCCTGTCTATACTTGGACAAATTGAACCTAAACTTAGGCCTCATGAAACTGCCCAAGATATGATAGTTGGAACTTTTTAGCCCAGCATAACAAGGCAACCAAATAACCCAACAATCAAAGTAACATATAATACCAAATCAAAGTCATACTAAGCTTTCATTCAAACATAATAGTCTACCAAATTCCAACCCTAAATCACTACCAAAAAGGTGTAAGTAGAGTTCTACACCCCATTCCACTAAAAGGAAAAAGAAGGAAGAAAAAAGTTCTAAACCACATTATAACTAGCTAGTAGCAGATATCATCTGATCTTATACATCACCCCCACGAAGACAAAGCACTAGGTGCAGGGTAGACTCTTTCTGGATGTTATAATCAACCAGGGTACGTCCGTCCTTGAGTTACTTCCCAGCAAAAATGAGCCTCTGCTGATCCGGAAGGATACCCTCTTTGTCTTGGATTTTAGCTATTGTATCGGAACCCTCAACATCAAGAGTGATTGTCTTCCCAGTCAGAGTTTTAACAAAAATCTGCATTCCACCACAAAGGCGAAGGAAAAGATGCAAAGTAGATTCCTTCTGGATATTATAATCTACCAAAGTCCTGCCATCCTCAAGCTGCTTTCCTGCAAAAATAAGCCTTTGTTGGTTGTTGAAGGAAAATGTGAATCTCCCAACATAATTTCACCACCACTAATTAATTCATGGGGTTTTATTATTTTAGGTTCGACCCATTCGAGACGCAAGTCTCTTAATTACAATCCCTTGCTCCATGGAAACACCCTTTGATTCCATCATAAAGAAACAGAATGTGTGTGTTTGGTTTTGCAACTATTCACAAGTCCAACCTCAGGATGCCTACGTAGGCATCCCTCGCAGGAATCAAGCCACTCGTAGTTCAAAGGTTTGCAACGAATAAATGACTCATCGCAAAAGGAGGAATTTGAATGAATTTGATTGAGGAGTGTTTGAGTGAATTTAGTTGAATGAACCAGGGATTCGATATGGAATTGTGTTTGGGATGATTGCATCTAGATTGCCTACGTACCCTCTTAAAGGGATCAAACCAACGTAGTTCTTAATTGATTTGTGTGGAGATTTGATTGGCGAGAATTTGGTTGCGGTTGCGTCTATTGGGATGCTAGACTGTCTACGTACCCTTGATGAGATCAAACCGACGTAGATCCAAAATTTGGAAATCAATGGCTAAGTTTGGCCCAATAATTTAGAATTTGTGTCTTTGAGACGATTTGAAAATTTTTATAGGTAGATAACCTATGTGAAAAACTAGAAATTAATGGGTAAGTGTGGTCCAATAATTTAGAATTTGTGTCTTTGAGACAATTTGGGGATTACCTATGGGAAAAATTGGAGATTAATGGGTAAGTGTGGCCCACTAATTAAGAATTTGTGTTTGAGATATTTTAATTTAATCTCATTGGAATTTTCATAGTTAGATGACCCATGAGAAAAATTGGAAATTAATAGATGAGTGTAGCCCACTAATTGAGAATTTGTGTTTGAAATATTTGAATTTAATCTCATTGGAATTTTCATAGTTAGATGACCCATGAGGAAAATTGGAAATTAATGGATGAGTGTAGCCCACTAATTGAGAATTTGTGTTTGAGAAATTTGAAATTAATCTCAATAAAATTTGCATGGGTAGATGACCCATGGGAAAAAATTGGATGGTTTTATATCATTCTCCTTATTGTTAATGTCCCAGAAAAATAACGAGTAATTTTGATGAACCCATTAATTCTCTACAATTGACATTTGCATTTGGGAAAGTGTTTGGACGAATTTGGTTAGGATAAAACAATGGATTCAAATTTGGTTGTGGTTGCGTCTAATGAAATGCTAGACTGTCTACGTACCTTTGACGAGATCAAACCAATGTAGTTCCAAAATTTGGAAATTAATAAGTAAGTGTAGCCCACTAATTGAGAATTTCTGTTTGAGATATTTGAATTTAATCTCAATGAAATTTGCATGGGTAGATGACCCATGAGAAAAATTGAAAATTAATGGGTAAGTGTAACCCACTAATTGAGAATTTGTGTTTGAGATATTTGAAATTAATCTCAATGAAATTTGCATGGGTAGATAATTTATGAGAAAAATTGGATGGTTTTGTACCATTTTAGTTATGTCAATGTTCAAGAAAAATAATGAGCAATTTTGAGTAACTCACTAATTTTCTAAAATTGACATTTGCACTTGGACCCAAATATGACTATGAGGATTTTTAAAATTGATCCGTGAACTATATAATAGATAATTTGGGCCTCTGTAAATTTAATAAGTAATTATTTGGATTACCCATTAATTACTATTGGCTTTTGAAAGTTAATAGACAATTCTTTTAGACAGCCCATTATTCTATTTTGAACAATCCTTTACAGCCACTTTCTTTCCTCTTTTTTTTTTTTTTTTTTTTTGGTGGCTAGCCTTTTTTTCTTCTTTTTTGTTCGTTGCTGTTCTTCTTCTGCTTTTCTAGGTGGCTGTCATTTTTTTGTTTGTTGCTGCTATATGCAACACCAAGCCAATAATTCAAAAGGTGGCTGCAAGTCTATCTATCTTTTTTTTTAATTGCTCACACCAAGCGTTCCTCCAACAAGCGTGGCTGTTCTTCGTCTACCTGTTTTTCTTAGTATGTTGCGCCCAGAGGTGGAGCCACAGTGGGGTCAATGAGGTCGCACGACCTCTTGGAAGCCATGAAAATAAGTTTAGAGGTCCCTTGGAGCTGCTTATGCGACCTTTTGGAGCTGCACACCACGTGGTCGACGAAATGCCTGAAAGAAGAAGGAAGAGTTTGAAAGGTTGAAGAAGAAGGAGGCTGGTGGCGCGTGTCTTTTTAAAAACAACCTGGGCAAAACGACGTCGTTTTGGCCTAGGGAATTGTTTTTAAATGATCCGCCAAACGACGTCGTTTTGGGCCAGTCTAAAGAAAAAGATAATGACCAGCGTATCCTCCAGCCTCTCCTTATCCACAAATCCGATTCCTCCATTCCAAAACCCCCAATTTTCTTTTGTTACTGCTTCTCCAATCTGTTCTTATTTCCATTTTCAAAGTTTACAATGTAAATAAGGAAGTACCCCCCATTTAGATTCAAATAAAAATACTAGAAAATCAAATTCTCACCAAATCAAAATATGAAAATTCGGTTTTAGTGAAAAGTATGATTTAGGCTAAAAATGATGGCTCATTAAGTCAATATATACTTCATACTAAAATCCCATAAAATCAAGTTTTCTTATTTGATGTGTAGAGAATAAAAGCAGCCAAAAATTATCTTGAGAAAATGATTATTCCGAAAAACCATTTTTCATACTTAGTCAGTATTGCACCTCCGCTAAAAATATTCTGGGTCCGCCTATGAGACACTATAATTGAAGTCAAAGCAAAATGGCAAATTGCTATCTATTGGCCTCTGGACCATCACAAAGCATTCTTGCCCCCAGTAATAACAAAATTTACACTTTAATATCTATCCGAAGCTGCAACTTCGCCACTCTTGCGCCTCACTGTGCATGCCATTCTATTTTTTTTTTTTAAATTAAAACTTAGGCAGCAGTTTAATTAAGGAATTTAGGGTAACTACATAATCTCCTCTCTACTCCCTCCCTTTTCTATGTGATCTCGAATAAAATGATGTCTCAAGTTTATGTGTTTAGTGCATAAGTGAAGTATGAAATTCTTAGAGATGTTTATCGCACTAATTTCCAGTAACAATGTGAGTTTTTATTTTCATTTTTTTGCATATGTAGAATATATATGTTGATTCCATCCTAATTTTTTTTTTTTGGGACTTTTACACTAAGACCCCTTGTGTTTCGATTCCTGGCTCCGCCATTGGTTGCGCCTGTATTCAAACAACACCAAACCCTCTTCCCAAAACGGGGCTGCTTTCCTCCTTTATTTTTTTTCCTTGTTTGTTGTGACTGGGTGCCCAACAAACACAGGACAAGAGGATCTTCCAAGAGAGTTCAGTTTATGAGTTTGACACTCAAAATGGATTTAGTTTATGGGTTTTGTACCCAAGCATGGAGGTTCGCTCTGCAGAGCATGAAGATTTGCTCAGCAGAGTATGGAGATTCGCTCGGCAGAGCATTATCAATTTGTGGGTTGCCATCCATTTGTTTGATTTGCGGGTTGCCACCCAACATGGAGGACTTCAAGAGAGAAGCTTTGTTGCAGATGCTTCTTTGATTGCTTCTGTCTTTTTTTCCCTCCAGCCTTTCGGCCGTGCTTCTTTGCCTTTGTGGCTTTGCAAGCTTTTCTTCTCTTCTTTGAAGCCTCCTCCTTTATTTTTGTAGAGTGTCCCCCCCCCCCCACAGCCTGCCGGCTGCCCCTTTTATAAGTTAGAGACCTTTTTAGTGTAGGATGTTTCATTTGAAAACTGACTAATCAGCTCCCCCAAAAATAGGAGCCACTAACCTTTCTTAAGAGTTTTCATTGGTTTAGACCCCATACTTTTTCCAAAACTCCTTTCTTGTAGATGGCTGTTAAGCTTTATCTCTACCCTCAATTTGTTGCTTGCTAGAGGTGACAAATAACGGGTATAAAAATTGTGGGACTTATCCATTCCCACGTTTCAATTTTTTTGTGAATTTTTTCTGTTCAACATTGGTCAGGTGGGATCCCTTCCTTGTCTTGAATTTTTGCCTTCACATTGTCTATGGTATCAGAGCTCTCCACATCAAGAGTGATGGTCTTGCCCGTCAAGGTCTTCACAAAGATCTGCATACCACCTCGCAAACGGAGAACAAGATGCAAGGTGGATTCCTTCTGGATGTTATAATCAGCAAGGGTCCTACCATCCTCTAGCTGCTTTCCAGCAAAAATAAGCCTCTGCTGGTCAGCAGGGATTCCTTCTTTATCTTGAATCTTCGCCTTGACATTGTCTATGGTATCCGAACTCTCCACCTCCAGAGTGATAGTCTTTCCAGTCAAAGTCTTGACAAATATTTGCATCCCACCCCTTAATCGAAGAACAAGATGCAAAGTAGATTCCTTCTGGATATTATATTCTGCCAAAGTCCTGCCATCCTCAAGCTGCTTTCCTGCAAAAATAAGCCTTTGTTGGTCAGGTGGGATCCCTTCCTTGTCTTGAATCTTTGCCTTGACATTGTCTATGGTATCCGAACCCTCCACCTCCAGGGTGATGTCTTTCCAGTCAAAGTCTTGACAAATATTTGCATCCCACCCCGCAATCGAAGAACAAGATGCAAAGTAGATTCCCTCTGAATGTTATAATCTGCCGAAGTCCTGCCATCCTCAAGCTGCTTTCCTGCAAAAATAAGCCTTTGTTGGTCAGGTGGGATCCCTTCCTTGTCTTGAATCTTTGCCTTGACATTGTCTATGGTAACCGAACCCCTCCACCTCCAGAGTGATAGTCTTTCCAGCCAAAGTCTTGACAAATATTTGCATCCCACCCCGCAATCAAAGAACAAGGTGCAAAGTAGATTCTTTCTGAAGGTTATAATCAGCCGAAGTCCTACCGTCTTCCAACTGCTTTCTAGCAAATATAAGCCTCTGCTGGTCTGGTGGAATTCCCTCTTTGTCTTGAATCTTTGCCTTGACATTGTCTATGGTATCCGAACCCTCCACCTCAAGAGTGATAGTCTTTCCGGTCAGCGTCTTAACAAATATTTGCATCCCACCCCTTAATCGAAGAACAAGGTGCAAAGTAGATTCCTTCTGGAATTTGTAATCGGCCAAAGTCTTACCATCTTCCAACTGCTTTCCAGCAAATATAAGCCTCTGCTGGTCAGGCGGAATCCCCTCCTTATCCTGTATCTTAGTCTTGACAATATCAATAGTGTCCGAGCTCTCCACCTCAAGGGTGACAGTCTTGCCAGTAAGGGTTTTCACAAATACCTGCATGCCACCCCTTAAACGCAGAATCAAATGCAGAGTGGATTCTTTCTGGATGTCATATTCTGCCAGGGTCCTACCATCCTCAAGTTTCTTCCCAGAAAAGATAAGACTCTGCTGCTCAGGTGGTATCCCTTCCTTGTCCCTAATAAGGGCTTTGACATTGTCTACGGTGTCGTAGCTCTCAACTTCAAGAGGAATGGTCTTCCCTGTAAGTGTCAACCCAAAGATCTGCATCTGTATAGTAGAACAGTTCGTAAGAATAAGAAACCTTAGAGGCCAAAACTTAGATTTGATTTTCTTCCACAGATTACAACAAAAAACCAAAACAGAGGCCTAAAATTCAAATATACATTAATTCTAACTACAATCTTTAATAAGGTAACAAAGGTTTACATACTAAAATTATATACAATTCTTACGCAGATCACAAGCATAATCAATGAGCATGCAGTAGAAGACGTACCTTGAGAATCTGAAAACCAACGACGAACAAACCCTAGAAATCCTAGTGAGAAAATTGAGATTTTTTGTTGTTGTTTGGTTGCTCTGTAAGCTTTCTGTGATTTTCGGGAATTTGAGGGGGGAGAGATGGGATGAGAGGTAGGTGGTATTTATAGGAACGGGTGGGAGTTAAAACAGTTTAGGGATTGGAGCGCGCCAGCGGGAAGTCAAGGTTGTTTCTTCGTGCCCAAGACTTCTAGAACTTTCTGGACTCTCTCTCTCTCTCTCTCTCTCTCTCTCTCTCTCTCTACCTTTTGATTCTTTTGCGTCTACCAAGTATTTTCTGAAGAAAACTGTTTCTGAAAGGGTTTGGTTTTTATGTAATTACATGGATGGCATAACTGTAAAATTCCATTTGATTTGATTATTAACCCAAAAGTGCTTTTAAAATAGTGTAGTTTACAATAGCCAACCCAAAAATAAACTACACAACGGGAAGTTGAATTTCAATCAAACTTAAAGTCAAAGAGCCAAACAAACAAATGGTTTAGAGTCTAATGATCCAGCGACAATTGCAATAATACGTCCTATTGATCGAAATCTGACATACAGGATGATTCTTGGGAAACAGATTATTTCAACTTTTGTTTTTTCTTTCGGTGACAGTATACATAACTACAGTACTATGAGTCGAGTTTGCTGCCTACTTCCTAGTTCTAAGAAATTACAACAACAAAAATAAAATTGGCTACTACCAGAGAACAAATGCCCATTGTTTTTAAAATTGTTATGATCAGTGATTATGGTGTCGGTTGAGGTCGTGATGCTCTCACCACTGCCTCCCTATACCTCCAATTCGACGAGCCAGCTCGAAATCCTTCTTCACTGAGGAAACAAAAGCAAATGAAACAGGTTTGTTACAATATTGTGTGCAATGTAATGGTACAACCGTCAAAGACTGGCTGAAACTCAAAGTAGAAGATGTAACAGTGCCAACTGATAAAGGTTTGACACATTTAGGGCAATTACAACAGCTTATTGGATGGTTAATCAAATGATACAGAAAGTAGTACTGCACATCCCTTTTGAGTGCATCAAAACTCATTTTCCATAAGTATAGTATTTAAAATCATGGTCCCAAAAGAGATTAGTGCTGCTGAAACAGGCATTTGAAATGCTAAATCATCTTTCATTTAAGGAAGCTCCTCTAATACCAAAGATTCATTAAATTGAATATAATCTGTCCTTTGAAGGAAAACATCAATTAATTACACAAATTTCAAATTTACTTACTAAGAGTGACACGCTTTGCATGAATTGCACAGAGCATGGAATCTTCAAACAGATGAACTAAATGATCCTCTGCTGCCTACAAAAGAAGAAAATACCAATAAGCATGAACATGATTAATTTGTCTTCTAATAATTTATAGTAAGTACTTGAATGGCTTGCACAAAGGATTGCTATAGTGGCCTATGGTTACATGGTATGCTTGGGATAATGAAAAGAAATTCCTGCAACCAAATCCAAGCAGTTTGTTGGATAGGCTTGATTTGTTGAGTAGAACAATAGTGGTAGTAAACAAGAAACTATAGATTGTTATCAAGAACAGTGTTCTAGTTTCAACAGAATGAGTAAGGCCTTAAGAATCTTGGGTTGGCAGTAATGCCATTGTGTAATCAAAGCATACAATAAACAGAAAATTGGAAGGAAGTATACAATGCACTTCCATGATGCTTATGGTACCTATGGCATAGCATCACTCATCGAGTCTCAAATTGGATAAACAAGATGATAGATAAACAAAATGATGCTAGGACTTACTGAAATTGGAATGCAGACATTTACTAGTTTATTAAACAGATTGAAAAGAGGAAGGGGGTAAGACAAGTAGCCTTTGCATGGTTATCCTGTTACATGCAACCACATTCACTTGCCATTCAAATAAAATTAAAATATTTATTCACCTCTTGAATTGCCAATAAAGCATCAGGTGTCCAACGTATAGAACCATGAGACAGATTGTTGGAGACCTCTCTTACCTAAAATTAGTGACAAAATTGTCAGCATTGTGTGATCAAACCTCACTAGCATAATTAGTCCATCAAATTTAATAGATCATATCAACCTACACAAAGTTAACAAAGAAAGAAAGCATATTCTTTTGCACAATCCAGTGTTAGCCTGACTAACAAGGCTTACTTAACTCTGAGATTGCAAAGATGTAAAGTTCAACTTGTTTATACAAACTAAAATGAGAAAATCAAATCGACATCAGAAGGAGAACAGAATTTGTTAAATCTGCAAGTACACAAACATCATGAATAAATTGAAAACACAAAACTGAGTTTCCATGCCAACAAATAAAAAGTTCTCTGATTGTGCAAACAGATAATTGCCAAAACTAGCTGACTCAGCATTTAACTCCTAGCACTAACACTACCTAACATTTCTTATCTAAATGTTCATGTCCTTTTGTGTGGGCCTCATGTACCTATTTGCACAAGCCCCTGTGCGTATATACATCAATCAGCGGGATAAGGACTCACAGCTCTGATGAAAGGAGCAGCTGGGATAAGCAACGAACATGTCTTCTGGAAGTGACGAATCTCCCGAAGAGCCACTGTTCCTGGCCTGAAACGCCGCTTCTTCCTCTGCGTTTCTGGAGCTATAGATGCAACAACAAATAATCGTTCACAATCAACTTATTTTCACTACTATCATTACCACCACAATTATCAGCATCAAACAAATAGAGAAACAGATAAATAAATATGCAAAATATATATATTTACTTGTGGGAGCATTCCTCTGAGGTCGCTTCTTCTTCTGTGTTCCTGGAGCTATAGATGTAACAACAACAATCATTCAAAATCAACTTATTTCCATTACCCTCACCACCTCCATTGTCCACAACAAACAAATCTAAAAACAGATAAAATAAGGAAAGCATATGTACTTGTCGGGCTGTTCCTCTCTGATCTCTGCGTTCTTCCAGAAGGTTCCTTCAATTTATTAAAAATATAAAAGTAAAATAAGCCAATAAGGAATGTCAAAATTATAAATATAAAACTTTCGTCACCAGATTACAGATAAGTGATAAGTTTTGTTGGTTTACCACTACATTCAAGAGCTAAAACTATGATATAGACTAACTATAGATTCATATTCAAACACTCCCCTCAAATATGATTTTAACTCGAGTAGGTCAACTATTGACTTTATTCAAATAATAAGAAATGAGATAAAAGAATAGACATAAACCAAAAATAGAATACTAAGTTTTGTCAATGGCTTAAATGCTATAGAATTTTTTTTTTAATTAAAAAAAAAATCAATGATATAATAGACATAAACCATATGCACCTTGCTTGAATGCTTTTCCTTTCTTATTTACATAGTTTCTACTAACCAATGTTTCCATAGCAACCAAACAGAAAAAATGAATAGACTAGTAATTTGTTCCACCAAATATCATTAAAGTGCAAAAAAAAAAAAAAAAAATTACAAACAAACAAACCGGAGAATTAGCACCCAACACTAAGCTCCGTTCGGCAAATAAGTAAATGCAGGTAAAGAAATTTAATCATTCCCAAACCAATTTCCCCGATTCCCCTCCTCGCACTCCTCTTTCCCAACTTTTCCAAGTAACCAAACACATGAAAAACAACAGCCGAAATTAACGAGAAAGAGAGAGAGAGAGTACCGGTTGTGTTGCAGGTGATGCCGCCGGTGAGCGTCCGCCTGTAGATCAAGACTGAGAAAATTAGGGTTTGTGAAACGCATAAATCATAATCCTCAAGGCATACAAACAAATTACAAAAGCATATAAACGAGAGAGAGAGAGAGAGAGAGACCAGGTTGGTTGCGAGAAGATTTATTGTCTTTCCGGTTAGCTGTATGTTTGACTCTCGCCATTGATTTCTGGAGCGCGGAGTTTGAAGCACAGAAAGAAAGAGAGGGAAAGCCAAACTAAAGAGAAGACAGCTTTTTTTTCAGAGCAAAAGTCAGTTTTCTATTTGTTGAAGCTCTCTCAGACTCAGAGTAAGAGCCTCAGAGGCATCATCTGCTCTGCACCTACCAACTTAGCAACTGCGAAATAGAAATTAAAACATTTCTGATTTTAGTAATTAAGTGAAAATAAAAATACTTCCCGCTCGATTGCATTTTGATTTCGCGTCCGTTTGAGAATGCAGTGCATCACTAGAAACGGTGACGTTTTGCTGTCGTTGAGGCATAGGTCAAAATCAAAAAAACAAAACAAAATTGGATTGCCACCTCAGCAAAATGATCTCCAACGGTATCATGTGTGACAAGTTTACAACGGGGATGGTAAACTGCAAAAGAAAATATATTAAATAAATAAATAAAAAGAAAACTGAAAACATCAGGAGTCCAACGGTAATAATTTTTCTTAAATGTGAAAAGTTGACGACGGCCAGTTTTTTCGAGGCACCAATGCAATAGTCCAATTATTTTCCCTTGGAAATAAAGGAAAAAAAAAAACTTGTAAATTTCCCCTCGTTTCTTAAACCAAATTGTTTACTCTCCCTACACTTAAATTTCAATAAGTTGCAGTGAGTCCACCTTTGCACTTAATTTTAAAATTTAAAGAAAGGCGAAGAAATTTTCGACAAGTTTTGCTACTCTCTCAAGAATAAAACCGGTTTGCTTCAGTCACCGAAAAAACAACCCAATGAGGTAAAGTTCTGTTCTATCTCCACCTCTGTGCGCAGAGATTCGAAACCCCCTCCCCCAAATCGCTTGTACTAAAAAAACATTGTTTTAATTATTATTTGGGAGTTTCACTAAAACACCCAAAATGAAGGTTGAAATTATAAAAAAACTCAAGCACTATTTAAACATATAAACACACCCAAAACCCATCATTACACACACTCAAAACTCATTTATAAACACACCCAAAAAGTTGACTTAGGGGTTGATTTTGGGTATGTTTCTATATTTAAATAGTGCTTGGGTTTTTTTATAAATACATGTCTAGGATTGGGTTTATTTATAAATTTGTATTATTGTTTTTACTTTTTTATTTCTAGTAGTTGCTCTTACTAGGCAAGCAATCAAAGTCATATATTATGCCTGTTCCAAAAACTCTTCAGAGATACTATTTATGGAGGATCCAAACAGAGCTAATACATGAAGAGGGCTACTTATGGAAAACTACAAATATCCACCTGATTTTACAAATAGTGTATTTAAGCAGTAAAATAAACGCAAGAAGAGGGCTACTTATGGAAAACTATTTTATCCAACTCATGAGTGTTCTATATCTTCAGAGAAATGTAGCCTCCAAAACTTCATGTAACACAGCAACAGGAGCATAAGTTGCACAACTAATTGTGTAGCTCTGAAGATTCCTAGATAAACAGCTTGCTGCTTTGAGATATGTCTCTAGGGCTGGGATGGGCGGGGAGAAGCTGGAGGCTTGAAATCGGGATACTGCAACCATAAGTACACAAAAGAATCAAGATTTGGTCAAGTCTTCCACAAAATATTCAATCATCATGAGGCTTGATAAAATTAAAAAATATATCAAATAGCAACTGAAGTGAAGAATTACATAAGGGAATGGAGAAAGTGGTTTTGAAATCGCAGGAAGTGATTCTGCTTTAACTTCTGGTTTGGGTACTGAATTTATTTCAGGAGCAGCTTCTGCAGCTGCTTCTACTTTAGGCTCCACAGCAGCTTCTGCTTTCTGTACAGTATCATTAGCAGCAGTAAGCTCTGGGGTTGCTTCTGCAGGTGCAGGAAGACCTTTGCTAGTCACAGACACTGGCAGAAGAGCTGTGCCAATTTGCTGAAATTCAAGGAAATTGATAAAGACAATGGAATTTAGTATATTCCAATTGTCAAAAGAAAAGGGAAAAACAAAAAGATCTCTAGTCTATGATGCATTTAATTGAAGAATCTGTTGAAAATGCTGAAAACAAATTTATAATCTCACACCTTTATGTCATCAACAAGCTCCTTGGGGGCAACCTTGGTGGTTAAGAACTTATCAACTTCTTGTAGAGTTGCTTTTCGATCCTATCAGAGAAAAAACAACTTAGGTGATGTGAAGTTGAATGTTAATCCTTAAGTTTTCAATTCTTATTTAAGACAATAACTTCTCTCTATGATTAAGGAGATACATACAACACAAACATGCATGCATGAGCTTTGCAGCTTCAATATGATGAGTTTGACAAAAAAACCCAGCACCCAAAACACTTTATAAACACACCCAAAACCCATCATTACACACACTCAAAACCCATTTATAAACACACCCAAAAAGTTGACTTTGGGGTTGATTTTGGGTGTGTTTCTATGTTTAAATAGTGCTTGGGTTTTTTTATAAATACATGTCTAGGATTGGGTTTATTTATAAATTTGTATAATTTAAATTGAAAGGATGCAGACTGTAAGACTGAAAATAACTAAGGGGAAACATGCCGTATTAGCCAGGAAGATGAATGTTGGGTAATATGTGTTATTTCAAAGATTTACATTCTTATCAACCACAGTAAAACTTCCATCAAATAACTTCTTGAAAGTAAAAAAAATAAAAAATAAAATAGGAGACTCACCTCAGCAAAAAGGAGTTTCTTGCTCGCAAACTGAACTAGTGCAGCTGAGCCTAAGACTTGGAGGATTGTTTCTAACTAGAAAGGTAGAGTGAAACAATCAGTTTGGAAGCTCTTCTACAAGGATACATATCACACCAAAAGGCAAATCAAAAGATAAATTCAGTATGCAATAGACATAGCAGCCCAACCTCAGTATAAGCCAATAAACCCAATCCAGTTGCTGCAGCAATCCCAAGGGAAACAGACAAGGCACCTGATCCCTCCTGTACATAATTTACCACATAGCTATGTAAGAATCCTGCTAAAAGAATCAAAATTCTTTTGAAGAGAATCATTAACTAGGGAATTAGTGAACAATGGCAGACATCAACAGATCCTTTTTTAAGAAAATATGAACTAGGGGTGGTGTGGATGTTTCAAATTCATGCAGGTGTTCTATTATGACTTCATTTTGCCTTTTCGTTTTTTATTTCCACCCACATTTTCTATCTATCTAAGCATTTCTACTAAACTTTTAAGGCTATCAAACTTTTATCATCTGTCTTCAACTAATAACATCCCTGTTGAAAAGTACAAGATAGAGGTCAAATGGCACCGTATAGTTCAACAAGGCAATAGATTTCCACATATGCATTATAATTGAAATATAGCAAACAACAAATGAAAATCATGATAATTACTTCAACGGCATCACCAATAGCATCCGCTAAATTGCCAAAATCAAGAGACAGTAATTTTGTTGGTGGTGTCCAAGGAAGACTGCTATTCTGCAAAATTATAATCCGTGTCAAGGTACTAAAACTTGTTAAGACTTGCATAGAAAGAAGGAGTAACTGTGGAAGGTAAATGGGACAGACCACCCATCCCCGGGGTCCTTCTGCGCCATCTTTTATGGCATACGCAGCTTTGAACCCATTTACAGTGACCAACTCTGCAACCAGTTCGGAGTTCCCATCAAATCTGGCTTCCATCAGAAATTCAGCAGCATTAGCTTCATATATTGGCTTTTGGAATAACAAAAATCCAGTCACAACATCACAAGCATGTTAAAATGGAAGTCAAGGAAACAACGATACAATCAGGATCCAGTTCATGATAGAACTAAAATTGGAATGTCAACAAGCAGTTCTTTTCCCATCTCATTTATTTACTATACGAAGTTATTTAGTTCAGCTTCATTCCATCCCTTTTCCCCACCCACTGGAAGCATTGCTTGTCACAACCAAAGTTGATATTGTTGCACTAGCAATTGTAGGAAAACCAAGGTCTTTTACGTGAAAAATGAGTTGCATTGTGTGAAATATCTTCTTCATGTAAATTGTTCCTTCTCAAAATTAATTGTTTGTGTGAATTAATTGCATAATGTACATTATCATGTAAAATTTCCTTTTGCTGTAAAAATAGTGATGCCTACATAAACCAATTGCATAATGTACACTAGCAGGCATTTGATAGTATCTTTTGGAATACCCTCAGCAATTGATGAGTAATTCATAAGAAATGAGGAAAGAAAAAACTATAGAATTGGGGTGTTAAATCTTACTTATCTAGGACGAACAATGTGGTATTTTCTGGTTCCTTGAACTTCAAAGAGAGCTTCTTTAAGAAACCTGGCTTATCTTCACCTTTGTAAACAATTGGCACCGCCTTCTTCCCCAGACCCCGGACATCCGGTGTACCAACTTGCCTAACCTCAGCTGGTGATCTGATATCAAGCAACTGAGCATTGGCATCATCACCCAATTTTGCATAAGCACTTCTTGCAGTATCAACACCCCATGGCTTGGGAGGCTTCAGAACCTGAGACAAAACCAAGGGAACAGCCAAAATGGCAAAACCACCAGCTATAACTGCAGGGTTCTCAGTCACAAAAGCAGTAACATTATCAAGAATCCCACTTGCTTCCAAGTCTCCACCTGTAAAGGTACTCACAGATTGCCCCAATGCTTCTTCATATGTCAAAGCTTTGGCAAACCCGGTATTGAAAACAGAAGATAAAAGCAACAGGCCACCATGAAAGCTCCTAGATGAAGACTCCTGTGAAGCTTGTGGGGTGGTGCTAAGACTTGTGGAATTTGAGAATTTGGGTAGGGAAATGGTGGGCAGTGATGGAAATTTTCTGGGTTCTTTTTTTCTGTCACCAAGAACAGATAGGGGGGTCAAGCTTGCTGCATTGAGGGCCTCCATGGCATAATTATATGCAAGAAGCAGAGAAACACTCTTTGGGGGTCTCAGAAAACTGACTGAAAAGCCTGAAACATCATATGACCTTAGAGATGGATGGATGGATGGTTTATGCAGAACTTTTGTTTCTTTCTAGGATGATGCAAGGCTTTACAAGCCTTAGCTTCAGCAGGTGCAAATTGACTGGTGCCTTTTGGGTGGAGGGTGGTGCTGACGTGTCATGCAGGATGAGAACTTGGCCATTCAACGCATGACACGTGGTAAGTAAGGATTGCGAGGTTGTTGATCATTTTATGTTGTTGATGGCAAGGGCAGGATGACTTTGCGTTGTACGTGTTTGTGTGGCTGAGAAAAAAAGTTCCCAGAAGTACTGAGAAACTGTGCAGCGGTACAGACTACGGTACAGCGGAAGTGGCTCCTAGAGCCTTCCCCAAACCTTAAACCAAGGATTTAAAATTTGGGTTTAAATTAAAATTTGTGATTGAGTAACTCTATTTGAAATAACAAAAAATGAGTTTCATCCCAAACTTCCCATCTGTCTTCAGAAATAGTTAAGATGCACTGAAAGGGCTAGCCTGCCTGCTAATTTGATCAGGTGGATAGTAGCCTGGCCATTCAATTACAGTATGAACTTCGAAGCAAGAAGGAAAAACCAAATCCGTTACATTCATCCATATGATCATAAAATTCTTTACAAGAAGATGTAATCCTAGTATTATTATTTTTCTTCAAATGTAACCTGAGAATTCTTCAAACTATTGTCACCTCTAAATAAAACTTTGTTATTCTGTGGACAGAAAAGTTCAACCCAAAATGAACAAAATTTTGTTACGTGTAGAAGATCAAATGAGGACTGCTTCACAAAAGATCAAAAAAGTAATCCAGACCTTGCCCAATTTCCCATATCGAGATTCCACATCCCCATTTATGGGCTTCCTCTAGCCGCATGGAAATTGACATCAGGGATGGATAGAACACAGCGTGGTTGTTATATTCATCATCAGAGTAAAAGAACAAATGTTCTGCACTCTTCTTTTCCCATCGCAATGCAGGCCTGTGCTTCTCCAACAAGGACAGGTAATCCCTTCCAGTGATAGCACCACCACCTGGACCTGCATTTTTTTTCATTTTTTTTTATTTTATAACATTGAGTACTCTCTTCATAAAATGAAAAACCAAGGAAGAATTCATTTGCATGCAACTTCAAGTAAACTTCGAGAGATGTACTAGACAATGAAATGAATTTTTTTTTAACCCAGAGACAATGGTAGACGCTTCAGATAAGTAATCAAATATATGATGTTACAGATGATCAATCCAGATCCAATATAGTCGTCATGCAAAATTGCAATGTTACTTTGTTCTCCTAATATGTTCCTAGGACAAATTGGATTGTAACTTGGACAGGCACTATTAGAACCTCCAACCCATCCAACCTGCCCATGGCCACCCTTCATTGAAACTCATAAGACACCCATCATATTTCACTCCCTATGAGAAAGAGCAACCAAGAAATGATAAAACAAATATAGATTCTCCAAGTCAACAACAAAAATTGTACAGATAGAAAAGAAAAAGAAAAAGAAAAATACCTCCCGAGAGGGCAAAATCATTCCCATAGAAATTGATGCCAAGAAATATCTTGTGGGCAAGAGCACTGTTTTTATCGGTACCAAGGAGCAGCTGCAGGGTTGAATGAATCCACTTCAGAGGTGCATTGGGACCTGGATTTTGAGGCCCCGAGAAGTCATACATCATCAGTGAAAATCCATCCACAGCATCACCCAAGCTCCGAAGATCTTTAGGTCCAAAATCGTGCTCTTGGAGCTTCTCTGAATGTGGTGGACCTATAACATAAACCAACTGCAACCGTTGCTTATCATTCCTCTCTAAGCTCACAGCATGCAGTGCATCTCCAAGCTCTTTTATAAACTGCAATGCCTACACTTGCAGAACAATATAGATTCCTCAGATCTTAAATATTTGAAAGAGGACATTTTACAAGCTACTAACAGAGAGAGAGAGAGAGAGAGAGAGAGAGAGAGAGAGAGCAAAATTAGTACTTTACCAAATTCCTCATGCTTGGATCATGCAAAATCCTGTAAGCTGCCCACCTAGACCAAGATTCCAGCACGACACCATCATATCCCATTTCCCTGAAAAGAAATAAATCCCCCAAAAACCCAAAATTACACTTTTTTTAAAATAAAAAAGTGGTTAGATATAAAGAAAATCGACCTTAATATTGGTAGACTACACAAACATTAAATAGTAACCAAAGTCCAACACAGTCAGAAGCCTATTGTGTAGATTCTGGGCATAATATCTTAAGAAAAACATACAAAAACAGTCTAGATTGGGGACCTACTTGCACTCGCTTACTAGAAGAGTAATAGCTTTACTCCTCCGCTTCTTCGTTGTCAGCAGCTCGGCTGGAAATGCTTCCAGAACAACTCTAGGCAATATCTGAACATTAGAAAGGTATTGTACATATGAGACTATCGGTCCATCTAGATTAAAACGTGTCTCAAATAAAAGCACAGGCAATATATCTAGGACTTATCAACAAAAATTTAAATTCTTTCTAAGTCAAGAATGTATTGATGAGACCTCTCCAATTTTATTACATGCCTACCCAAATTTTTCAATCACAGGCCCTGAATAGAAACCAAATCAAGAGCAAACGAGCAAGACCTACTCCTGCTAAGTCTTATTCTGGCTTTTAATGTGTTCTTGCAGAATATACCAAAGCCAATAGTTTGCCATTTACCAAAAAGAGGAGTGTAGTTATAAGAATCTTCTCCATACCCAAGCATCTCCTGCCATTCTAAGCTCTGAGATCCATCCCATATCAGCATTATGCCTACCTTCCAGAATTAAGCCTGTCCCTTGACTGATGACAAAAAGAATAAATTACTAAAAACTCATCCAGCAATGAAATTTTTACTCACCTGGTGCAAAACAGACACCAACTACATCACTTCGTCAGACTAAGAAAACTGGAAGCGTACCTCTTTAGATCATACCATACGGGAGATAAATGTGTAAACTTCGAGTTGAACCTTTTTGCCATATCATAGCCTTTGGAATTCCTGCACAATTTGATGTGTGAGGAGTTCACAAACATTTCAAGCTCACTAATGCAAATATGTCTGATATGATTATATGAGAAACTCAGCTATACAAACTACTAACCAGATACCTACGTTGTCAGACAACATCAAACTTTTATAACCAAAAACTGTGCAGAATCATATCAAATGCACCAAGCTATCTTAAACCAAAAGACTGACAAACCTCGATTCAGAGTGTGTTAGGGACCAAATGACTTCCTCAACTTTTAAATATTTAAATTCCAAATTCTTTTCTTTTCCTGTTTAAAATGTTAACTAAAATTCTTGTTGTATTGGTTCCACAGGATGTGCAAGAGAATGGAATTCGAACACCTAAATTTTACAGAGAATAGAATGCAATCCCAAAAAACCATGGCCGAACAGAATGTAAGACATACCATGGAGTGATGTAGGCCAATACAGGGTACTTATAGTGCCTGCCAGTCGTATTTTCTGAGACCTTCACATTTTCCTGAAATTCCCACAATAAATTAATAATAATAACATGAACATTATTTCTCAATTTCACGATGATACAAAACAGAGTAGTGGATCATAAAATTTTCTGTTTGGCTGCTGAGAAATCTGGGAAAAGCATGAGACAAATCCAAACACAAAAAATTTCTTATCTTTCGTGCATTTCCCGAGTAATAAAAGCTAAAAGATAGTATACTATAACTTCAGTTTCTCTCATTTTCCCACATTTTCTCGGCAACCAAACAGACCAAACGCAGAACAGAACAAGCTAGTAACCAGTGGGGTACTTGCAGTGAGGATTTCTTGGTAATTCACATCAATCTTAACGAGGCCTCGCTGGTGCACGTAAGACTGCGCACGGTTCGTGATCGGATAAGTATATTTGATGCGGTACGCGAGCACAGCGGCTGCTGCAGCTACGCAGAAGGAGAGGACCAAGGTGATTGTGAGCTTCGGGTCTGAGGATTGATCCGACGATTCAACTCGGTCTTTGCCGCGGTTCGAACTCGGCGCGACTCGGCGGTCTCTTTTCTTGGCCATTTGTGTCGTTACTGCCTGGAGAGGAAACTGACAAGTATTTCTCGGTTTGTTGTTGAAAACGACATGTCATATATCACACTTTGCGTCAATGTATTTAGATGAAAATAAACGGCATGTCGCTCAGAATCCACTCTTCATCCTTTGTAGGCTTAAGAGCATCTCCAAGGGAAATGTCAAATACCAAACATCAAATTTAAATTTGATGGCTGATATGGCAATTTGACATCTTACACAGCTCTACACTCCACCCGATATGTTAAATTAAATTATTATTTTATTACATTTTAGTGTTGATTCATTTTTAATTAAAAAGAAAAGAAAAGAAAAAATAATAAAATATTTATTTGACATCTTGCTTTTGGAATGTCAAAAATAACATCTCAACCTCCAGCCTTCATTCCACATCAGCTTTGACATATCGGTTGGAGTGATGTGAGATGTCATTTTTAGTTGTTAAATGTCTATGTAGCACGTTTAACATATCGGTTGGAGATGCTCTAAGGGGCAAGGGAGAAGCTTATAGCTCAAGTAGTTAAGACGAATTACTCCTAAACTTGAAGTACTAGTGTTAATTATCAACCCATCAACTTTGTAGTGATCTTGATTTTCTTATTTAATATACAAATGACAACGGTGGAATAAAATAAGAGAAGAAGTGAAGGCGACGTATTTAATAACAACTATAATCATAAATCACATGTTTTCAAGTTTTATCATCTCACATTTGAAGATGAACCCAACAAAAAAAGAACATCTTTTACTTTTTTTATTGGGATCAACGTTAATTGTTGTGCAAGTACATACAAAAGAAACTAGAATGCATACAAGGAGTAACCTAAGTAGGTTAGGGTTATGGTAAAGTACAATCCCAATGAAAACAAAAAGATAAGCTTAACTTAGATTGTACTTATATGCACATCGCTTGTTTTGATGTGTACAGCTGCATTTAGGTGAACTAATCTAAGCAGGTAGTACGAAACCAAAAACATTAACAATCATCTAAGCATATGTAGTACAATCCGAATGAAACAAAGAGATAAATGATGTGGCCACATGCAATTGGTTCTTAATTATTTTATGTAAACCTCTCCACTAATCGTCAATTCGTTATTCATCATGCTAATTAATCAACTAATCAACTAATTAATTAATATTAGTTAAGTTGATTTCAACTTTCAAGTGAAGGTTAGGGGTGTGAGATGCGGCACAGCGTGCAGTCTTTCTAAGCATACCATTAGGGATTGGTGAAGAGGTGTTAGGGTGTTAGTTGAAGGAATATTTTGTATGAAGCAAAGATATTCAAGAAGATTTGGAAGCTGGTCATGATGATATGTGATGAGAGGGAATCTAAGAATCTTGGGGGGTTAACAAATTGTGGTTCAAATGTTTGTGATTGGATTAAGAAACTTGCAAACCCTACAAGTTCCGACTTGCAAATGTTGAATATATATCACATGGGGAGGAACCATATATTGCTTTGTTCTCCAGCTGTTGTGGATTTTGGTTGATTTGCATAGGGCTCCAAGGGCCACTTGGTTTTGTCCATTTGGGTTTTGAGTGACCCTGAGGATCTTATTATGCCACTCATGTCAACCACCATTGTTGTATCTTCCCATTTTCCATCACCCAATGCTCTTCCTATTTTCTATCACCCCAAAATTATTGTATGTGCCGATTATATATAACACTTCTCTTGCAAACGCGAATGCAAATCATAGTATATTATATGAGAGGTCCTATACGCACGCTATAAAAGGAAAGTTATGTACAACCAAAGCATACAATAAGCCCACATTTACCGGCTATAAATATGTACATATTCCCAACTCACAATTAAGAAACATAACAAGAGCTTGCATATCTCTCATTATGCATAAGGCTTCTTCAAGGCACTGGTTGTTCCCTCCCCCTCAAGGGCTTCCAGCTTTGTCATCTCTCCCTCACCAAGTGAGACATAGCCGGAGGCCATTGTCGGGGTATGGACAAGGCTTGCCTTGCTTCCATATATACCTGTTTGATCATCCTAAGCTCAGGACTTGTTGCTCATGCACTTAACTAATTACTCAAAGCCTCCAAGTCTTCAGGGAGAGTGAACAGATGTGCGCTTTCATGTAAGAGCTCCCACTTCAAGTTCTATTTTTTTTCCAGTCAGTCTTTCAAGTCTTTTATCTTAATATAATCAAACATTATTGTAAGAGCGATTTTCGTCCCACAAGAATATTCGCCTAAGATTCATTCGTCTTCTTTGCTTCTCTTTCTCCCTGTAAAACAAATCAGAGTAAAAGGACCACACCCGAGGGGTGTTGGCCAAAGGCCCTCCGGTGTCTAAGTTAGGTTGAGTGTTTATAGGAAAATCGGGTGGCCGGAGCCGTGTGTGGTGGCCGGAGCCTTGTGTGAGAGAGAGAAAGAATATGGCGGCTAGGGTTTGTGAGGTATAATTTCTGCAGAGCTTCAGTAGGAATTTAGACGTACCTTAACCCTTGTGCGTAGCCATTTATTTATAAGGGGCCTCGGAAGCTAGGGTTTCAGAATAATAATTCTGTAGATGGAAATGAATTATTCTTCTCGATTTGGCGAGGTTAGTGTAATTAGGGATTTGATTTAAATCAAATCCCTAATTAAGGCAAGAATCAAATACATCACATTTAAATCAAATAACCTCCCAATTAAATTAGGTAACTCCCAATTAGGTCAAATAATTCCCAAATTGATTGGCTTAATTATTTGACCTAGGAGGAGATATTTTGCTTCTACAATTATCATGTAAGCTTGTTTCCTTTTAAGATATATAAATGAACCAAAAAAAAAAAACCAATAAAATTATTATGAGAAACAACAAAACTATAATAGATAACTTGATATATAAAGGACCTTGTGGTTATCATATGCAAGAAAAAATGATGAAAAACGTACAAGTTATAACCCCATGATGTTCTTGGCTGCATCAACTGTTCACTGAAACATCTCGGCAAGTGATCAACTACTCTTAGACGACATGATTTCTCAGCCCAAGAAGCAGAGAAAAAATTGTATATATCAGAATCTCCAGCTCCATGAATTGGTGCACTATATAAGCCACCGGCAGTCTCAAGATTGAACTGAAGACTGAGCACTCAAAAGATTGATGTTTCTGAGAAATGGCAAAGCGATTGGCATCTCCGATCTTAAAAACGCGAATGAAACAAGTGAAAGAAAGTGTGGCTCTTCTTCATCATGAAGGAATACTTGTATTGAAGAAGATTCCAAACTTCTTTTTGATATAGTATTGTATGTACAATTAAAGAAATAGTTTTAATATATACGAATATATCTTACCAATAGTACATTGAGACTTCGTGCAAATCGTATGTATAGATGGGCTTGTTAGATATACCATTATAGTTAGTAAAATATGTGACGAGTATACTATGTATGTGTATTATTGGGCAAAATTTTAAAGATTATATGGTGAAAATCTCAACCATTTTATAAAAAAATTAATGTAAAAAAATATAGATTGAATAGGTGAATAATGTGTGTCGTAATATAAAATGTGCGAAAAATGTGTATTATTGGTGAAAAATAATTACACAAGTATATAATATGCGTACAATACGTTTGCTAAAAAAATGCATATTTTTTTCAAATAATTGAGAAGTGTAAGAAAAATGGAAGTGTTTTATGAAAATACATATGTATGCTTATATTCATGAATTTATTAACTAGAGATATCACCGTACATGTAGCCTCTCTCATCCTATACATGGAAGGACATACAAATGTTGACAACGTAGGTGCAAAACTTAAATCTCTAAGAACTAAAGTTTTGATACCTCGTTAAACAACCCCTAAATGTCAAAAACCTAATTGTCAAAAAATGAGTTAACAATGTATATCAAACTAACAAAGTTAATCAAGAAACTGATTATATAATAATAATAATTTTTTTGGCACATATGGGCTATGGCTCTTGAAGTATTTGTGTAAATTTCTATTTTTAGTTTTAACACTTGGATGTACAAAAAGCACAACCCATCCCCGAAAAAAGGAGAAAAAGAAAGACTATAAGTAACCAACAAACATAAAGACAACACCAAAATCTGACAAACAGATAGCAAGTATAAAGTATCAAACTCAACCAATTAAATTGCTTGCCACTTGATCACTTATACATACCCGGAGGCATAGTGACAAATTTGGTATATACAAAGGCTTAGTACTCCGGGTCGGGCCGGGGCAACAACCACTCTGACTGAACCGGCCGGTTCAACAGAATTATGTAGGAGGATAAACCTTATCCAAAAGAATCCAAATTTCCATGTACTTTCCAGTTTCCAATTGCAGCACAAATGAAAGTTCCACAATATTCTGTCAACTGCCATTTTTTCACTGCCAAACTACCTTGGCCTTCTTGGTTAACTATCAAACCTCCATGGACAAAGTAGTTCCATTTCACATCCTTACCACTCCTTTCCTTCAAAACCCACTAAGCTCCAAGCCTCCCACAAGCCACTCACCCCCTTCTCTTGCTTCTTGTGATTCCCAATTCTTTCCTTCTCTTCCATCTTCTTTGCCAACACTTTCTTCAAGCTTTACCTTCTTGGATGACTTAGGTGAGCTCAAAACTTTGAATTCAGTGAAAGCAATGCATGCGCAGATGATAAAAATGTCTAACAAGAATTGTATTGATACTAAGGGAAAAAATTTGGTCACATATTACTTGGAATTTGGTGATTGTAGATCAGCTGCAATGGCTTTCTCTGTGAGTTCTGAACAAGATTACCGTTCATGGAGTTCTTCACTAGAAGAACTTAGAAGATTTGGGGGTGACCTACAAATTCTTGAGTTTTTTTGTGAGTTTCATGGTGGGGGATTGATGCTTGATAGCAAAGTTCTTTGCATAGTTTTGAAACTTTGCACAAGTTTGAAGCATTTGTGGCTTGGGTTGGAAATTCATGCTTGTTTAATCAAAAGTGGATTTGATTTGGATGTGTATTTGAAGTGTGCATTGATTAATTTTTATGGGACTTGTTGGGGAATAGAAAGTTCCAATCAGTTATTTCATGAAATGTCTGATCAAGAAGACATTTTGTGGAATGAGATAATCAAGCTCAACTTGAAGAATGGGAGAAGTGTGGAGGCTCTGGAACTGTTCAGAAGTATGCAGTTTTCATCTGCTAAAGCCAACAGTACTACAATTGTCAAAGCACTCCAAGCATGTGGCAAACTTAGAGCTCTCAAAGAAGGAAAGCAAATTCATGGGTATGTTTTAAGATGGGCATTGGAGTCAAATTTGTCAATATGCAATTCACTTATTAGCATGTACTCCAGAAATGACAGACTAGATTTAGCTAGGACAGTTTTTAATTCAATGGCAGGTCATAATTTATCATCATGGAATTCAATTATCTCTTCTTATGCTGCACTTGGTTGTTTGAATGATGCTTGGATTCTTTTCGATAAAATGGAATTGTCTGATGTGAAGCCAGACATTGTGACTTGGAATTGTCTTTTGACAGGACATTCTCTTCATGGCTCATATGAAGCAGTCCAGGCCATCTTGCAGAAAATGCAAGACGCAGGCTTCAAGCCAAATTCAAGCTCCATTACAAGTGTTCTTCAAGCAGTTACTGATTTATGTTTCCTGAAACACGGGAAGGAAATTCATAGTTTTGTTTTAAGAAATGGGCTTGATGACTATGATGTTTATGTAGGAACTTCGTTAGTGGACATGTATGTGAAGAACAATTGTTTGTCCAGTGCTCAAAATGTCTTCATTAACATGAAGAACAAGAATATTTTTGCTTGGAATTCATTGATTTCAGGGTATTCCTTCAAGGGTCTTTTTGAAGATGCTGAACGGCTATTAGATAGCATTGGTGAGGAAGGAATCAAACCCAACTTAGTCACATGGAATGGTCTGGTTTCAGGGTATGCAATGTGGGGTCGCCATAAGGAAGCTTTATCAACGATTCATCGGATTAAAAGTTCAGGGTTAACCCCTAATGTGGTTTCTTGGACTGCTCTTATATCAGGCTGTTCACAAAATGAGAATTACGCGGACTCCCTCGAATTTTTTATCCAAATGCAAGAAGAAGGTATCAGGGCAAACTCTGCCACCGTATCCATCCTACTTAAAGCTTGTGCAGGCCTATCTTTGTTGCAGAAGGGTGAAGAGATACATTGCCTCTGTATCCGAAAAGGTTTTGTTGAGGATATATTTGTAGCCACAGGACTTATCAACATGTACAGTAAGTCAGGAAAGTTCAAAAGTGCCCATGAGGTTTTTAGGAAGATTAAGAACAAGACGTTAGCTTCTTGGAATTGCATGATTATGGCATTTGCCATTTATGGCTTTGGGAAAGAGGCTATTTCTCTGTTTGATGAAATGCGAGGAGCAGGTGTGCAGCCAGATGCTATAACCTTCACAGCTCTGCTCTCTGGCTGCAAGAACTCAGGTTTAGTTGATGAAGGATGGAAATTGTTTGATAGCATGAGCAGAGACTATAACATAGCTCCAACAATTGAGCATTTCTCTTGCATGGTAGATCTTCTTGGAAGAGCTAGTTATCTTGATGAAGCTTGGGATTTTATTCAAACGATGCCATTAAAGCCGGATGCCACTATATGGGGTGCTTTTCTTGCATCCTGTCGAATCCATAAAAACTTGGCATTTGCAGAGATTGCAGCAAAGAATCTTTTTGAGTTGGAACCTCATAACCCAGCCAATTACATCTTGATGATGAACTTATATTCTATGTCAAATAGATGGGATGATGTGGAGCGTCTTAAAGACTCGATGAAGAATGCAGGGGTGAAAAATGGACCTGTGTGGAGCTGGATACAAATTGATCAGGCAATTCATATGTTCTCTGCAGAAGGGAAGCCTCACACTGATGCAGGAAAAATATATTTTGAATTGTATCATTTGGTTCATGAAATGAAGAAATTAGGCTATGAGCCTGATATTAGCTGTGTACATCAGAACATTGATGAGGTGGAGAAGAAGAAGCTGCTGCTAGGTCACACAGAGAAGCTGGCCATTACCTTTGGACTGATGAATATGAAAAGTGGAGAACCTATCCGGGTGATTAAGAACACACGAGTTTGTTCTGATTGTCATACAGCAGCAAAATACATGTCATTAGTATGTAAATGTGAGATTTTCATGAAGGATGGTATCCGGTTTCACCATTTCAGGGAAGGAGAGTGTACCTGCAATGACTGCTGGTAAGAAGGGAGTTAGATGCCCTCTTGGATCCTACATTGCCATCACCCATTCTGAAGGGGAGGATACTGGATGCTTCAATTGGCTCCGAAAGAGCTAAGATCAAAGCTGATGCACGAACCTTTACAGCAAGAGTTCGGGTTGTTGTGAAGTTTACACACTATTCTTGCACCTGTCTGATGACTGCTTGAGACAGTTTGTTAATAATGGAGTCCCTAAATAGGTATAGGGCTCAGCGATGCAGGGGTGGTGGACGGTTGAGATTAAATAATGGAAACTTTTTGTAACATCTCAACCTATAAATGTTAATACAAGGTTAATGGAATTCAGGTTACCAGGAAGACCCTGACATGTAAAAGTCCTCAGGGTTCCGTATTTCACCGATATGTGCAGTGAGTTTCATTGAAGTCTACAACATTAAAATTTATATAACAAAGAATATGCCATTTTTTATTGAAACTTCAACATATAATCCAAGTAGTAAAAAAGCAGAAAGTCAAGCAATTACAATAATTTATTAAGAATGCGAATACATAGGTATATACAAAACAACAACTGCAGCAGTGGTTCTTTCCCCCTGAATCCTCCCTGCACTACAAGATGAAAAACCCCAGTCCATAGATACCATCTCTTTCCAAGACAAATATTTACAGATCAGAGTCATACTAACATTAATACCACCATGCACGAAACCCAGGAACAATAAAACTCACAGTCGCTTTCCCTTTCCATTCATGGAGAGCTTATAAAAACCTAGAAAGCTCGTCCTTCAAATACAAATAGGAGAAACCCCAGCGTCATTTTGAGAGTAATTAAGACTATGCAAGAGCAATTGGAAAGAGAGTAGAAGGAGCTTCATCGGTCAGAAATGCAAAAACCAGCAATGTTCCCAAAACTTCTGTGAATGGAAGGAAAGCTTGTACTATCTCTACACAGCATCTGAGACAAAAAAAAACATGGATGGTATAGCTATAGTCATCGTACTCCTGCGCCATCCCCCAAATCTACTAATGATTGATAGGTTCGGTTCGGTCCTGGACAGCCATCCTCTCTGAGACATCAGCCAAAGACTTCAGGTTGCACCTGATTAAGGCCTCAACAAAGTAGCATGTCTCATCCTTGGTATTCCCATCAGGCACATCCACCACAAAGGATTCAATAACAAGTGTCCCTAGTCTCCCATCAATAACCTCAGGGTGGACAGTAATAATTGACGAGTAATTCTGCAAATTTAAAGGACATATAGAAATGAGGTTGGAAAGGTGTTCTCTTGCCACATTATAATACAGGAGTATAGAGAAATTTTCAAATATTAAGGGAAAAACAGAAAATTAATTCACTATTTATATAAATTAACCAAATGCATACTGCAGTTGAAGGCAGAGATGCTGGCACCCTTGTCTGCCTAAAACAAACAGACTGAACCAGACAAATATTGCTAAGGGCAATATTACATGTTTTAAGATTACATATTTAGACACATTCTGACTATTGCCTAGGGCAATCACCAAGGAACAACATTTGCAGGCACCTGCCATTTCAAGGGCCACATGTTACATGCATGGCCCACCACAATGTAGCATGTGAGGCAATTGGTTGGGACCAAGACATGGCCCCAACGACGTCTAAGTGCCGGTGGCTTCACCAACAAGCAGCTGTTGCCAGCAGTCCTGTACAAATTCTCTTTACTCTTTTTATAAAGAGAAAGTGGAACAAATCAATTACTGACTTTGGAACTGTGACTTAAGCATCGAAAGGGTGGCAACTCATTTTCCATGTGCTTAAGAACAGCCAGAGACAAATAAGCAGTGATGTCATTAACCAGTAACTAGCCATCTTGCTTCTACATTTATGAATTCATGGAAAGACAAATGTTAAGGTTTCTAGTAATACTCAGATGGTCCTAGTCGTCAGGACCAGAGCTATTACTTGAATTTTGGCAAATAGGATATATTCAAAATAAAATTTGACAAAAGCAATGAACTCCAAGCTAAATGGGGTCATTCATGACATATTCTGCTTACTAAAGAACACAGTCACAAATTAACATAGATGAAAACCTTAAACATGCAGAAAGAAACAGTTCTGTGCCAAAATATCTTGTTTTTAGTTCTGCCATGTGTACCACAAGTTTTACTTTAATCTATCTAAATACTAACATAGCCATCCATGGTGATGTCACCAGTTATCAGTATGGTGATCTCCAACCAGTTACGCAGACTGTGCACCATAAGTATACCGCTGGAGTTGTGGAATACACCACATTTGCACGGCAAAATAACAAAAGGGCTAAGTAGACGGCCAGAATAGATTGCAAGCAAAGTGCAGCTATCTTAGTGGTATTTCTTACAATTCCTTTCACATCTACACCACCAGAAAAGTTCACTTCCTATTATACAATAAATTGGATAAAGGAAGTAAACAGAAGTAGGCAAAAGAGACAAGAAGACGTCTTACCCTTAGCCTATGATCACCACCAACAATCTTGATGCCAAGAATGTGCTCATCATCATCAAGAAGCTCCAGCCTCTCAGTGCTGGTCGTTGCAGGAAGCCCAGATTTAACATTCACTTCTCTAACGCTCCCAATGCCAAGGTCCCCCTTCATGGTGCATCGGCTAACAAAGGGCTTGTACTTCTGCGGTTGATCAAATCTTCTCACCAATGACCATACCTGATAAAAGACACATCAAACATGAATTAGGCGTCAAAGCAAGAGCTGCGAAACTTCTACTAGATCTCTGCCATTAAAATATTAGCATTTTGTTTGGTTACTGAGTAAGTGTAAGAAAGGAAATTGTACCAACTTGCTTTTCTCTCCGTAGAAGCTAAAGTTTGAAGAAATAAATGGAGAAAGAAAAAACCATTCAATTCTTAGTTTTCTTTTAGACTTTCTTACGACTTTTCAGCAACCATATGGATTATAAACTTACAAAACAATACAACAAACTGTGTAAGGGAAAACGTCAAGACATATTAAGCCCAGCTATTTAAAATTCAATTCCCTTAATCAGATTGCAGCCTCCAAAATGGCATGCAAACCAAACCCAGCTGAAGCTGCATGTCAATTATAGTACAAATTATCATCCTCTGTTACCAAAAATACTTTCAGTAACCACAAATTCATTGAAAATAACAATCAAACTCGAATCTTAAAAAGACCCAAAAGCTAATCACCTAATTCTTAACACATACCCGACCCAATTGAACCAAAACAACGAAAACCCAGAAGAATAAACATAAAAAAGAAACCAAAAACATCTTCAAATCGTCCCCACTTTCCCAGATCTCCATAAACCAAGAAAGTCAAACATAGCAAAAATCATTTCTTTAACAAAAGTCAAACAAACCAACACCAATCAAATCAAAAGAAACAGAATTCAGAGCTCGACCAGACGGTCCACAGAGAGAGAGAGAGAGAGAGAGAGAGAGAGAGAGAGAGAGACTTACGAGATGCGCAGGGGCCTTGATGTGCCTAACCAAAGCCGAAGTGCACTGGGTCTCTCTGGGCTCATGCCTGTGGTGCCTTTGTATGTACTGCGCCTCCATTGAATCACCACCACTGCTCATTTCTGATAAATTTGGTTACTCCCAATCCCAATCTCTCAAACTATTTCTTTCTCCGCAAATGAGGATATCAGAGAGGCAATACAAGAAGACAGACGCTTCCAGAGAAAGACAGAGAGAAAGAGTAAAAAGCTTTTTCCTTTATTTATTTTTCTCTCTCTTTATTTCTTGTAGAGAGAGAAAGAGAGAAAGAGAGAAAGAGAGAGGCACAAAAAAAATACAGCCTTAGCTTAGCTTGGCGGGTTATCAAAAATCCATGAGAGAGTCCACTCTCTCCACCGACAATGCAATTTTTTAATCTATATAATAAGCCCAAAGCCTGCGTTTTTCCTTCGGGCCCATTATTGGTTTATATTTTAAAAGTGCTTTATGCCTTTGTCAGATTATCTTCTTCTTTTTTTATGAGTTAAAATTGTTAAAAAAATTGAACATTTTCTCTAGGGTTACACGGTGGTGATGGTTTTGTTGGTCACAGTCCACTCTCTGCCTTTGAATTGGGTTGGTTGGCCAAGTGGGTGCTTTTATGGGTAGCTTTTGGTTTTAGTGGGTTTGGGTTCTGCTGGCTTTTGTTTTATTAGCCACTCAGTAAGTGGATGATTTTTAAAGTCAAGATTTGAGAAGTGGGGTTGGGGATGATGCCCACTTGCTGCTGCTTTGCTTAGTTGCTAACATGACTCTTACAGATCATTTATCATTTTTTTCACATTATTTAATTGGCTTGATATCATGACAAGGAAATTTCCTAGAAACCCATCACCTCCTCTTGGTGGATTGCCTCAGCTCAATGGCAAATTTGGAAGAGAATTATTGGATCTTCTGTTGGCATTAGTTGCTAAGATATCAGGGTTCATCCTGTGGCTATAGATCTCAGGTTTCTTATCTGAATTTTGTACTTGTCCCTGAAATCGAATTATTTTATATAGTTACTTTTAAGTACAAATTCTAAATCCATAACGCCAAAATTTTCAAGACTAGAAGTCATTTTTGGTTGCTATAGTTGATCACTTTTACTATTAAGGTTTCTGTCATTTTCATTAGATAAATTTTGTCCCTCTAATTTTTCAATTTCAACCAATTAAGGACAATCCTTAATTTCTGACAAATAAATAAGGGCATATAGGTCCAATCTAGCAACCCCTTCCCAACCACTCCCACAGTCACAAGAGCAGCCTCTATGAAGCTTTTCTTATGTTTTCAAGTCTCAATGTCCATTACCTTCAATCTTGAATAAACAATTGTGTGACTTTTTAGTCTTAAACTCTCGCTTTTTTTATATATAAAAAATTGGGTTCATGAGGAGAAATTTTGGGTAATGCATGAAATTAGGTTTACAGTTTGATAATAGTGAGGTGGATGTGGTGGAGGGAGGGGAGCATAATGTTGGGTCGGGAGGGGGAGGAGGTGGTTGTGTGGGTGGTTGGGTTGTGGCTAGCTATAGGGTGGGGAACATGTTGTATTAAGAGGATGAGGTTGGGTCGGTAGGGGGAGGAGGGATGCGATGGGATCATGTGGTTGGGAAGGGGCTGCAAGATTGGATCGAAATGTCCTTCTTAATTTGATAAAAAATGGGGATTGAGTGTGAATTGCTTGGAATTCAAACTACATGAACAAAATTGATCAAATTAAAAGTACATGGATCTTAACGATAAAAGTGATAATCTACAAGGACAAGAATGACTTTTTGTATTTTTTAAAAACCTCAAACGATAACGTTTCAGTTGTAAGTAGTTCGACTCCCAAAAAGTCAACATATTATCTATTTTCCAAGTTTATGATGCATGAGTTTAATCTATATTATTAATATTATAATAATGATAACCAATTCAACTAGATCATAAGTTTTAAAATCCTTATTTGTGGAGTTACGTATTGGATGATTAAAGATCCAAATTGTTATATCTAAGATTAGCTCCTACTAACTTGACAATTAAAGACTACTTAGAATAAATTGCATAGATCTTTCTCTCTTACAAATTATATCCACACAAGTCAAAGGTAGGTATCTCATTTTGCCCATAAAACCTTACCTCTTGTATCCACTTTCTTATTTTCTAAAACTCATTGACTCAATTTGGAAAACACTGCCTTTTTAAGTTTGTTTTATCTTTTGTAGCACAACACATTCCAAGGCATTAAAACATGTAATCTCCTAGGAATCAAATCATCAAAGAGATAAGATCAATTAGTTCGGATAAGATCATAATTGCACTTAGGGTTTCCAATTCCTCAAGTCATCTTGGGTTTTTATCCTCTGAGTTCACCTATAAATAGGAAGGGGCAACGAATACAAGTAGAACGTTTTGTAAACCCAAAACATGGATCTTATGCCCACTTGGGTTTCGTCTCTTTTTGCCCAGCTACTAGCGCAAGTGTCGCTTCCCTTTAAGCTTTCTGTCTTTGCCACTTGCTTTTAAATTCCTCACACTTGCCATGTGAAATCAAAAGGAGACAAGAGAGCTGACACAGTTTGGTATTTCAAGAAGCAAACGCCAATTCCGCCCACTATTTTTCATTTCTTAAATAGTTTTTTTCGGGTCCATGTTTTTGTCATTTTCTACATTTATAAACATATGGCTTTTCTTGCTCACTTCTAACGTATTCTGTCATTTTTGCAAGCCACATCTTTTAGGACCCCACCTCCACTTGCAACTTTCCGCCAGTGTGTCTTATTCTTTGGTAATATTATTTTCCATCAATATAGTTTTCTAGGTGTTTTTATTTTTCCGCATTTCTCCCCTCACAAGACTTGTGTTTTTTTTTTTTTGGTTGTGTGGTAATACATGAAGCATTACTCGTGTATAAAACATGTTTGTTGGCAGATGTGACTTAGTCTAGTTGGCTATAATAGATGTGCTCCTCACTCGACATTTGGGTTCGAATTCTCCACCTTGTAGTTTAACAAGGGAAATGACTTTAGATATATTACAATTTACATAGTTTATATCTATTTATAACATTATTGTAATAAAATTGAACTCTTTTACATTTCCAAATGTTTTGGGGTGTTGAACCTGCATGTTTATGGGTTGGGTTTGATTGGTATACAAGAAAAAGAAACAGGTTTGGTAAGCCATCACGTGTTGTGTGCTTATATCTCTAGAAGAACGCGTGACTCTCCACAGTTGCACATAATACAATGAATCATAAGAGGGTCTCCAATTTCTTGAACACAAAGGCAATGGCGCATCTCTCTTGGAAGCGTTTGACTTCATAATAATTTGGCTCTAATAGTATGGGGGTTGCTAAAAATACTGCATTCTTTCTGAGGTCTTTGTTATAGCACGTGGACTCGATCACTCAAATATTAAAAAGTGATTATACAAATGAAAATAAAAGTGATCAAGAATATAATGGCAATTTTAGCTATATATATTTAAGGAAGGTGTGCAGATCAGCGCTCTCAAGTTCGAATCCCCATATAGTGTAGTGCGTGTGAGAAATATTCCTCCTTTTGTAGTTTAGACTATCGTTGATATTAATAAAAAAAATTCAATTTCAATAGACATGTAACCTATTTATATATAATATATTCACATTTTAAGTCTAGCAGCAATGTTTGCATACACATAGTTCTAGAATATTTATGTAATTGGTCTTTCGAAATTTCGTGATCAATAGACGGTTGAATAGAAAGAAAAGTCCATTTTTTAAGTCTTTGAAAAAAAAAAGAGACGGTAAAGTCATGATTAACAAGATAGTTACCTACCCATCAACTTCCAAGTCTACAATTCTGCACTTCGTGTTATCAATTCATCCTCAACAATCAGCTGAACGTTTTCTTCCATTCAATAAAATGGAAGCAATTAAATAGATGATGAGATTCATAGGACTTTATTTTTAGATCCGTAAGTGAGCGAAACTGTTATTTTTTAATTCATAAATTATTACGACTCTCTCTCTTTTTAATAATATAAAACTTTTTTTCCTTTTTCAGTGTCAATTGCAAAGCTCTCATCATTGCCCCCCCAAAAAAAGAGAGAGGCTTTCTTTAGTCTCAAGATAAGAAATTGAAGGCAGCTGGTGAAGGAGATTCTGTTGTAACTTGTAAGACTTGTCCAATCATATATTTCAACTCATGCATATAAATTTCCTCCAATAATGGGCATGCAATGCAACCAGGACATGGAAAAAAAAAACAAATATAGGTTGTATGGGGCAATACATATGGCGCAACACGACTGGGGCAATCAAAAAATTTCAAGGGACAAATTATTTTGCTTTGAGTTTTCTTCTTGCCATTGTCTAAACAATCGATCTGTAGTAAATTCATTGGATCATTCGTAAAGTGGCTAAACCCTTGCATTGCATGCATAAATCAGGTGACATCACTCTTATGGGTATATATATAGAAAGTTTCATTTGAAGAGCTCATTGTCGGCTCACTGTGTATTGTATTTCAATAATCTGAAGTGTACAAGTTATGAAATTATCTTTATAGCCGAAAGACAATTACATTTTGTTTAGTTCGTTATCTCCAAGTTGCGTTTGGATAAACCTATTGATAATATCGAACTTACTTTTGGGTGGTTACTAGACAAAAGAGGTAGAGAGCCAATAGGGGTACGAAGAAAAATGAACAAGGACGTAATATTGAAGAAAAAGGAAAGCAAAAGATAAGATTCATGAAGCTAATCTTCTTCTTCTTTTGTGTGTGTTAGGAAATTGATGAAGCTAATCCTAATTAATTAATAAATAAATACAGCAAAATTTCTCGAGTCAGGACCACTACTTCAAGTAAACCTAACTCCAATAGAGTTTTCATTATGAATGCAAAACTCCAAAGCAGTATACATCAAGGGGGCATGCATGTGAGGCCTAACGTGTCATCTTAGGGTTGGGTCTCATGCAAAGTTTCAGTCAATTATCATATGCAAACCCTACCGCACACACCACAAGTAGAAAAACCCTAATTTCTGGATTGCTTTATTTTTTTGCCTTAAAAAAACTGGTTTTCACTTTCTGGTACAAGCTTTGCTTTCAGAGGAGTTACTTTGATTGGATATTTCTGAGAGGTTAGGTTCTTGTTACTTTTGGATGTTGTTGGCTAGTTGCTGCTGGGGGTTGTGGATAAGGTTCTGAGCTTCAATGCATGCCATCAAAAGTAAAAGAATATGCATCTAGAATCCACATCAAACCAAAAGCATCTGGCAATCTACTCTTTGTTTGTATCGACGTTTCCATCCACTTCATCTTTTTCTTTCTTTGACCTCTTTTCAGAGATTTAAGCTTCGGATATTAGGTTTTAGGCCACGGTTTGCACAATAGACTGATCCTTGGCCGGGTCTGGGCACGGACCCCGAGGGCGACGGCTTAGGGCCCTATACCAAAGGGGCCCAACACAATTTATATGGGAGTTCAAATTATTGAAGTTCCTGTTGAAAGTGATTCTGGGGGAGTTCAAAATCCCAAATCAAAATCACTTCAAATCTTGAACAAATATGCAAGTAATCAGTTTGATGGCTTTTTTTTTTTTTTTTTTTTTGTTGAACTATATGATAGTTTGCATTTGTTATTTTATTTCAATTCAACAACTATATTTATCCTCAAAGTAAAATACATGCGTAGAATCTTTTTTTCTTTCTTGTTAAACTATGATTACATACAAATGCAAATTATGGGCCTCATTTTAATTTTTGGTCATGGGCCACTCAAAAGTCAGGGTTGGCATGGCACATCTTATATATGTGTTCTTGACATTCCCAATCTAATGTTTGTCGCAAACATGAGACGATTACAACGAGATTAGATAAGATTGAAAGAGATATCAAGTTTGAATCACATCTCTCTAATTTATATTAAAAAGTAGACATTGATAAAGTGATCGAGTGACTTGATGAGGGAGCACGAGGCAATAAAGTTTTCTCATTACCCGAAAGTAGATAATGAACTTTCCCAAATCTAGCCCAACTCTACGGATCTTTTGTGTCTGGTAATCAAAGCCCAAATATGACCCAAGAAAAGTAAAAACATGTGGTCAAAAGGTAAAGCAACACTCTGCCACTTACACATCCAATCTTTTTGTATGAGATAGCAAGCCCAATTATATGATAGGCCCAATCCTACAATAACCATTCTTCACCAAAAGGAGAGAGAGTTTCCTTGGGTACTTTGCTTTCTAGGCTTAAGCGAGACATGGAAAGCAAAGTGGCGGCCCCTTCCAGATAAAGGAGTCGAATAATTCAGTGGCATCTCGTAATGAAAGGAAAGGTAAAGCGTGGAGATGAAGCTAATAAGCCAGCATAAATGATGAATGGATGCAAATGAAATTACATGTTGTTGAAATTTCTTCTCTGTTTTTGTTTGTCTTCGAACACTGCAACATGAAGTGCATATCTTGCGAGGGCAAATACAACGGAGATGCCGGCGCCTGCAAGCAGTGCTACGAGGACCTCAAGGCTAAGGTCGCTTTTCTCGCGATGTCCAATCGGTATTCCTTAAACTTCTGCACCGACGTCGTTCTGTTAGCCTCGGACAACGGCCATCCCAAGGGCCATGCACGAGCTTGGGCCCATGAGGCCGTTTTGGTCAGTGCCCATTTCGCCAACTTGCTACTTTACTTCAGCAGTGATTTTTGTTCAAACATTTTGGTGGCTTTATTTTAATTTTACTATTCCTGGAAACTAGGTTGTCATGTCCAAACTTTACCTTTTGTGTTTATATTAATGTGTTCATTGATTTTCTTGGTTTCAATTAGATTCTTTAATAATTTTTAATTTGCATGATTTTTTGTCATGATAATCAATTTGCATGGATGATCTGCACATGATAGTTTTTACAGAGATATCATACAATTTTTAAACCATTAGATTTATAAACTTCTAAGGATGAAGATGTACATTGATTTCTAAAATTAAATATTCTTTATTTAAATATATTATAATTAAAATTGAGTAGAGAGATTGTTCAAATAAGTTTATTTGAGGCACATGCACATTTTGCATTGTATTTCAATGATCCAAAGCATTTATCCTTTAGGCATTTCTTGAAGTATCATCGATACAAAAATTCATTTGAATTTGAAACCATTTAACCACCCAATTAATGGTTATAAAAATATTTTGTGCTTTGGACAAGTTATTTATAGATATACATTAAAGTGATATGTGTCAAATTGTGATTTGTAATAAACGGTTAGTGAATTATGTGTATATATAGTACCATTTAGCCAAATGATATATTGATTAAACCAAAAGACATATTGATTAACCAAAACTCTTTGCCGTAGAAATTGAATCTTCAACACATTAGGCAAACTTTTGTTTGATTATATGGACGCTGTTGTGATGCTATATGGCCTATGAGCATCATAATTGCTTTAATGTTTGCTCCTAATTATTGTTGATCATATGCAGACAGGTTTTCACATGTTCCTGGGAAAATATTATTATTCTATTTCTATCTGGTTTTTGTCCAATGTACACTTTTGAATTCCTTTTGAACCATATCTATTTTTGCTGCACTCGATTAGGCAAGCCGTTCTCCGATGTTCAAAGCCCTCCTTCATAACGAGACAAAAGAAATCCATATCTACGAATTGTCGCTCCAAGAACTTGGTGCCTTGATCAACTACCTCTACACGGCCGAGATATGCCTTGATCAGCAATTGGCCCGTAAACTCCTTGTAGTGGCTGAAAAGTACCAGCTGCATCATCTCAAAGACTTGTCCCAGAAGTTCTTGGTGTCCAACCTCAACTGGGACAATTCACTTGCGACCTACACCTTCGGCCATGATCATAACGACAAGCAGATCATCGACGCAGCCTTGATGTTGATCACAAACAACATCGAAAAGCTTGCTTCAAGCGATGAGTACGCAGACCTAAAGAGAAGTCATCCGCAACTTGTAATCAAAGTCTATGAACATATTGTTGCATCCTCTACTACTCCTTCGGTGAGAAGTTCTCTTCCCTCATTTCAATTCAACAACTAAGGAAATAAATGTGTAAAATCTTTTTTTTTTTTTTTTTGGGGTTAAACTATGATTACATACAAAGTCAAATTAAGGGCCTCATTTTAATTTTTGGTCATCAGCCACTCAAAAATCAGGGTCAGCATTGTAGTACGGCCATTCGGTACATCTTATATACATGTTATTGAGAATCCCAATCTAATGTTTGTCGCAAACATGAGACGATTACAATGAGATTAGATAAGATTGAAAAACCCTAATTTCTGGATTGCTTTTTTTTTTTCCCTTTAAAAAACTGGTTTTCACTTTCAGGTACAAGCTTTGCTTTTAGAGGAGTTACTTTGATTGGATATTTCGGAGAGCATTGGCGGATCTGTGCAGGCGCAAGGAGGTGCACTTGCACTTCCGGTCCCGAAATCACCATTAGAGGTGCCGGAGTTGCACCTGCTTGCACAAGAACGCACATAAGGTGTTCGATGAAATGCGCAAGAGACTACCGCTGCAGTGTCGCGTTGCGTGCATATTTTTTAAACCAAGCCTGGCCAAAACGACGTCGTTTTGGACCAGGGTTTTTAAATAATAAAAAAAAGGGAAACTGATGCTGAACGTGGGCTTTTTTGTGGGCTTTTCAAATAGTTTTATTTCCTTACTTAATTGGGTTTTAATTGAAAGTTATCTTTATTTAATTGGGTTTTGGGAATTCCTTAATTAAGTAGGATTGAGAATTCTCTCTATAAAAGACCAATTTAACATCACCCAATTTCATCAAAGTGTGTGAGCATCACAGGAATCCTGCGTTTTTTTTCCTTCTTGAGTAGGCCAATCCAAAGTAAGTTGAATGCATTTTTTTTTCTTTGAGCAAACTCCAATTTTGTTTATTCTTTTTTTAATATATTTTTTTGTGTGGTTATTTAGCTCTCTCTGTATTAGTAAGATCAGTAGCAAACTCGAGTGAATACCGGGCTACGTGACACGTTATTCGAGGTATAATTAATTTTTATTTATTTATTTAATTATTTATATATTTAATTAATTTCGAGTGAATACCAGGATGTTTAGTTGTCCCTTTTTTTTTTCTTTTTTTTTTGAGCTCTTAGCTTTTAAAAATTACACCTCCGCTGAAAAATTCCTAGATCCGCCGCTGTCGGAGAGGGTAGGTTCTTGTTACTTTCGGCTGTTGTTGGCTAGTTCTGCTGGGGGGTGTAGATAAGGTTCTGTGCTTCAATGCATGCAGTGGCGGACTCACAGAGGCGCAAGGAGGTGCAGTTGCACCTCCCTTTGCCGGAAAATTCCTTAGAGTCTTGAGGCGCAAAAAAAGCACAACCAACCAGTGGCTATGGAGTCTTAGGCGCAAGATTCTGCGAAGAAGAAGACTATACCTAATTTCTTTTGTTAGAACGACACCGTTCTCTTTATTTGGTGTCTTTTAATGAAACACATCGTTTCACTCCAAGCGGTGGGTTTTGGTTGTGGCAAAGCCCAAAAAGATAGGCCTGCAATTAACTTATAAATATCCGTAAGTTTTTGTTTGGTCTGGGACAAAAGACTCTAGAATTCACTATTTAATTGAATAGGTATAGTTTCTCATGCCCCACTTCATAACATATCTAATACTTATTAATACGCCATCTCTTTTTTAAATTTTTATACAAAAATGTCATCTCTATTTTTTCTTTTTAATAGTTATGTCATCTTCATGTTGTAGTGTTAAATAGATGAGTAACATTTATTTTTATGCATTCCTTTTTAAAATAATTCAACACCTTAATGTCTCAAAGCTTATGCCTCATTTTAAAGGACTAAAAACGCCTACCCTCCTTCATACCTCGTCTTTCAAAATATAGTCACTTTAGACTGAAGAAACTCCAAACATAGCAAAACAAATCAAAAGCAAGTTGATGAGATGTCTTTAGATATTTGAGAATAGGAGATATTCTCTCCCACTTTATTAGAAGTGAGTTCATCGAAGATTTGTTTGTAATTTTATTCTTTCTATAAATTATGAATGATATTAGTATTGTTTAAATTCAAGGGTATTTGATATTTTCTAAATAATTTTATGGAGCTTTTAGCCTTTTAAATTTGCCCCTTTCCTAAAAAATTCCTGGATCCGCCACTGAATGCATGCCATCAAAAGTAAAAGAATATGCATATACAATATACATCAAACCAAAAGCATCTGGCAATCTGCTCTTTGTTTTTATCAATGTTTCCATCCGCTTCATCTTTTTCTTTTTCTTTTTCTTTCTTTGACCTCTTTTGAGAGATTTAGGCTTCGGATATTATGTTTTAGGCTACGGTTTTCATAATGGGTGCTAGAGGCACCAACTTTACTTAGATACCAACTCTAATAGAGGTGGGGCAATACATCGCGCTCTATTAGAGAGTTGGTGCCCAAAATTAGTGCCTTTAGCATTTTCCCTTCATAATATACTAATCCTTTGCTGGGTCTGGACATGGACCCTGAGGGCGATGGTTTAGGGCCCTAGACCAAAAGGGCCCAACAAAATTAGATAATGAACTTTCCCAAATCTAGCCCAACTCTACAGATCTTTTGTGTCTGGTAATCAAAGCCCAAATATGACCCAAGAAAGTTAAAAATATATGGTCATAAGGTAAGGCAGCACTCTGCCACTTACACACCCAATCTTTTTGTATGAGATACCAAGCCCAAATATATGAAAGGCCCAATCCTACAAAATCTTTTCTTCACTAAAAATAGAATGTATAGGGATGTGATTTCCCCACTTCTTTTTTTCTCCACTTATATTCCATTTTGCTTTTTAATATCTTTTAATCAATTTTGTTCTTTCTTTTTCCTATCCCACTCTTACCGTACATTAATTTCTTTTTAATTCACTTTTATGTTAGTTCTTTTTCTTTACACTTAATTTTCCAACTTGTACTTCATTTTCAATTTTTTTTTCTTTTAATCGCGTAAGAAATTAAGTATTTTTTTCTTCTTAAATACTGAAAATGGAGTGTAAGTTGAAAAATTAAGTGTAAAGAAAAATAAATTATATAAAGTGAAGTAAAAAAAAAAAATTAATGTAGAGTAAGGATAAAAAAGGACTGATAAAGAACAAAATTGATTAAAAAATATTTAAAAAAAATAAAGAAGAGTGTAGGTAAAGAAAAAAGACATTGGAAAATAAAATCCCAATATATAAACGAGTTTCCTCGGATACTCTCTAGGCTTAAGCGAGACGTGGCCCTTTACAGTACATGGAAAGCAAAGTGGCGGGCCCCTTCCAGATAAAGGAGTCGAATAATTCAGTGGCATCTCGTAATTAAAAGGAAAAGTAAAGCGTGGAGATAAAGCCAATATGCCAGCATAAATGATGAATGGATGAAAATGAAATTACATGTTGTTGAAATTTCTTCTCTGTTTTTGTTTGGCTTCGAGCACCGCAACATGAAGTGCATATCTTGCGAGGGCAAATACGATGGAGATGCCGGCGCCTGCAAGCAGTGCTACGAGGACCTCAAGGCTAAGGTCGCTTTTCTCACGATGTCCAATGAGTATCCCTTAACCTCCTGGCCCGACGTCGTTCTGTCTTCCTTGGACTACGGCCATCCCGACGGCCCTGTAAAAGATACGGCCCATACGGTCGTTTTGGTCAGTGCCCATTTCGCCAACTTGCTACTTTACTTCAGCAGTGATTTTTGTTCAAGCATTTTGTGGCTTTACTTTATTTTACTGTTCACATGTTCCTGGGAAAATATTATTCTTCTACCTGGTTTTTGTCCAATGTACACTTTTGAATTCCTTTTGAACCATGTCTATTTTCGCTGCACTCGATTAGGCAAGCCGTTCTCCGGTGTTCAAAGCGATCCTTGAGAATGAGACAAAAGAAATCGATTTGTACGAATTGTGGCCCCAAGGCCTTGGTGCCTTTGTTAGGTACCTGTACACGGCCGAGATATGCCTTGACCAGCAATTGGCCCGTTCACTCCTTGGAGTGGCTAAAAAGTACCAGGTGCATCATCTCGAAGACTTGTGCCAGAAGTTCTTGGTGTCCAACCTCAACTGGGACAATTCACTTGCGACCTACACCTTCGGCCACGATCATAACGACAAGCAGATCATCGACGCAGCCTTGATGGTGATCACAAACAACCTCGAAAAGCTTGCTTCAAGCAGGGAGTACGCGGAGCTAAAGGAAAGTCATCCGCAACTTGTAATCGAAATCTATGAACGTCATTTTGCATCCTTATGAAATTTGTTGTTCCAATTTAAAAAAAAAAATATTTGGAGCTGACATTTTACTGCATCTCGCCCACTGATGCGGTGGAATTATTATATGACAATTTATAAGAGAAAGAGAATGTTGTTTGTGGGAATTTTTTGTGTATTCGCACGAATTAATACAACATAGAGGAGAGAGAATATATAAACGAGTTCCGTTGGGTACTTTCTAGGCTTAAGTTAAGCGAGACGTGGCCGCACAGCGCTTGAGCGGGTGAACGAAATGTGTAAGCTACTGGGGTTGGGTGGTTCATGCAACCGCACATCTGTCCCCATAAGACACACTGCTTCAACCGTCTTGAGTTGGGACAAAAGGTGTTTTATGAGGAGGGGGAGGAGTTACAATCTTATTATGACACCATCATCCCTCCAGGTGCAAAAGAATGTATAGCATTAATTGACAAAAACAACCCTGATTACCATACATATTTACACATATAAATGTGTTTCCTTTTCTTTTTTGGTTTGACACATTTTATTTTGTTTTAGAAATATACCGAAATAAGAAGAAATATGATATGTGAATGTGATGTTCTAATATTTTTTTTTTTAATCATTAAAGACTATTGATAAAATAGCATAAGATGTACAACGGAGATTCATAATGATCAATTCACAATTCAAACGCGATTAGATTATCAATAACATAAGCATAATCTTAATTAAGAGATTTGTATCATATTTATCGATTTATTCTTCACAAAAATTTGTTTGTTTAGACGAATTCTATGATGTATAATATAATGGATATATATGATACAAAATAAGATTCTCGGTAATAGTTATGGAAGTAGCATTAGTCGTACTTCTTCTCATATTAAGAGTTGATATATCTTTGTATCAACATGTAATTCTCAATCAATTTTATGAAATCAAAATTTCAATCACCGATACGTAAGGTTTGTGAATTATATGATATAATAGCCACCAACCCCATTTATAAAAATTAAAATAAAAGATCACAGGGGTATTTTCGACCAGAATAAATTGGTTCGAAGGTGGCAGCTCCTCAAGTAAAGTCCACGTGAACAGATTCTTCATGGCTGTTTCTACAACCCCTTAATATATTAAAACCGGAACCTCTAATTATAGTAAAAGCCAGATCTTACTCTCAGAAAAACAAAGCACAAGGAAGAAGAAGAAGAGGAAGAAGAAGAAGTATCTGAACCACCAAGTCCAAAACAGATCTCACTCCGCATATGCTGCATTTCTCACAAAATTTCAGGCATTTTCAAATTGGCTATAGCTGCATTCTCACTCTGTATCCAGCAGCTTCAGTCCTCTATCTCCTTCACAATGTGATGCCATGGAAGACATGTGAAGGGTTAGTGTAGGGTAATTCTTTGAGGTATATATCTCAACTCGACTCATATTTCCTTTTTGGGTTTCTTTTTTTGTTTCTAAATTTTCATTTTTGGGCTCTTTTTTGGGCTACTTAGAAAAAGTTTTGGAAACCCTTTTGAAATTTCTTGTTGATTTGTCTCTTTTGGGTTATTTCCTTTCAAATCAGAGACAGAAATCTTTGAAAAAATCGTTATATTTTTTTGGATCTTTGAGTCATTTAATTTGTCATGAATGATATGAAAGTTTGGTTGGGAGGTTATGGTAGAGTGTCATATCATCTGTCACATCCTTAATTTGATCAAACTTATGATGCTTCTCTAGTTCTAGTATTTTCTGGTTTTGGAGCTAATCAGAGTTTTGAGTCTTGTGAGCTTGTTTTAACAAGACTGTCGGCTCTAAGTTCTGTTAATTAACTTAATTACGATGCTTTCGAGAGAGGGGAGTGGTTAGAAGATATGTCCTAGAATCTCAAACACAAACAAAAATTATGGGTTTGTAGGTTAGAGGAATAAGTGATTATAAAAAAAAACAATTTAATAGCAATCCCCAAACAGATTGCAAGGCGGACAATTAAAAGGTTGGTGAGAGATTATTGTCAATCGGGTGAGCCAAGGTAAGCCATTGAAATTGACAACAAATAACCAGACCCTTTTGAATTCCAAGTGACAGAGACAGAAATTGTGGTTGGTTTTAATTTGGTATCACCTCCATATGTGACACTTAAGTGAAAATCCACACTTCTTGCTTTATGTTCAATGAGGGTTCATTTGGATTGGATGTGGAATTTTTTATATTATAAATATTTTATTTCTTTATTTATTTTATGGAAATACGTAGATTCGATTCAATTGGTGTCAATCCTCAAACTTACGACGTGCTTACTTTTAGTTGTATCACAAAGCCAACAAATCAAGGAAACAGTTATTTATTTATTTATTTTTGATAGCCCATTTGAATGAAGGAATTTTAAAAAATGAACTTGAGTTTTAACAAGAAGATCACATTGATTGCAATAAGTATAGAAATATTACATGTAATGCATTTGAAACGAGTAGATACAATCTAATATTATGAATTTGAAATACGATTAAATTTGAACACGGTATACATACAAGTACAAGATTGAAGAAAATACATTGTAGAGAATACTATTTGCTCAAATGCAATCTCATTTTAGGCATAAAAAGTTACATGGTTTTTCACGACAGTATTGTCCTCGGGCATAGGGGTTCATTCCTGAACTATATACACGTAATGGATTTATTATTATTTTTTTTGATAAGGGTAATGGATTTATTATGTTCTCGAATATTACTATGTCTTACTTTGTCAAGATCTTAGCCATGCTTTGTCTAATTCGCATGCCAAATGACTTTAAACCCCTCAACCTCGACTTACCACAAAGTTGCATTATATGAAGATTGGTAGTTTGCCCTGTGCACAAAATGGTAGTTCCATAATGTTTCCGTTGTTAACAAGGAGAAGATGGCTGATTAGAGGGGGAGCTCTATAAAACTCCATTGCCGTATGTTGATTTGCTTTCAGGAGCTCGGCTAAAAAAGGATTAGGAGTTCTGGAACATCTCATCCTCTTATGGGTTACAAATTGTAGGCTAAAAGAGTGTAAATATTTTCCAGGCAAGTCATCCATACAGAGGAAGTGAACCTTCATTGCTTGAAGTTTGGTGCAACCATGGCATGCAGTTCACTGGTTATTCCTACCTCTCCGGCTTCCTCCAGGAGAACAGAAATCTTCAAAGAGCACAGTGGTCTCCGGCGGTCACACTCTAGCCAAGACCTTTACAACCCTGCTACTATCCGGAGGTCTTATTCGGATAACCATCTTTGTCACTGCATTAATCGTATCCATGCTGCTTCAACACAACCAAAACTAAAAAACAGCCGTTCGATGGGGATTTTCCCATTTCAATTTTCGACTTCCATTCTCCCAAACTCTGTTCGATCATTCTTGTTTGATCCAGACACGAGTAAGCATATGAGCGTAGTGGAGGAGAAGGACATGAATATGGTGGAGAACTCTGAGGAGAGTGCTGGTGAAGAGGAGAGAAAAAGAGCCAATTGGGTGGAGAGGCTTGTGGAAATAAGAAGTAAATGGAGGAATAGGCAGAAAAAAGACGTTGTGGATGAAGACACAAACGACAACTTTTGTGTCAACGGTGAAAATGGTGATTGTGAATGTGGTGGAGAGGAAGGTGGTTGTGCAGTGGATTATACTACAGAAGAAGATGATGGAGAAATTAGTCCTGATTTTTTCTCAAAATTTTTGGTTAGAGTACCATGGTCTGATACCAAGCTTTTTTCTCAGCTAGCCTTCTTGTGCAACCTGGCTTATGTGATCCCACAGATCAAGGTACGTTTTTGTTCAGCATGGTTCAGAAGTCATAACATTTACATAAAAAATTTATAGTGAAACATAGGTTGGATATTTCAAGCATGAGGAAATAAATTCATGTGCAGGCCAATGATTTGAAGAGGTATTATGCGCTACAGTTTGTAACATCTTCATTAGAAAAGAAAGCCGAGGCAGATGAAATCAAAGCAAAACTTGATGAGGACTCTACTCGTGCACCTGTAGCTGCCGAAGTAGCTTGTGAATCCAATTCAGAGAAAGCGGCAGAATCCGAGCAGAAGTGTTCAATCCGTCCATCTGTTGCTTACAATATTGCTGCCTCAGCTGCGTCTTATGTGCGCTCAAGGGATAAGGATAGCCTTCCCCTTGGGTCTAAATCACAGCATGAGTGTGATGGCGAGAATTCAGGCAGAAATTGTGAGAATTCATGGGAGGAAGGAGGGAGCTCAACTCGAAGCTATAAACCAGAGGTGGCTGTTTCCATGGCAGCATCAACAATGACAGTAATGGTTGCAGCAGGGGAAAGGGAGAAACAAGAAACAGCAAAGGACCTTCAGTCACTCCACTCCTCACCTTGTGAATGGTTTGTTTGTGATGACTCCAGTACATATACTCGTTGCTTTGTGATTCAGGTAATGTCTTAGCCCTTGATCCCACTTGATCTGTGTTTGATAAATCATTAACTCTACTTTCAGTTGGCAATAGCTCTACAAGGTCTTTTGATATCCAATTAATGAGAATTACGAAAGCAGAGTTCAAGTGGCACAATCTTTTGATTTCTGAAACAAAGAGACAGTGTGCAGCAGATTGGTAAATACTTAACATGCAAATTATTTTTGCTTGCAGGGTTCCGACTCCCTCTCTTCCTGGCAAGCAAACCTCTTCTTCGAACCCACCAAATTTGAGGTATGCATAGATTCGGATTCCCCACTTGTTAATGTTGCAGAAGGAAAGAAAATGAGAAACCACTGACAACCCAATGTCCTTGTACAGGGGACAGATGTACTTGTTCACAGAGGAATCTATGAAGCAGCAAAGGGAATGTACGAGCAATTTATGCCGGAAATAATCGACCACTTGAATAAACACGGTGAGCGAGCGAAACTTCAATTTACAGGTCATTCTCTTGGAGGAAGCCTTTCTCTTTTAGTCCACTTGATGCTACTGAGTAGGAAGCTTGTAAAACCCTCCATTCTTCGGCCAGTTGTCACATTTGGCTCACCATTTGTGTTCTGCGGAGGCCAGAAACTACTTGACCAATTGGGCGTGGATGAGAATCAAATCCATTCCGTGATGATGCATAGAGATATTGTCCCTAGAGCCTTCTCCTGCAACTACCCTAACCATGTGGCCACACTTCTCAAGCGTTTAAATGGCTCATTTCGGTCACACCCTTGTCTGATAAAAAATGTAAGTATTGAAGTCCACCAAAAAATAGATAGGGTTATGGCTTTAAACTCATCTGTCATTTCCCACTGTAAACTCAAAGAATGCTATTCGTGCACAGAGTAGAGTTAAGACCAGAATCTGTAAGGACCAACATATGTAATCAAAAGGCTTTATAAAAAGATATAGGAAAATATAGAATTTGATAACGATAACCTATCTACTGAATTTGAAGTACACGCAAGTTTTCTCATTCACTTCTTCTAATATCTGTGTTTTTGTGCAGAAAATATTATACTCTCCCATGGGTAAACTATTCATTCTCCAACCTGACGAAAATTCATCTCCTCCACACCCTCTACTTCCTCTGGGGAGTGCCCTCTATGCTTTGGACAAGACCCAATGTGGATTCTCTTCAAGTCTACTTAGGGCTTTCTTGAACTCCCCACATCCACTAGAAACTCTAAGTGATCCTACAGCTTATGGTTCAGAAGGTACAATCCTACGAGACCATGACTCGAGCAACTATCTAAAGGCTGTGAATGGAGTCCTAAGGCAACACATGAGGATGGTTGTTCGGAAAGTGAGAAAACAGAGGAATCTCTTGTGGCCATTACTTACTTCACCATCTCCACACTCATGGAACCATGAAAATAATATAGAGAGCAGCGGGTTGGCAACCAAGGAGATACTCACAGGAGTTTAATTCCTTTCTGCTTAGATTTTCTACATGCGCATAGGAGATGTTCATATGAAAATAAGTAGAGGATTTAATTTGTTCTCTCTGTTTTGTCGTGTACATCTCTTACCTCCTAACCATCTCTGTATCTATGTAAATCCTCCAGTCCCTGTAAAGAGTTGGTAAAAAAGGTACTATAACTGTGGGTACAGAATTCAAATTCTACTGTAAAGTATTTTCCTTTAATCTCTTCTTTTGTGCGTACAGATTGCAAAACAAAGAGTATACTAAGCACAAGATAATTTCAGACATCATCACCGCCACAAAAATGGACGAAAGCTGACCGTCAACTTACATTACCAAAGTGAACTTCCACCGTTGTTATGCATTTCCACATTTTATCAGAGTCAAAAGTGAACTTCCTCTTCAACACTTAGCCAAAGGTGGGGAGGGGAAGAAGCATTCCTGCCACATGACTTCAAAGCAAATAGATCAATAAGTAAATGTAGTAACTGTAATTCACCCTCTGTAGCCATCCTTTTGCTTGTCGCACACAAAGCACTTCTTGTTCTTTGAATGGTGCTGTGAATGAAAAGCAGAAGGGTCAGAAAGACTCTATTATATTTTATTCATAACCCAGCCCTGTAATCAGTATATGCATGGATCCCCTTTATACAACTTTTCATTGCCAGCTTTCTCACTGGCTGATAACATTTGCCTTCTTCCCGCCTAGATAACCATAGTTCCCAATTATCCATCTGGAACTAAGAAATAAACAGCATTCCTACCACTAGCTCTGTATCCTCCCAAAGTAAAAATCATAACCATCTTTGCTAGTGGTAGCAAATCAAGCAAAGACCAATAATAACAATAATGACAGAAACAAACATTACCATACGCATACGGAAATTTGAGTTTGCAGGCTATGATATTTAAGTTGAAGAAAATGAATCCATAATATATTTTGAGCAAAAACAAAGAATGAAATATAGGCCTTCAGGCCCAAAATTTGACATTTTCATATGGCCATGAAAGTGTTTCGAAGCAATACAACGAGAAATCAGGAAGAGATACACTGATCAAGGGAGTATATGCTAATTAAAGTTTAAAACTTGATAAAACTCTAAGAAAGAAGTTGCTTTTGAATTTCATAACGAAGGCCAAACCTGTTTACCCATGCAAAAGCTACAAGCTTTGTCTGAAATACCCAGAAGTTTTTTTGAGCGCCAGCAGCAATCCCCCAAAAATAGGGGGGATTGAATGAGAAGAAGAAGAAGGGACCTGCTCTGGCGAATTGGTCACTGGGGTGGGCTTTTTGGGATTGGCCTATTATGCCACCATGGGCTTGCTGATGTTGGACTTGCATGGTAATTTCAATTTGGGAATTGTTATTTACACCCAGCACATGGGTTGAAGTACTAATCCCAGGCTACTGGCCCAGGTCATACCCCTCAAAAAACCGCATAAAAAAAAACCCCTAAAAAAATATAATATAATTTTTTTTTTAATTTCCCCAATAATCAAAATTTTTTTTTTCTTTTGTTTTGGATGCTCTCTCTCTCTCTCTCTCTCTCTCTCTCTCTCTTCTTCTCCAATAAATTTTCATTTCAAAAACCCCTTACAAATGCACCCCAACCTGGCAACCTCTTCCAATCCAAATTCTCTCCCTCTTTGAAAAATAAGGAAAAAAAAACCTAATTTTAATCAAAACTTGAAGTCCCATTCAATCAAATGCCCTACCTTTCTGCCCACATTTCTTCCTTGGTTCCTCTTCTTCTCCCTCACCAAGCTTGTACTTCCCTCATTTTCTGATTCGCCGACACTTCCCCACTATTGGGATTGCACAGTTCCCTCTAGGGTTCCTATATCCCATATCTTTGTTTCTCCAATCTCCCAATCATCGCCTACGTTTTCGTCCGCTGGGTTTTCTAGGGTTTCGTCCCTGTTCATCAGATTGGGGATTTAATTTAATGTTTAATTGTATTTCTAATTGTCGCTTAGGTTTTTAACTACTGGGTAGGATTCTATTTTGTGATATTTGTTTCCTGAAATACGCAAAAGTTGGTTAGTATTTTTGCAGCAAATGAAAATTTGAACTTTAAAGGGAAAAACAGAAAAAATCCTATTTGGGTTATTAGTGGTTTTGGAGCTGAAGGTTTCCTTTTGGTTTTTTTTGGAAGAAAGGGTCTACCTAGAGCAAAAAATTGATTTCTGTGTTTTTGTATTTTAGTTGCCATTGTTATTTGGGATTGGGGAAAGATTCAGCTTTGCTGTATTGCTTTTGGGACTTTTGGGGTAAAAGGAAGAGTTATTGTTTGGTGTAGAAGTGAAGGGAAAGCTTAAGCTTGCATGGGCGAACATGAGGGGTGGGCACAGCCACCAAGTGGGCTTTTGCCGAATGGCCTATTGCCCAATGAAGCTGCCTCGGTAATGCGAGTGCTCGACTCAGAGCGATGGTTGAAGGCGGAGGAGAGAACTGCAGAGCTAATTGCCTGCATTCAGCCCAATCCACCCTCCGAGGAGCGCAGAAATGCCGTCGCCGATTATGTTCAGCGGCTCATAATGAAGTGCTTCCCCTGCCAGGTGGGACATACTTATTAATATGTGTACACAGTAATTGTTTGCTTTAATAACTGTAAGTACATGTTCAATTTCTGATAGAATTCTCATTTTGTTAGAAAAAGAAAAACACGTTACAATGTTGTATTGCATTATCTAGGTATTGGATACCACAGGTAAATTTGGAAATATTTTCATGGTAATGCGTAAAAACCAATAACTTGAGGATTTTTAGGATGTTCAAGGTTCTGAACGCAGAAGGATGATTGCATAAGTCTTGTAGTTTGAGCTAACAAGAACTAAAGGGGACTCAAGAATTATATTGGATCAGAGAGATGTGTATAACCTTAGGCCGGGTGGAACTTTGAGACTTGTGGGCTTTTGGGGAAGTGACATATAATGGGGTCCACTGGTGGTTTTTTTAGCATGTCTTTCATTGTGACAAAATTGGACCCAATGCTGATGGTTATGCTATGAAAAATTGTTTGTTAACTTGTTGAATTGGTGCATATTTATTGTGTTTCATGTTATTTATGCATTTATTTTCGTTGACCTAAATGTTTGTGATTATGTCCAGGTGTTCACTTTTGGATCAGTACCCCTGAAGACGTATTTGCCTGATGGAGATATTGACCTGACAGCCTTCAGTAAGACTCAAAATTTGAAGGACACATGGGCCCATCAGGTTCGTGATATGCTGGAGAACGAGGAAAAGAACGAGAATGCTGAATTCCGCGTGAAAGAGGTTCAGTACATTCAGGCAGAAGTATGTTCCTCTTATTATCATTAGCATTTTTACCTTTATTTGAGATTCTGTTGTGGCAATGTTCGTTAGTTTTTGTCTATATTTGATTCTCTTTATATTTTAATTTTGCTTTTCTAATACTAGATTTAACCATAATACTTCTCTTTGTATATCTACAGGTGAAGATAATCAAGTGCCTTGTGGAAAACATTGTAGTAGACATATCATTCAATCAGCTGGGGGGCTTGTGCACCCTTTGTTTCCTTGAGGAGGTAAATGGCACATTTGTAAACCACGTTAATATTTGTATGCCTTGACTAATTGTATTAATTGCTTCTTCAGGTTGATCATTTGATAAATCAAAATCATTTGTTCAAGCGTAGTATCATACTGATAAAGGCCTGGTGTTATTATGAGAGCCGAATACTGGGTGCTCACCATGGACTTATCTCAACTTACGCACTGGAAACTTTGGTTTTATACATATTTCACGTTTTCAACAACTCCTTTGCTGGACCACTTGAGGTGGCTATGGTTAAGTTGGTGTATTATATTGGCATTATTGTTTGTGGATCCATCTGAATGGTTTTCTTTGCTTGTGCAGGTCCTGTATCGTTTTTTAGAGTTTTTTAGTAAATTTGACTGGGACAATTTTTGTGTTAGCCTATGGGGTCCTGTACCAATTAGTGCACTTCCAGATGTAACTGGTATTGATTAATTGCTTTAGTAAACTTTTGACCATCAAGCATCCATTTTTTTTTTCCTTCAAATTTTGACAATTTCCTGTTTAAATTTGTTATTGTTTATATCGCAGCCGAACCTCCGCGAAAAGATGGGGGAGAGTTATTACTGAGCAAATTATTTCTTGATGCCTGTAGCTCAGTGTATGCTGTTTTCCCTGGCGGTCAAGAAAATCAGGGCCAGCCTTTTGTTTCCAAACATTTTAATGTTATTGATCCTTTGCGAATCAATAACAACCTGGGACGTAGTGTTAGTAAAGGTATGCCGTTCTGAAACTACATTCTTTGGCATTACTGTTTCTAAGAGATTTACTTTCCATTGTTTTTTGGCCAACATTTAGAATACATTGTTTAATTAATTGGTCGCACTCATTACTTGTTTACAAGTGTGAAACAGTATGCTTCCTTTTTTGGAAGTAATTATGTGTATATAAATAATAAAAATTTCGGACTTCAGATCATTAAGAACGTGATTTAGATATATATATATATATATATATATATATTTTTTTCCTGTAAGTAGAACAGAAGATGATGAAACTATGGTCTTTATGGGAGCAAAAAAATAGTACAACTGAAAACAGCTGATAATGTGGAAGGCAACAATATCCATGTTAACTTGAAAATGGGCTCATTCAAAATGACAGACACAAAGTCTTATATGTAAGAGAATGTGATTATTTCATAGGACACCCAAAGAGTCTTTTGGTGTGAATACATGTAACTTCATTGTCTTTCCTTAATTTTTTTTAATGTTGTTTGTAAGGTGTAACTGTCTTGCTTGATTTCCTATCTGTTCACATTGTTGGCTGTTTAAATTATTATATATTGTGTATGTATATTTTCCAGGTAACTTCTTCAGAATACGCAGTGCATTTGCATTTGGGGCTAAAAGGCTGGCCAGGTTGCTTGATTGTGCCAAAGAGGATCTATATTTTGAAGTAAATCAGTTTTTCCTGAACACTTGGGATAGACATGGGAGTGGCCATCGACCTGATGCACCACGAAACGATTTGAGGCGCATGAGACTTTCAAATCCAGACCACTTACATGGATCTGAGAATCTCAGGAACATTTCACGCGACCAAAAAAACGAAAGTTCCTCTGGTCGTGGTACTCATGGTGACGGGACGCATGGCTCACTTAGTGTTCCCTCCCAGCATGGTAGTTATCCTTTAGAAAGCACATCCGGGAAAAGTGATGTGCCTACTGGAACTCATGCTCAAAGCCAAAAGAATCATGGGAACACAAACACTGCTAGGGCGTCTGATCAGATTAGAAAGGAAACCAATTCCAATCTGGGTGCAAAGGTTGATAAAGGTCAGAGAAGTGCTAGACCTGATAACTTGGTGAATGACCTCCATGGGAGGTTTCTTTTTGCAAGGACACGTTCTAGTCCTGAGCTTACTGATTCGTATGGTGAAGTTTCCTCTCAAGGTAGACGCAACAGAGCCCCCGAGAGTGGGAAAACCCAAACTTATTCGACAAGGTTGGATAATAGCAGGAGGAAAAACCTGGACTCTGACAGTATGGCAAGTCACAGAGTTAGATCTTCAACTGATGATCCTTTGTCTGCTAGACACATCTCATCCCGTCAAAGCCTTGATGCTACTGTTGATTCAAATAGCTATCATGACGAATCGGGATTGAATGCCATTGCTGATGATTATTCTTCTATTTCGGGCACACAAGGGATGCACCAGGAGGAGCAAGATCTTGTTAACATGATGGCATCTTCTACAGCTCATGGTTTTAATGGGCCAGTCCATCTTCCACTGAATATGGCTTCGAGTCACCTACCACTTCCAATCCCACCATCCATCCTTGCTTCTATGGGATATGCTCAGAGAAATATGGGTGGAATGGTGCCCACAAATTTTCCCATGATTGAGACTCCTTGGGGAACAAATATGCAATTTCCCCAAGGTGTTGTCCCATCGCCGTTAGCCCCTTATTTCCCTGGCTTGGGGTTGTCCTCGAATCCTGAAGATTCAGTGGAACCTAGTAATGAAAATTTTGGATCTGTGGAAATGAACTCAGGTGAAACTGATCATGATTTCTGGCATCAGCAGGAAAGGGGCTCTACTGGTGGGTTTGATCTTGAAAATGGAAGTTTTGAATTGCTTCAGGAAGATGATAAGCAACAGTCAACTTCAGCTGGTTATAACTTTCATCCTTCATCTCTGGTAGGCACCTCAGGAAGTTCTATGCGAGTTCAACAAAAGCCTAAAGAAAACCGAGATGCATTGAGGGAAGATCCTGTGGATAATTTTCAGTATCAAGATAACAAAGGAAATGAGGTATACTTTGATGACCGAACTGTGAGTTCTAGGTCTGCAACTTATACAAGTTCAGTGAGAAGTAAGACCTCCTCTGAGAGTTCTTGGGAAGGATCATCAGCAAAGGTCTCAAAGTCAACAAGGGAAAAACCGGGGTAGGAGAACTGCTCTTTCAGCAGCACCGTCTGCTGCATTTGGGAAAGGCAAGAGCGTGTCTGAACATTCATCTACCCAGGCAGATGATGACAACAGAGATTGGAATCAACCTACGACTTTAGGTGCCGAAATGGTAGAAAGAAGCACAGGACCTCAACCCGCTGCTTCTTTGCATGTTCCAAGGCATCAAATGCCTGGTTTTGAACCATCTCAGACAAGTGGATCAGATTCGTTGATACCATTTGCTCCAGTGCTCTTAGGTCCTGGTTCACGACAGAGAGCTTCAAATGATTCTGGGATGCTTTTTTATCCTACGGGGCCTCCAGTTCCATTTGTTACAATGCTTCCTTATAATTACTTCTCAACAGAGACAGGAACTTCAGATGTATCAGCTAACCAATTTAGTAGAGAAGAGGGACCGGATAATAGTGATTCTGGTCAGAATTTTGATTCATCTGAGGGAGCTGATCAGCCTGAGGTATTAAGTACTTCTAACTCTATTGGAAGGGCCGCTCCTATTGAGGCATCAGAGCATAAGTCCGACATTCTACACAGCGATTTTGCAAGTCATTGGCAGAATTTGCAATATGGACGTATTTGCCAAAATTCTCGGCATCCTTCACCTGTGGTTTATCCATCACCAGTTATGGTGCCCCCTGTCTACTTACAAGGACGATTTCCTTGGGATGGCCCTGGGAGACCTCTTTCAGCCAACATGAATCTTTTCAATCAGCTTGTGGGTTATGGGCCTCGACTGGTTCCTGTTCCTCTCCAGTCTGTTTCTAACAGGCCTGCCAGTGTTTATCAACGTTATGTCGAAGAGATTCCAAGATATCGTAGTGGGACTGGGACCTACCTGCCAAATCCTGTAAGATAACATATACCTGTTCCTTATCGGCTGATTATTTTGGAATTTTATTTTTTGTCAAGCATGTTGCACCTACCAATCTTGTCTGTTGGACCAGTGCTTGGTTTCTGAAAAGTTAGGCTTTATTTAAATGTGATGTAGAAAAGAAGTTTTCCATCATTTTATTTTACTTCTCTTGATTTACCCAAAACAAAAACGCTACAGCTTTAGGTGATCACTTACATACTGCTGCAGTTTTATTTATCCCTTTTATCCCCTTTTAATTAATTCAGAAGGTTACTGTACGGGATCGGCATCCTTCAAGCACAAGAAGGGGGAATTACAATTATGAAAGAAATGACCACCATGGTGATAGAGAAGGAAACTGGAATACTAATTCAAAGTCACGAGCTTCTGGCCGCAACCACAGTCGCAGCCAAGGTGAGAAGCCAAATTCAAGAGCAGACCGTTTGGCAGCTAGTGACAGCCGAGCTGAAAGGCCATGGAGCTCACATAGGCAGGACTCGTTCCCTTCATATCAATCTCAAAATGGTCCTATCCGCTCAAACACTACACAGAGTGGTTCCACAAATGTTGCTTATGGCATGTATCCGCTACCAGCCATGAACCCCAGTGGGGTGTCATCAAATGGACCTTCCATTCCATCAGTTGTCATGTTGTATCCTTATGACCATAATACTGGCTATGGGTCACCTGCAGAACAACTTGAGTTTGGTTCTCTTGGACCAGTGGGCTTCTCAGGATTGAACGAGGTTTCACAGCTAAATGAGGGGAACAGGATCAGTGGAGTATTTGAGGAACAAAGGTTTCATGGTGGCTCTGCTCAACGTTCTTCGCCTGATCAGCCTTCTTCACCCCACCTCCAAAGGTAGTTGGTTCAGGTGCATTTTTCGTTCTTTTGGGGGAGGGGTTTTGGTGGTTGGTGGTTCTGGGTGCCATGGTAGTGTCTCAAAGGCCAAACTCTTCTTAAGATTTTATTCAGAGCAATTTCCTTTTTTATTTTCGTTATTTTCAACCTATCATTTCTTCAATGGGATTGTTTTGTGATGCTTTCATTTATCTTAACAGGGGAGTTTGATTATTTTGCCAGATCAGTGGCCCAGAGGAATTATCAGATGAAAGATGAGGATTTTCCACCTCTAGCTTTACCAGATCAGGAAGGGAATGATGATGGAAGAAACTACAATGAGAATCCCTCCCATTACCAAAGCGTTCTTGTTCTCACCCCAATCTTAAAAAGGAAGGAATTTGACTATCTCATTCCATGATTTCCTAATATCTTCCTAATCACATCGTATCTGCTTGGAGCTTTTTGTGTACACTAGAAAGCAATTTACTTGCTCCATTTTCAAGAATACAAGCTTTGGTGGTAAATGAGGGTGATGGTGATGTGATGATGAAGGGGAAGGCAGGACTCGGCGTCTTAAATTCCAGTTTAGGGTTAGGCACTTTGTAACTCTACTGAAGTAGAAACTCGCTTTAGGTTCAGAACTTAGGATTTTACTGTGTTACATAATTGGTCCACCAGAAATCTCTTTCACACAATGTACTAGGGTTTTTGGATCAGTAGCCGTGTATCAGTTCTCTTTTATGTACTCTTGTTTAAGATTTTCAACAGAGTAGTAATTACACCACCATAGATGAAATTGGGTCATGTTTGGTTTACTTGACAATCTTTTAATTTTCTTTAAACTTTTTTTTTCTGATACAGGAAATTGGTCATTTTGCCTTCATTTATTCTTCAATATTTCCCAAATAGTAAATTATGTTTGGTAGTAAATGTTGAGAAACATGTGCACCAAGGTTCACATATCATATTCTTTGTAAGTGTTTGTAGGCCTCTGAGATTGTAAGTTGGTCCTCTGTCTTCCTATGTAAACACAACTTCAAATAAACCTACACCTCCATTGAAAAGGCTCTTTACCTTTCTTTAGGCATTAATCCGCTTCTCTTTAAAATGTAATTTCCAAGAACAAGCTTCCTTCATAGCACAACAAAATGATTCTTGGAACTGAAAATCAAAACTCCCTTTTATTCTATTTTTTTCATCTTTTATTCAACAAATTTTTTATTTTTTGGGCTAATTAAATGAATTTATAAACGAAAAAGAGGGCAAAGCCCAATGAACAACCAAGAGTTCTGACAAAAAAATAAAAAACAGAACAGACCAACCGAACCCTAAACACAAAGGGAGCCAGGCCAACTAAAGAGCCCAACACCCCAATCTAACAATACAAACAAAATTAGGTCTCGCGTACGGACGACCGAAGCCATCGTAGCTCCTTTCTGATACAATGGGTACCTCTCTCTCTCTCCCTAGATTATTAAGTTCCATTTTCATATGAAATTTCATGGGTTTGTTTTGTTCCAAGTTACAAAGATACTGATACTTCAGCTGTAACAACCCGATCCTAAAATTAATATTTAATTATTAATTTATTCTAATAAAAGATATTATGCCCTAGAATATTTTATTAGGTTAAAAGTTGATTTTTTATTCGGGAAGGAATTTGGGGATTTGTGTGGCACCAGTGCGTTGAGCTCGACGATACAGCATGTCCTATTCCGAGTTGTAACAAAAGAGAAAAGGTCTAGAACGAAAAAGACGTATTAGGAATTTTAAAATTTGTTACTGTAGCAACAGTGCCGCTACAGTCCCCCGTGCTACAGTCGGCTTCTATTTATTTCTCTTCCTCCCTCTGGTTTGGGAGGACAGCAGCCCCCCCTTTTTATTTTGGAAACAGCCGGCCACGTTTGGCCGGCCACCGCCCAACACGGGCCACCACTTTGGGTGACACCGGTCCCAAAAGGACCGTCGTCAGGTCCCCTTCCAGCCCCGACCATTTCCAGCCCTCGCCGCCCTCTGTGCTCGCCGGAAAGTCAAGAAAAGTCGCCGGTTTTCGTCGAAACTTTCCATCGTTCGTTCGAACGATTTCGGGCTCCAAATCTTGCGATCCAGGTATGTTTTCTCATCCTCTTGAGGTGTTCTAGCTGCTGGTTGTGTTATTTAGGAGAAATTTCTGAACTTTGGAAGGTATTTAAGCGATAAGAGTTTGGCTGGTTTTCGGCCTCCGATTCCGGCCACTTCCGGCCAGTTTTTGGGGTAGGTCCAAGAACAAAAGTGGCTCCAAATCATGTTATGAACCTAGGGTAGGAAGCTGGGCTTACAATTTGGAAGTTTTCCGGTCATCGGATCTGATCAAGCCAGCCACGCGCTGCCAGCGCGTGGGCAGCATGGTGGGGACCACTTTCAGTCATAGAATAATCCCATTGGCCCTCACGAGCACATAGGTACTTGCGGATTTCAATTCGGATAACGCCAACCCGAAAGGATCTCGCCTATTGTGCGATTTCCGAGTTTGTTATGTTTAAACCGTTGGATCATAGTGAATTTCATATATGTTGATCTAGGAATTTTCAGGATCGTATAGGACTCGACGGATCGTAGAACAGAGTCCCGGACATTCCAGAAACGCCAACCCTAGGGCTAGGTTTATATTAAATGAGTCTTGACCGAAAGAGTTATCTAAATCATGTTACGGGTTAAATAGATAGCTATATGTAGGTTGCAGCCCGAATAGAAGCGGTATCTCCGAGGCCTTTGAGGATAGATAGATAGTTATAGGTTGCAGCTCGGATAGAAGCGGTATCTCCGAGGCTTGCGAGGATTGCGGCTTGGCCTACGAGGATAAATAATTAGTTATAGGTTGCGGCCCGGATAAAAGCGGTATCTTCGAGGCACTGCAAGGATTGCGGCCCGACTGCGAGGAGGGAATTGGCGGTATTAATGGAGTTGACGGATTAGGATTAGAGGTACGCTTAGGAGGAGAGAATTTCAGTGTCGAGATATTCTTAAACTAAAATAAGGGAGTTCAGTATATGACATACTTATTTTTCAGTGTGCGACTGATATGAGTAGAGGAAAGAACTACGTGTGGCTTGATCCTCAAGAAGCGTAGGCCTAAGGTTACAAGGTGCAGCCACGAGTTGGAGTCTTGAGATTGTTAATGTTTTATTGATATTCTGAAAGCTGAGATGATATTAATTAAGAATTATAATTTTATCGTTTCATGTTTTTTTTGTTATATTTTGTATAGAATTTTTTTACCTTTTAGACGTTGACCCCTGCAAGCAAAATTCCTGGATCCACCATTGAGCATATGTGTTTGTGAATTTTAGCTATTTCTGATAACGTAACTCAAAGTTATGTGTACATGAAATTAAGTTTCTCGCGACCTTAATTTCAAGTGATTATAAAATTGTTGGCCTTCTATCGTACTTCTCTCTTACCTTAATTTAATGGCTCGTTTTTTATTCTACTTAGATCATATTTTGTGCGTAGAGCTGGGGCGTGTTAGAGAAGAACTTTTCTATGAGATTACGAATGACCTCACCAAAGGGCAAGGGCATTACAGGCATTACAGACAATAACAAAGGAGGTTCTGGAGCCTCTTATACAAGAAGCAATGGAGAATGTTCGACCAAAAGAAAGATTAAGGGTGATCTTGAATTTTCTAAACAAAAAGAAGATATCAGGACAAATCTATATACGAAGAGAGACTGAGATGATATGTTTCACCGTAATAATCCATGTATTCTTGGGACTAATTTCATGCAGATCTAGGAAAGCAATCCTCGCATTATATCAATTAAGGGACTAGAGATCCATTTTAGTTTTCTGAGGTTCATTTTAGAATCCTAGGTCTGTTCTTGATCGAGGTGGATGTCATATCTAGTTACAGACATCAACATAGCGAAATTTGCTAGTAAGATGAAGCGATTCCTAAAGGAAATTGGGGCGGCGAGTGGAATAATGAGCTATAATATGTGATGATGAAGGTTGAATCGATGACCAGAACAATGTAGGAAAGCCAAAAACGGTCTTTCGCAACCAGAGCAACACCAACAAGGAATCCGATGGACATCATCGTAAGAGATAAGCTCAACATGAGTAATACAAATCTCATGGCAGCATAAATCATATTAAGATCTCCCATTTATGTCCAAATAAGAGCAAGTATGACAGTGATGGAGCTGTAGGTTGCTATGGTGTTGCATATCAAGAATATTTGAAATGATCATTTATTACCCAAAGTTTCCATGCCATCATGAGGACCACCAGAGTTGTTATATCCACCTGGCACTGCGAATCCAACGGCAAAAGTTATGGTGGCCACGAGGGTTGAGACCAACGCGAGAGTTTTGACATTCTCTTTGCGAGTAAACAAACTACAATATATTAGCAATATAAAAGAAACAAAGAGCTACTTGAATAAGAAATAACAGAGGAGGGTGTCGATGATATAGAATTAGAGCATGCTAGGGAGGATGTCGATAATGATTTTAGCGGCATTGATGCTGAAATGTACAGATGGGCATCAAAATTTCCTTCTACGTGGATGACTGTTTTTCGAATAGACCACCACAACCTACGAAGTCCCGAGGACATACCGTGCTTCACATTGAGGCTAATGTTGTTAGTACAGTGATCGTCTCCCAGATACTCGATTATCATCTGTCCCCTCTTGACATATAGAACAAAAATGGAGATCTTTTACTACATCTAGTTGCATCCGCTGGGCATCTATGTGTAGTCGAGCGTTTCGTTGCAGTACAAAACTTCTCCTCTCAACGTCCAGAATCAAAGAGGTGACACTGTGATGCATGTTGCCTTGGAAAATCACCACCTAGAGATGGCTGCATTGTTGTTGAAATGTGAAGATGGATTGGGGGCAAAGAGGGGAAATATGGCAAATGGATACAAAAATACACCTATGTGCATGGCTGTTGAAGCTGGAAATCTTGGCCTTGTTGAACAAATGCTATCCATCAGAATGTCGGCAATTGACAACTCAGTTCTGCGCGCTGCCATCAATGGATAGCATTTGTTCAACAAGGCCAAGATTTCCAGCTTCAACAGCCATGCACATAGGTGTATTTTTGTATCCATTTGCCATATTTCCCCTCTTTGCCCCCAATCCATCTTCACATTTCAACAACAATGCAGCCATCTCTAGGTGGTGATTTTCCAAGGCAACATGCATCACAGTGTCACCTCTTTGATTCTGGACGTTGAGAGGAGAAGTTTTGTACTGCAACAGTAAACGCTCGACTACACATAGATGCCCAGCGGATGCAACTAGATGTAGTAAAAGATCTCCATTTTTGTTCTATATGTCAAGAGGGGACAGATGATAATCGAGTATCTGGGAGACGATCACTGTACTAACAACATTAGCCTCAATGTGAAGCACGGTATGTCCTCGGGGACTTCGTAGGTTGTGGTGGTCTATTCGAAAAACAATCATCCACGTAGAAGGAAATTTTGATGCCCATCTGTACATTTCAGCATCAATGCCACTAAAATCATTATCGACATCCTCCCTAGCATGCTCTAATTCTATATTATCAGCACCCTCCTCTGTTATTTCTTATTCAGTAGCTCTTTGTTTCTTGTATATTGCTAATATATTGTAGTTTGTTTACTCGCAAAGAGAATGTCAAAACTCTCGTGTTGGTCTCAACCCTCGTGGCCACCATAACCTTTGCCGTTGGATTCGCAGTGCCAGGTGGATATAACAACTCTGGTGGTCCTCATGATGGCATGGAAACTTCGGGTAGTAAATGGTCATTTCAAATATTTTTGATATTCAACACCATAGCAACCTACAGCTCCATCACTGTCATACTTGCTCTTATTTGGACATAAATGGGAGATGTTAATATGATTTATGCTGCCATCAGATTTGTATTACTCATGTTGAGCTTATCTCTTACAATGATGTCCATCGGATTCCTTGTTGGTGTTGCTCTGGTTGCGAAAGATCGTTTTTGGCTTTCCTACACTGTTCTGGCCATCGATTCAACCTTCATCATCACATATCACAGCTCATTATTCCACTTGCCGCCCCAATTTCCTTTAGGAATCGCTTCATCTTACTTGCAAACTTCGCTATGTTGATGTCTGTAACTACATATGACATCCACCTCGATCAAGAACAGACCTAGGATTCTAAAATGAACCTCAGAAAACTAAAATGGATCTCTAGTCCCTTAATTGATATAATGCGAGGATTGCTTTCTTAGATATGCATGAAATTAGCCCCAAGAATACATGGATTATTATGGTGAAACATTTCATTCTCTCTTCGTATCTAGATGTGTCCTAATATTTTCTTGTAGTTCCACTGCCTCTCAATTAGTATGAATTCCTCCGACATGCCGCCAATTGAAAAGCAAAAACAGAGTAATGTTGTGGGTTTGATACATTTATTCACCTTGGAGCTACACTTAAGATTTGGGTTAGTGATTGTTTACTTTAATGTTGGAGTTTTTTTTCTTCTATAATATTGTGAGTGCTTTTGGTGATGTCTAATAGGTTGTGCTTCATTAGTCTAAAATGCAACGCCATGAACATTTTTGGCAGTTTACCCTTCTTTCTATTTCTTGTCTTGAGGTATTAGGTAGTTAAACTGGATTGTTTAATGTAAAGGATGTTTTGTCTCACCATCTATATAAGGCAGGATGCCTTTAGCTGAGATTCTTCTCTCTCTTCATGTTCCTTTTTCCTCTATCATAGAAAACTTTCAATTTCTTCATTGGTAATTTGGCGATTGTCATTATGTTCTTATGATAGATATCGGTTTTGTTAAATAACTTCTATACTTGGTCTTCGCGTACGGTAACTGTTTCGAAGGCTAACGGCACAAATTTGTGATGACAGATTAAGAGGGCGACAGAGTCTGCTGAAAGTTGTGTGAAAGACTTCATCTTTGGATAAAAAAGGCAACCTGGAAGAGAAATTGAGAAGCTGGCCCTTAACAGTGCAAAGGAACATCATTAGTCTTATTTTTTTTAAACAAAAATGAACATCCTTAGTTTAATAGGCAGTTAACAATGTATTGAGAATGATTCTACTGTTCTTGTTAGTTGCATGTGGTGATATTTGGACTCTATGTTTGTTTTGCAGATTCACCTATGATCTTCACCTTGCTGCTGAGATAAAACCAAACTCAGTATGGATATGATTCTTGGGTCCCCCGAAGCTCAAAATCTGCTCCTCATCTTGAAAACATGCACAGTGCTTTGCAATTTATTGGATTTGAACAATCCTCTCAAGTTTGCAAAATTTATTGGATATGATTTTTATATGTTTTTTTTGTTTGGGTCAAGGATATGATTTTTATATGTAGTGGAGGTTGTTTTTGGCGGGTACTCAATTCAGTTAGCTGAATGAGCACCTATCAGACACACTGAGTCCCTTGGTTCAAATGAACGGTGCTCATTTTAGAGTACTCAATCATGTTAGGAGGTAACATCTAGCAAGTTTTCATTGGGCACTGGTATAATATTGAGAATGTTGGTGATTTCATTTAGACAAGTTAGTTCATTGGTAGGGCATTTGAGCAGTGTTTTATAATTTTGGAATTCTCTGCATTATTTTGGAATCCTCTGTAGTGATTTGTCGGCTTGTTGAGGGGTGTGGTGGACCACTAGAGGGACACCTAAGTACAAAGTTTATGCTACCATTTGCAATTGAGAATCCTTATAGAGCCTCCTAAAGGCATGCCAATTGGTTGTGCATACAGTAATGTAGAGTCTTCTCCAATAAATTCTTTCAATTGGTTATCAAGTAATGTGGCTTTCAATCTGGAGTTTCAAGCCAAATTAGATTTGACACTTCAATACTTATCAAAGTTGATAAGAGAGCATCCAAGCTGGGTAGATATCGCTTTTGGATCTTCTGAAGCTAGTACATGTGTAAAGGAATACAAAAATCACGAATATGTAAAAGTTCTTGAATCTTTCCAACAGAAGTTATACACTGTAGTTCATCTGTTGGAGCAGAAGTTTTCAGTGGTTCCCTTCCATCTTATTAGTCTGGTACATTTTAGACTATGCCCTTATCACACCTGAGTAGTTTGTCCGGCATGAAATGATACATTTTTAGACTCTCTGATCATATTTTTCCCCTCATTCTACAGATTTTAATATTGCTGCACAATCGTGGACAATGGTTCGTTGGATTTGATATATTACATGGATACACTTCTCAACATCATGAGCTGGATAAAAGCCAAACAGTTGACAGATTCTTATCATATGCTCTTATGCATGAGCCACTTTTGAAGGCCACCAGAGAAACTTCCCTTTTGTTTTCACGCGTTATTGCGGCCTGCGGTATAACTTGCTCTATACTGAAGTCACATTATATTGAAAACAATTTGTCTGGCGATAGTAGATCTATGAGGTCAGATTCATTGGGATATTACTTTCAAGGTCTTACACTGTCATTGTGGAGTTTAAGGGCTGCTTTGATAATTGCCTTTTGCTCCTCAACTGAAGATCTCACCATGAAAGCCCGTGCAATCATTGATTTGATCGAGTATTATGTACAGCTTGCATATGCTTGGCATCGTAAAAACTCAAAAGTTCTCTTTCTAATGGTGCGATCCCTTATGATCACATTTACTAATGGGCATACACCTTATGGAGTTGATATGATGACTTTGAAGAAACTCCTCCCCCAGATTCGAGAGGTTGTGGCTCAAAATGTTTCTATTGATAACGTAGGTCTTCAGGTTTCTCAAGATAGAAATATAACACATTCAATTCCAGAATATGAAAATGGCAAATCATAGGGGCTTGTTTATGGCAACACATATCCAGACTCATGGAACATAAGTTGAATATGTTGTCCTATAAACTTGATGATGGTTGTTTTTCTGGTATACCAGATGGAACACATTTTTCACAGCTACCTAGCTCTGCAAATTTACATTCTGATAGCAACTGGTGTCCTTGAGCTTGGTTATTGAAGCCCGCACTTGCATATGCTTCTTATTATGTAAAACAGCTAGCATCACTTCTGCAGCATAAAATGGATTATGGGTTGCATGTCATGACTCTTGTTTGGTTAGAAGAATCTAGCCAGTCTCAAACCAGAGCCCTCAATCAGGATATTGTCAAATTGGACACAATGGATGAAAGACATGAATCTGACAAGTTATGGGTTATCTGTGCTGATCCTAAAATGATATCTGAAAGTTATGCCCAGGAAAAAATAAACTGGTCTCACTCTCTTGATCGTAAACCCTCCAAAGGATGGGTTACCCTGCTCCAACATGTGTTTCTCCTGGTGTTGGTCTTGGAAGCAAGAAAGGAGCACACCTTGGACTGGGTGGAGCAACTGTTGGTGTGGGCTCTTTGACGGGTGGTGGAGCATTTGGGATTCCAGATTATGCTGGTACGGATGTGTCTGGTTTAGGTTGGGAAACTCGAGGACTTTGAGGAGCTTGTTGATCCACCAGCTACTGTGGAGAACGCATTTGAGGGCTTTTTCTGGTCACCTTTCTAGACCTTTCTTCTTAGTTGGTTCTAGCAACACACATTTACTTATGGGAGGTATGAAACTTTGACAATCTTTTAGATACTATTTGCAATCTTTTATCTGATATCTGTATTGGGTTTCCTTAACTTGTTTTTTATAATTTTTTATAGATCTCAATAGAGCACGATAGTCTTTATGATATTTTGAATTGTATTATCATATAGTATTTTGCTTGGTTAGGCTTTTGGCTGAATCAAAAGTTTTTTGTTTGGTCACAGTTAACAACTAGTCTCTAATAATTTGTCGCTAGGGTGCATTCGTGTATTAATTTTGTTTTTGAAGGCATTCATAATCACCTCAGAAAACATTTTACACCCCTTGTACTTTTGATTCATCTCTCAACAGATTGACAAACTTGTTTCAGATACAAGAACCAAGCATGGTTTTATGGCAACCTATAATTTCATGGAAGACTTATATGTTATTGTGCACTGAGCTACAATCTATCCTCTGCCTTTGTTAATTATTCATTCCTAAAAATTACAATGCACTATGAAGAATGCAATGAAACTGTCTTCAAATACAATCATAATAAGTCCTGTCAAGTGCACTTTTGTGAATGTTTTGCTCTCTTCTTATTGTTACCTTTGAGGACATATAACTAAAAAATTAAAAAAATTTAAATGCAGTTTGGTAAGGACAATACTACTGCAACTTATGGAGTACTGCCTGCTGCAAATGTCCCCGCACCTTATGCTCTTGGATCTATATCAGCTTCACAGTTTGACCGCTGTGGACATAGATTCGCTACTGCTGCCTAGGATGGAACTGTATGCACATGGCAGCTGGAGGTGGGAGGAAGGAGTAACATTGGTCCAACAGAGTCATCTCTATGCTTTAACAGCCATGCATCTTATGTGTAATATGATTTTTAAAATTCTTGACACAATTCCAATTATTAAGTTCTTAAATATGTTAGAGAATGAAGTGTAGTATCAGGAATTAGTTTGAGCATTGCTTCAATATGTGGCTATAGATAAATCCTCCACGATGAAGTGACTGTAATTTTTTCTCCAAGCTTTTTCCTCTATGGGATGTCTACTTCCCTCTTTATGATAAAATGCAATTACTCTGAAACCTGAAATTATTGGAATACCCTAGCCCTGTAGTTCCTAACTTCCTATTGTTTAGCTTCAACAGTTATCTATCAATGTAAACTTTAGCTGCTTAGGTGGATTGTGATCCATAACAAATGACCATTCATATTGTCTATTGACTTTGATATACTATTGGGTAACCTTTTGCATCATGTTTGCTTAATTAATGTGCATCATTTGGCTGTCTAGAATTGCTTGACTGGATGTGTGTGATTATGTTGTGGAACTGTGGTTGTTAACGCTCAATTTCAATCAGGAAATTTCTTGTTGTTTCCAACTTTAATTTCATTTGCAGCGATGTTGCTTATGTTACTTCAAGTGGATCAATCATTACTGTTGTTGGATATAGCTCCAATAATGTTAATGTGGTTATATGGGATACATTGGCTCCACCTTCCACATCACGGGCTTCTATCCTTTGTCATGAAGGTCTCTCTCTCTCTCTCTCTCTCTCTCTCTCTCTCTCTCTCTCAAACACACACACACACACTCGCCTTGCAATTGCTATTTTGGAACTAACGTAAAACTGGATGCATGCTGATATTCTAGTCTCCCACATTCTAAGAATCTTACCCGTGCTCTGGTAGCTTGCTTTTTCAGCCATAGTTATTAACTTTTGCTGTTAAGTTAATAATTTTTCCTCATCTTGTACATGCCTTGTCCATTTTTGTGAAGGTGGCGCACACTTTCTTTCTGTGTTTGATAATGACATAGGAAGTGGCTCTATCGCCCCCCTTATTGTGATTGGCGGTAAAGGTTGTGATGTTGGACTTCATGATTTCCTGTACATTGCTACTGGAAGGAGTAAAAGGCATAGGCATTCTGATAAAGGTGAACAAGTCATGAAGTCATCATTGAGTATTGATATGCATCCTGGAAATAGTACCAAATTTGGGGAACAAAGTCAAAATGGAATGCTTTGGTATATACCAAAGGCTCACTCAGGTATAACCTGACAAATTTTCATGCAAGATTAACTCTGTATTATCATTTCCTTGTCCAATTATCATTTAACTTTTGATGAATGAATCCGAATGAAGGGGGTGTCACCAAGATGTCTATAATCCCAAATACCAGTTTGTTCTTAACGGGAAGCAAAGACGGAGATGTTAAGCTTTGGGACGCCAAGAGAGCTAAGTTGGTATATAACCGGCCGAAATTGCATGAAAGGCACACATTTTTGTAACCAAGCACTCGAGGCTTTGGTGGAGTAGTCCATGCAATAATGTGATGAAGTCTTATATCGGTAGTTAGACATGGTTAATGATTTCCATTATGTCATAAGATATAAAACAAGTGTCAGCTGGCCACCTATACCAAGATGACACCACATTCCATGTCGCAGGCTGCTGTTACGGATATGAAAGTTGTCTCACATGGTTCTCTCTCATGTGGTGGAGGCGGAACTGTAAAAGCTGGTTCAACTGAAAGACCACCAACATCAGACATGATGAAGTTGATTATAAGTTGCATATGAACTCTTGGAAAATCATTCATGCGTAGTATGTCTGCGGAAAGCACTGAATATTACTAAACTGCCCAACTGTTCAAGGTTGGTGAGAATGAGAGAGACTCCCGAACATTGGTTGATTGTTGCTTAACACTAGCGTATACTATAGTCAACTCTGCAGACATTTTGGATACCTACCACTCGTAATCAAAGCAACTTCTGAGGCTCAAAGCTTCCAAACTTTGTACCTATTTTGATTAGTGACAAAGGAGAGTATACTATAAACAATAAGCTGCTTCTGCTTGAAGGTGTCTGCTAGGACCATACAATAGAAAAGAAATTTGATAGAAAGTGTTTTGGTATGTTTACTATAAATTAAATCTTATCGAGCAACATAGTTTGGAAGGTTGGCATGATTGAGCCTTTTCGATCAAGACCATTTGGTGTGTTTTCAATCTCATTCTTCTGCTCTCCTAGATCTCGTGTGAAGCTAAAGCACCAGGAAGAGTTTCAAGTTTACTGTACAATATATTTGTTTATACTTAATTTTCATGTGTATATAATTTTGGAAGAGCCAATGGCGGTAATGGAGATCAAACGCTGAGACACAACCGTCGATGATAGTTGGGGAAAATAAATAATCTGTAAGCACACAAAAATAAAAACAAAGTCGATGCCGCCAAAACCACTACTGTTGCTACAGTTGTTGCTGCCGCTGCCGACACAAGAGGGTAAGGTTCCCAACTTAAAAGAGGATGGACCAAGCAAGGAGAAGAAAACCTCAAGCAAGCACCCACAAAAGGGGGAAATGAGCCCCCAAAATGGACACCACATCGATAGAAAAGGGAGAGGAGAGGAGGAATAGAGTAGGGGCAAGGAAGGGGAGAAGGGAGGAAGAGTAACAGTGAACTCCTCCTCCCCCCTCAAGCTGTGCGACACTGGAGAAACTTTTTGGGGGGAGGAACTAGGGTTTGCTCTGTGTAGTTAGTTAAAACAATTATATGTGGAACATAATTGGAGGAATATTCAATATGGTTGTTACTGCATATCAAAGTTTCATGTTTCCCATTTTGTATTGTCAAATTACTAGCTCCATGTTAAACTTGAGTAATGCTCTTGTTGTAATTCTCTGAAGAAAGAAAAAAGGATTGAGCCACGTTTGTGCAGTGTTTGTGGAAATAAGAATCATTCTGAGAATACTTGTTGGTTCAAAGGGAAACCAAAATGCTATAGATGTGGCAAATTTGGTCATATACAAAAGGATTGCACAATGAATGCCAACCAAAGTGCTAACTATGTAGAAGAAGGAAGCAATGAAGGCAACCTTTTCTATCCGTGTCAGACAGCTACAATTGAGAAGAAAGAAGATAATATGTGGTTTCTTGATAGTGGTTCTATTAATCACATGACAAGCAACAATAACCTGTTTTGTGACTTTGATGAGTCAAAGAAGACTAAGGTCAAGATGGGAGTTGCATTGTGGGTAGATGTGATTGGAATGGGCACGGTAGCAAAAAAAACAGAGAAGGGAAGAAGATTCATCAGGGATGTGATGCTTGTTCCGGATCTTGATCAAAATTTGCTAAGTATTGGCCAGTTGAATGAGAATGGTCATCATGTGTACTTTGGAGACGACTTCTGTGACATATTTGATAAAAAGGACAAAAGTCAGGTTATTGCAACGGTTAGAAGGAAAGGAAATAGAAGCTTTCCACTTCAAATGAAGTATTCTACTTCGGTTGCAAGGAATGTGGATGTAGTTGAACCACCTTGGTTATGTTCATGTTCCCAAGAACCTCAGGCACAAACTTGAAGAGAACAGTGATAAGTGTATTTTTGGGGGATACAGTAGTCATACAAAGGGCTATAGGCTCTATGACTTGAAGAAAAAGAAAGTGATCATTTCTGGTGTTGTTGTTTTCAATGAAGAAGCATGTTGGGATTGGAAGAACAAATCAGTCCAACGTTTTCCACTTCATGTTAATAATGACATTGAAGTAGAAGAGAATGAAGAGGAAGGAATTTACACTCCACCACAATCTTCACAAGTTGCAAGTCCTTCAACACCTCAATCTCATCAAGCAGCAAGCTCTTCAACATCACGGTCACAAACTTCTTCGCCTAGTTCAATTCTAATGAAGATAAGGAATCTCAGTGGTGTGTTTGCTAGGTGTAACTTCTATGTATTGAACCAGAGAGTTTTGAAGAAGCAGTGAATGAGGTAGCTTGGAAGAAAGCTATGGAGGAAGAAATTTTTGTGATAGAGAAGAATTCCACTTGGGAATTAATGGATAGACCCAGTGATAAAGATGTCATAGGTGTAAAGTGGATTAATTAGACAAAGTTGAATTTGGATGGTTCTATCCAAAAAAAACAAGACAAGGCTAGTTGCAAAAGGCGACCCACAAGGCTTTGTCATCAAAGAAGAAGAAATGAAAGTGTACAAGTTAAAGAAAGAACTTTATGGGTTGAAGCAAGCACCTCGTCCATGGTATGTGGAGATAGATGCTTACTTCATCAACAATGGTTTTCAAAGAAGCAAGAGTGATACTACTTTGTACATCAAGACTGAAGGTAACTCAAAAATCCTTATTGTCTCTGTTTATGTTGATGATTTGGTGTTTACTAGAAGTTGTGAAAAAATGATTTCTGAATTCAAGAGAGATATGATGAAAAAGTATGAAATGAGTGATTTAGGGTTGTTGCATCATTTTCTGGGAATTAGTGTTTGTCAAAGTAATGATAGCATCTTTGTGTCTCAAGAAAAGTATGCTAAAAGTCTCCTTGAGAAGTTTGGAATGAGAGGATGTAAGTGTGTTGCTACACCTCTAGTGGCTAACGAAAAACTAGAAAAAGAAGATGCAAGTGATGAGGTAGATGCCTCAAATTTTAGAAGCATTGTTGAGAGCTTGATGTATTTGACGGCTACAAGGCCGAATATTATATATGCTACTTCTTTGCTATTGAGGTTTATGAACAAACCAACTCAAATTCATCGTGGAACTGCTAAGAGAATTATGAGGTACATACAAGGTTCATTAGATTTTGACATTGTATATGAGAGGAAGGTTGAGCCAAAGCTATTTGGATTTTGTGATATTGATTGGGGTGGCAGCATAGGTGATATGAAGGGCACATCAGGATATGCATATCCTTTGGGTTCTGGTGTATTTTCATGGGCTTCCAAGAAGCAACAAACTGTTGCTCAATCTACTGCAGAAGCTGAGTATGTATCAGCAGCTTTGGCAACTTCTCAAGCTATATGGATGAGGAAGATTTTAGAAGATCTTGGTGAGAAGAAAGAGGGGCCAACTCCTATTCTTTGTGACAGTAAATCAGCAATTGCAATGGCCAAGAATCCAGTCTTCCTTGGAAGAACCAAGCACTATGCAATCAAGCATCACTTCATAGGAGATGCTGTTGAAGAGAGGGATGTTGATGTGGTCTACCGCAGGACAGATGAGCAAGTAGCTAACATCTTCGCCAAGGCGTTGCCAAAGGACAAGTTTCAATACTTGAGAGCTTTGATGGGAGTTCAACAAGAAGGCATTAAGGGGGAGTGTTAAACTTGAGTAATGCCCTTGTTGTAATTCTATGGAAAAAATAAAATAAAAATTGAGCCACGTTTGTGGGAAACTCTAATGGTAATTCTTTTTTTAAAAACAAAAATAGTATAGCCGCACGGCTGTTCTTGTTTGACACGTGGCGTATATGCGGCCGGCTATACTAGATTTCTTTTTACTTTTTAAAAGAAATAGTCTAGCCGGGCGGCTATACCCATTTTTACTTTTTTTTAAAAAGTATAGCTGCCCGGCTTTACTGTGCTGACACATGGCACCTATGCATTGGGTGCGTCCTTTTTTTTTTAAGTATACAAAGAGTATAGCCGTTCGGCTATACCATTAAAAAAAGAAAATTTAATCCGGGATATTTTGCATAGACTGACGAAAGTTCGTCACAGGTTTTTTTTTCTTTTTTAAATTTAAAATACATATAATTAGTTTCTTTACTTTTGTTTTTTGGCCTACTTCTTTAATTTAATATATGTAATTAAGTAATATCTTAGCCTTTTTGAATTACTTTAATTAGTAATATTTAATTATTAAAAAAATTATAGAAAAAGTCCACAAAATAATTAATTTGTATTTACTAAGTCTTTTGTGAAATCGTTTGGGTATCCTAATTAAATTTCTCTATAGCCCAAGAGTCCTATCCATTACTATTAGGCCATTACTCGTAGGGGTGGTTGCGATTCAAGTAACCGCAATTTTTGCCCAAACTGCAAACTGACCGACAATTTGCAGTATGGTGATTTTTAAAACCGCAAAAAACGGTCAGTTATCGTGAATTAGCGGTTTAAAACCGCAAGTTCTTTTTGTGTAATAAAAATCCAATCTTCCACATTTTAGGTCTAATTTTGATGCTTCTTTTGAAGCTTTTTGAGTTCAAGCATACTTTAACCCAAAAATATAAATTCACAACCTAAATAACTAAATTCACAACCTCCTCAACTTCTCAAGCATTCACAACCTAAAGAAAATTAAAGTTACAATTCCAAGCATTCCAATTAAAGTTGAACTTCTCAAGCATTCACAACCTCAACTTCTCAAGCATTCCAATTCCAAATCCTTTAAAGTTACAAACTAAAAGGAAAATGCAATGCAAAATGAATTAAAGTTACAACTCAAAGGAAAAATCCAATTCAAAGTTAATTAAAGTTACAAACGAAAAGGAAAATGCAATGCACCAATGTTACAAACTAAAGTTACAAACTTAAGTGTTGGTGATGGTGAGTGGATTTGAAGGACCCCGTTGTGTTGTTTGAGCACTAATGCTATCTACAAAATGCATATTTTTTTTATAAAAAAAATAGTCTCGGTTTGCGGTAACCGCAAATTTTGAAAATCAAATACCGTAACCGAAAATGCAGTTCGGTTCTTCATATCGCAAATGCGGTTCGGTTTCCCACGATTACGGTAAATTATCGATTGGTTTTTGCTGTTTTTCGGTCTAAAATGCCACCCCTAATTACTCGAGTATGTAATGTCCCTTTTTCATTTTTTACTTTTTTAGAGTTATTACCCGTATAAAGATTCTAACACATTTATGTTTAATAATGTACTATACACGTACATACATATTTCTAGTGTTTAATACACCTATTTTTTACAAAAAATTTAATAAGACACACAAAATTCACGTATTATACACATAATTTTCACATACTATTGAATAAAAATAATATATATATTTTTAAACGGTATAGCCGGACGGCTATACTCAGTTTTTCCCTAATTGTCTTTAAAAATAGTATTGCCGGGCAGCTAAAAATCGTATAGCTGCAAGGCTGTTCCTATTTGACACATGGCGCATATGCTCTGGGCGTGTCATTAATAGTATAGCCGTCCGACTATACTATTTATTTTTTATTTTTTAAAGTAATAGTATGGCCGTGAGGCGATACTCGTTTTTCCTTTTTTTAAAAATAGTATAGCCTCCGGGCTTTACTGTTCTGACATGTAGCACCCATGCGATGGGGGTGTCCTTTTTTTAATATATAAATAGTATAGTCGGGCGGCTATAATTTTTAAAAAATAAAATTTAATGCGGAAATTACAAAGATAGACTGTCTTGACAAATTTTAAATCGAGACAGGTTTTTAAAAAAAAAAATTTAAAAACATATAATTAGTTTCTTTACTTTTGTTTTTTGGCCTACTTCTTTAATTATATATATGTAATTAAGTAATATCTTAGCATTTTTAAATTACTTTAATTATTTTAATTATTAATTAGTATTAAAAATTATAGAAAAAGTCCACAAAAAAATTAATTTGTATTTACTAAGTCTTTTGTGAAATCGTTTGGGTGTCCTAATCAAATTTCTCCATAGCCCAAGAGCCCTATCCATTACTAGTAGGCCATTATTCAAGTATGTATTGTCCCATTTTCATTTTTTACTTTTCCATAGTTATTACCCAAGGATTCTAGCACCTTCATGTTTAATGATGTATTATACACGTACGCACCTATTTCTCATGTTTAATACACCTATTTTTTACAAAAATTTTGATATGACACACAAAATTCACGTATTATACACATAATTCTCACATACTATTGAATAAAAATCATATATATTTTTAAAAATGGTGTAGCCACACGTATACTCCTTTTTAAATTTTTAAAACAAAATTAGTATAGCCGCCCAGTATAGCCGGCTATACTGGATTCTTTTATTTTTTTAAAAGAAATAGTATAGCGCTACTTGTTTTTCCTTTTAAAAAAATAGTATAGCGCCTGTCTTTACTATTCGACACGTGGCACCTATGCGTTAGGCGTCCTTTTTAATATATAAATAGTATAGCCGTGCGATACTAGTTAAAAGACAAAATTTAATCCTGAAATTTTGCGGCATAGACTGTGCCAACGAACTTTGGGACAGGTTTGTTTTTCTTTTTTAAATTTAAAAAACATATAATTATTTTCTTTACTTTTGTTTTTTGGCCTACTTCTCTAATTTAATATATGTAATTAAGTAATATCTTAGCCTTTTTGAATTACTTTAACTAGTAATTATATTTTAATTATTAATTAGTATAAAAAAATTATAGAAAAGTTCCACAAAATAATTAATTTGTATTTACTAAGTCTTTTGTGAAATCGTTTGGGTATCCTAATTAAATTTCTCCATAGTTCAAGCCCTATGTATTTCTATTAGGCCATTACTCTATTGTCCTTTTTTCATTTTTTTACTTTTCCAGAGTTATTGCCCATATAAAGATTCTAGCATGTTCATATTTAATAATATATTATACACGTACGCACGTATTTCTCATGTTTAATACGCCTACTTTTTACAAAATTTTCAATAAGACACCAAAAAAAAAAAAGAAAAAAAAAAGAAAGATTGAGCCACGTTTGTGGGAAACTCTAGTAATAATTCTCTGAAAATTCAGTTTGAGCCGTTTTGTAGGAAACTTTAATGTTGCTGTTTTTGTTTGTATGACTATTAGGAGGCCACATAGGTGGTATGTGTATTGGCTATTTCTAGCCTTTCCTTTTGGTGGGTAAGCTAACCACCAAGTGGGCAATTAAGCTTGTAAACAAGTCTAGGACTTCTATCTAAAGCTAGACCTCTGAGTTCCAATTCCAAAATTCTCTTTCTCTTATCCTTGCATAATCTCTTAAATGATTTGTTACTTGTATTACCAAAAAATTCCAACAATCCAGTCTTTACTTTCTTGTATTGTTGTTTGTTCTGTACATATGCATATGCCATTATGTATGACTAATTTTTTTCAAATTGGCGAAGGGTGTATATTGGTCAAATTCTAAAATTCAAATCATGTGGCCCATTTTGAGTATGATTCCAAATCTTGATAGTGTAAAATTTCATTAGTCCTTTTTTTAAAATTCAAATCAACGACATATATTGATTTTTTATGGTTTTAAGTTAATAGTAAAAAAAGGGTAAAATAAATATCATAATCTCATGCTTATAATATATTGTAGAAGAATATAATAAAATAAGGGCCTTGATAACGATTTCATTTTTAGTTTTTAATTTTTTAACTCTTCTTTCTCAATCACCGATTTTACATCACCATACATACATTGCACTCCAATCCCAAACTCATTATCTAGGACATCCCAACTCACACATCTGCTGAATTCTTTAACTCTCTTTCTTAACATGCACTTTCAGTCTATGACCTCAAATTCCCAATTTGATTATTTTCAAATTCCACATAAAACTAAAAACAATTACCAAACAAATTTTAAACAGTTTTCAATTTTTCTTACCAAACAAGTTTCCTTTATTTAACTATATATAGTTTAGTTATTGATCCCATCTTAATCTCATGTTTATAATAATATACTATAGAAGAATATGATAAAATAAACAAATTGATAAAGTTGGGAATATGAGAGAAGTCTGATTTGGTAATAAATTAGTGAAGCGAGGACAACTCAAGTTATCTACTAAGATGGAACCTTTTAGAAATACCACTGTATGCATGCAGAAGGTGCAACCCAATCCAAGGAGTCCTTGAACTCAGAAATTTCTGTCGCTTCTGGTGGAGCATTCAACATATAGATTGCAACATCTCTCGAATGAGGCAGAGGTGAAGAGAAGGTCTTTTTGAAATTCTCTGGAAAGATGAGACCCTGCACCATCCACAACAAACAAATATAAAGAAGGAAACCATCAATTCATAAGGAGTAATTGAACAACCAACTTACAATATACACATACAAGCCACCTTTAGTTTTTAGTTGCCGGATAGAGAGGCTGGTTGATTGGTTATGCCCGGTTGACTAGCCATTCAACTTGCCGTCTCTATCCCGGTTGGCTATTATTTAATTTAAGGAAGTTTCACTAAAACACCCAAAATGGAGGCTGAAATTATAAAAAAAACCAACACCCAAAACACTTTATAAACACACCCAAAACCCATCATTACACACACTCAAAACCCATTTATAAACACACCCAAAAAATATACAATTGTTGATTTTGGGGTTGATTTTGGGTGTGTTTCTATGTTTAAATAGTGTTTGAGTTTTTTTTTCATAAATACATGTTTAGGATTGGGTTTATTTATAAATTTGTATTAATGTAATTAAATTCTAAATTGGTTGAAGAAAAAATTAGGAATAAAATTGACGCTAAAATTGCAAGTTGCCTATCTATATATGTACAAAAATTGAAAACTATTCAAAACCAAACTTATCAAGCATATAGGCATAGATATAAATACCTTAAAATCACGAGGAATGAGAGATAATAATTTGCTGCAACCGAATTCTTTAAGAAAATTTCTTAGGGTAGGAAAATGTTTCCACGGGCGATCGATGGGGAATATCTCTTCGTCCCAAAGGTCCCAAAGTCCAATTCTGGCCAACATTAAATTTGGAGCTTTCACATGAAAATTGGAGTAACTCACACAACCACTGAAATATAAATAAAGTAGACTTGGAGTACAGATTGTGGCCTTCACACTTTGATGGCATCCTTCTAACAACATACATTTTAAGTGCTGAGCATAGATGTCGATATATCTCAAGTTATCAGATTTTCTCAGGTACATCCTCTCAAGCGGAAATTGTATTGAAACGAGGGTAAAACATTCAAGATTCACAGATTCATCGACTTCAACTTCCCGAGCCATGCAACACTTAACCTCCAAGGATTTGAGACTGGAACTTGAAACAATAAATAGGGAATCCTCAAAAGAACATGCAGCTAGTGACAAGGACTCGATGGAAGGGCACTCCCACCGAATTAAGGAGAAGAGAGCATGGTTATCGAAGAAGACATTTCTGAGGCACATGGTTTTCAAAGAGGGAAGAAGGCTTGTGTATATGGTGGGCTTAGGCACAGCTATGTCTGTGTGGTTATAGTTTTTTGTTCTCGCGTGCTTCAAAGTTAGAGCAGTCAAAGATTTTGCATTAAAAAAGGTCCTCCGAGATATGCAGTAGTAAAACGACAACCCATGATCCAAAGCATTCCAATCCAACTTACTAATTCTGAGGCAGATATCTAACTCTTTCACACCTCTCTCAAATGAAAAGTCCAACCACTTATTTATAAGAGTTACGTCGTCTTTAGCTGAGTACCTTTCCATGTGGATTTTCAGTTTATCTAAGACATCTTTCTGCTTCTTGTGTTTTTGACGATATTCCAAACACTTTGCCACGATGTTGTTGACGAACCTTTTATGTCGAAGTAAGTTTTCGCTGTCAACGACGTCGTTGTGGCGAAACTAATTGTCAGGGTCGCCGCCCTCGTCGAAATCTAGCGAGGGAAGGAGAGACCAGACACCTTCCCATTGCTTGGAAAGAGAGCTCGTCCGGACTGCAGCTTTGGTGGGGAGACGTCGGAGAATTTGGTAGATCATGTCGTCAGGCAAGTAAGGCCTGTGATTTTGGTTGGTCACCATGGCGTTTTGATATAGATCTTCTTCTTTGTGTTTGGGTTTGCCCTGCGCACTCGTTTTCTCCTTCCCACGGAAGCAGTGGCGGCTCTGCAATAACATCTAAGAATTTGAGAGAGAGAGAGAGAGAGAGAGAGAGTTGAGTGGTTGACAAAAAATCGCATATGAAGTTGTAGGTTGAACGCCCCTTATATACTGGGCTCTACATGAAAATCAATTTTAAATAGGAGAATCAACATTAATATTATCCTATTAAATTAATATAGAAAACCCAAAGCAATCGGGATATTTATTTATTTTTCATCAAAGAAAGATAACTTTATTGAAACCAATTGGGATATATTATTATAAAAATAAATAAATAAAAACTCACAATTATAAAATAATAGTTAATGGTAGTTAATATCGGGCATCTATATGTTACAATCTAGTCCTTTAACTGTTGACCATGAGACCCATGACCTCCAACAAAATGAAGGACTTACGTCATTAGACAAACGGCCATCAGCACCCAAAACTCTTTTTACAAACTGAAAATGGACAATTGCCCGAATTTTTTTTTGTTTCCCTTTGCAGAAATCAGAAATAAAATTAACAAAGGAGCCAAGCTTCCAAATGAGGACTAAAGGCACATTGGGTTCGCGGATTAGAGCCTTGGCAATGCATTCGTTCTTTTATTACTTCTTATTAGTTGACAAAATAAGTTTTCTTAAAACTAGCCAGATTTTTCAACTAATATGTTTAATTTCGTGTTGTTAGCCGTGCATGGCAGAAGCAGAGGTTAAACTTCAAATACAAAATTAATGGAAAACGTAAAATATAAGAAATCTCTTCTATTTGATATAGTTTTTCAGTTGTCAACAAGTAGTAATTGGGGCAATCAAATCAACAGCCGAAGCTGCTAACTACTTGGAACGCAATCCAGGGACATTCTTAAGCCCCATCTTGCCAAGAACAAGCTTGGGAATCGCTGGAGGATTATCCAGCCCCATGCTTCGGCTAAACTCGTTAGCAAGCTCCACAAGCCTATGCTTATCGCGCCCCACTTTCTTATTTGAATTGTAATACCCAAGCCACGCTTGATACGCTGCTTCTTTGTTCTTCATCTCCACTTTGGATAGCGCTCGTTCCACCTGTTAGATACAATGCCAACATTTAATTTTGGATAAAACTGTATGCTTCGAGGAAAATGGGAAGAGAGAACTGAGAGAGATGGAGAAACCCACCTTCTTCGTAGTGTCTGGATCAACTGAAGGTACGGAACCCTTGTTTATTGGCAAATCCTTAATATTGGACAAGAAGAATTCCTCCCAAGGAGCCAGTAACAATATTCCTTGCCCTTCTTTGCCTTTACGACCGGTTCTACCAAGTCGGTGTATATACTGTTGTCTATCAGCTGGCACGCCCACCTGTGATTGCAACAAAATGGGGAGGGGGAAGCTTGGGTTTAAATCTGCGACAGCTGAAGTTCCGAAAAATATCTATCGAAACTAACCTTGGGGCTTAAACAGAGGTAAAGAAACTCAAGTCTAGTTCAAATAAAGTAAGGTTTTTTAGGTTTTAGACATAAATTTTTTTTCACTTTTGGAAAAAGCCAAAGCTTTTTTAAAAAAGACAAAAAAACCACTCAACTTTCAAATCAAAGACATGCAAATGTATTGGATTCCTTAGGAAATCTAAAAATAAATAAGGGCATTTTTGTCCATTTTTGCTTCTTTTAAAAAATTTCTCAATCCTTTTGCTTTTTCCAAAATGTCCCAATAAAGTAACCAGTCTTGCATTACAAATTAAATGCCAATTCTGAAATGCCTAGGAACTCTGTAAAAGATTCATAAGGAGGAATAAAGCAACAAGATATATTTTTTTACCTTGTCAATGAGTCACAAGCATGCATCTAACAAGCAACAACTAAAATGCGAAGTCCTAAATATTGCATGCTAAAAGCAATGACAAATGGCCACGAAGTCAAGTAAAGTCTGCATAAGCGTAAAATTGACATTGCATATTACCTGTATGACTAGGGTAACATCTGGATAATCGACCCCACGTGCAGATACATCTGAAGTTACAAGAATAAGACCCTTTGATTTCCGAAATTCATCAGAAACTCGGGTTCTATAACTCTGTGGCTTCCTAGAGTGGATCTCCCTGACATTCAAGTTCAGCTCACCAAGAAGGTCTGCAACCAATCGTGTGACCATAGCAGTAGTGCAGAATACAAGAACCTATGCAAAATAAAAGATGACATGTTTTATTTAAGATTGCAATAATGTGATGAAGACCACATGTTTTATTCAAGATTGTAGTAACGGTGGTAATATAAATGCCTCTCCGAAAAAAGTCCGTGATATTACCGATTCAATAAAGTAGTCCTAATGACAAACACTATCAACTGTTCAACCAAAATTTTAGATGCATGAAGTCAACAGCATGGGCGTTTGTGGTAATACAATGCATACCTTATATTCAACATCATCTGCAATATGCTCTTTAAGAAGAGCATATACTAGGGAAAAATGCTTGTCCAATGGAGCGACTAAATGCGTCTGTCTGACCTGAAATCATCCATCTTTTTAGAATAGATACACACACATAATATATATACACACACATAATATAAAAGAACCTACCTGTGCATGCGTCTCTTCACTGCCTTCTTGAACTGTATTGATATACTCATGATCTCTTTTCAAAGCAATGTGACATATTTGACGGACCTACAATTAGGAAAGATTGATGTTCACATATAACATATATATATATATATATATATATATATGTAAGTTTCTTTTTTTTTCCCCCAAAAAAACACATTACCACACAAAAAAGTAGTGAAAGAAACCTCTTCTGGAACTGTGGCAGAAAACAGAAGTGTCTGCCGTTGTTTGGGGACAGCTGAAATAATCCTTTCAATGTCTTTACGGAATCCCATATCCAGCAAATGATCAGCTTCGTCAAGTACAAGGACTTTGACACCCATCAGCCTAGTTGCGAAACCTGCGGTATTCTCAATGTGATCTTTGAGTCTTCCAGGCGTAGCTACAAGAATCTGCAAGTGTTTAATGTGTCAAATCACAAATAAATGTCTATAAGCATGTATATGTTGACGTGAATTTTCATCTTTGTCCTTAGTTGGCACCATTATTACAGCATACTCGTAGCAAACAGCCAGTATCAAATTTACTGGGAATTCATTAAGTGAAAATAATAATAGGAATGAATCCAGTAAATGGAACCTACTACCTTCATCCGACCTTTCCCTCTCAATTCAACCTTAATTCAACTTAATAAAAGCCACTTAACTATCCCATGATATTGCAGTGCTTTGTCAATGTATAAGCTCAGTTGATGATCGACAGTGAAGTGAATAAAACAGGACGTTACCGTAAATGACAAAGTCCTCCAGCAATGATAAAAATCTTACCTGGCAAGGGTTTGCTTGTATGCGTTTCTGTTCTAAAGCAAGTCTTGTACCTCCAATCACAACTTGAACGCCAATAGAAGGATGATACTTCAATAACTTATTGGCTTCTGCAGAGGCTTGACTTGCAAGCTCTCGAGTTGGGCATATTACAAGTACCAGAATTGGGGGTCGCTTTTGATCACGGGTAATAGGAGGTGATTTTACAACAACTTCAATTGATGGAAGCTGAAACAAAGAACTTCAACATCAAATAGGATGAAAAATCCCCTGCCGCTATATATATTAACAGTACAAATGCAGTGCCTTAAATAAATAAAAAGTAGTATGGACCATTCATTCACACAGACAGACACAAATGAGGTGTCATACCAAGAACGCCACAGTTTTTCCAGTCCCTGTTTTAGCCTTGGCCAGAACATCCTTACCTAGAAAACATAATTAATTAGAATAAGGACTTTAATAAAATGGACACACATGGCAGAACAATAAACTCTAAAGAGGTTAAAAAATAAACAAAGAAATAACAAACATACTTATGAGGACACAAGTAACTTGACCTTATGGTTATTGCGGATTAAACAATGGAATTGATGGTTACTGGGGTCTTACAGTAGTCATCTCAAAGACCCATTGTTAAAAAAACCAGATGGGTATTGGGATTTTACAGTAGTTATCGTAAAGTTTGTGCAACATTTTGTAAAGAAACAAACCTTTGAGTATTACTGGAAGAGTAGCCTCTTGTACTACAGTCATTTTTTCATATCCTGCATCCTTGATTCCTTTCAAGGACAGCGGAGAGACAGAACATTGATCAAACCTGAAAACATTCAAAACAAGTTAAACAAGAAACGTGTCCCCAAATTCATTATAGAAATGGTGAGTTATATATACCGAGATTCACTCAAATAAGAGTCAGAGCTTCCAGGTGAACTTTTCGGCAAAACCTTTACGCTCACTTCATTATCCGAACCAAACAAAGAAGTTGCACTTTTTTCTCTTAATACTCCATAGCCATCATCATCAGAAATAGCAGTATCACTCTCTTCCTCACTAAGCAAATCCTCAATCCTAACACCGGTCGGTTTTTCCTCCTCCTCTTCAGTATCATCCATCACACGCAATGTTTTACCAGTCTCTCTTCCACCTCTTCTTAGACCCTCGACACCTCCATTCCTAGTAAATGAATCCGCTTTCAAATTTGAATTCCCGCGATTATTTCTGCGCGGAAACAACCCGTCTTCCTTATCATCATCACTCTGAAATTTGTTATCAAACCGCTTACTTATCCCTGAATTTCTCGAAAAAGATTCATTTGGGTTAGGAAATCTTCGCCTGCTCGAATCACCAAACTCGCCACTTGAATTTGAGTTCCCGCGATTGTTTCTGGGTGGAAATGGTCTATCTTTCTTATCGCCCTCAGATTTATTATCGAACCGCTTACTTATACCTCCATTTCTCGTAAATGACTGATTTGGGGACCGAAAATCTCGCCTTCTAGACTCACCAAAATCGCCCGAGTCACTCTCTCTCCTGCTCTTTTTCATCGGATAAGACTCTCTGTCAGTACCCCTCTCTCTAACCCTACCTCTACGATCCTCCAATTCGTCCTCGCGGCCACGGGGCGAGTCACTCCTCAACTCACTGACCCAGTCACTGAGCTCAGCCTCGTCTTCTATCAAGCTCTTCGAAGCTCCACCCGCCCTTCTCTCATACCCACGTGGCAACTCGGAGCCCGACCCGGTTCTGGGGCCTCGGAAGGCACGAGTCGAGAATGCCCGCTCAATCTGCAACGAACGACGAAAACCTAAGCCCATGTACCTCAGCCTCAATGGGAAGACCCGAGACAAAATGGGCACAGCCCGAGAGGACGAAAGGGTAGGAGCGAACTTCATGGGTGGGAAATGGGTAGCCGGAAGAGAAGTGCTGAGGAGTCGGAGTTGGGGTAAGAGTCTAACGGGCATGAACGTAGTCGAAAATGAAGTCGTTTTCATGGAGGTTCTTGTGGTGTAAAGGCGTGAGAAGTCCCCTAAATGGGGATTTAGGGTTTAGGGTTTTACGAAACGCAAGTGATCATTTTTATAGTTTAGGATAGGATAGGGTTGGGTTTAGGCTCCAAACATAAACGACACCGTTTTTAGTCGAGTGCTAGTGTGTATAAACCCACACCAGTGACGTCCGGTCCTTTTTGCTTTTTCAAAGGCTGGACTCTTGAGTTGTTAAAAAGCAAAAACCAAAATTACCAAGAGCATGGACAAAAGTCACATAAGCATGAAATAGAAAGAAGGTAGAAGATAAAGATGATATGAATGAAAGTGGTCCCTGCCTCCCTCCAATAATTCCCTAATAGGTCTGAACAACCTTCGGGCCCCTAACATTGCTACAAACAAACAAACACAACAAAACCTTTTATCAAAGAGGTTTTTTTTTTTGGATTCAAGAGGTGTGTCTGAGTTGTCTGTTGCATACTAAGAAATTAGATTGGACGTCTTGATGCATACAATACGACTTTTTATATAATCTGCTTTTTCCTATAGTGCGTTTCAACCTGAACCAGTAATTTCCAATACGATGCTGCCACGTTGCTGCTCATGAAAAATGACTTTTTAGAATTTGAAACAGGAGCCAGGCAAAAGACAATTTCTGCTTTCCTTCGCACCATCATTTTCTAAGTTTGTGTTGTTGTGTTCATGGTTGAAAAGAATGCTTAAGTTTCTTTATAGGACATGGCTGTAATCTTGGCATGTATTATTTTCCTACTGTGTTTAGACAACTTGTATACATATACTTACAATTATTCTAATACCAAAAACACGTTTTCTACCCTAGGATTATCTCATCCCGATCCGACCTCTCATTTTCTCCTCACCGACAGCCCCTATGGCGTCCACCGATTCTTCCTCTTCCTCTTCCACCATGTCTTCCCTCCCAAACTCCTCCCATTTCATCAAACTTACCGATTCTAATTATCTTCTCTGGCTTCGTCAAATCAAATCCTTTCTCATTGGCCATGATGTATGGAAATTTGTTGACGGTACTCATCCCCAACCCTCTGCTACTATAACTCTTCCCATCACCGATACAAAGACCACCACCACCGCCACTCTCATTCAACCTAACCTCGCTCATGCCCTTTGGTATCAACAGGATCAACTCCTAATTAACAAGTACTCTCTCTGAGCCTGTTCTTCATCCCACAATTGGCTGCGACACTACGCGTGATATTTGGGATTGTCTCCAACTCCATTTTTCTCAATCTTCTCAGGCCAATGAGACCATTCTCCGTTTTCAGCTTATGGATATGCAAAAAGGCTCTCAGACTATTGACCCGATACACAAATCTAAACCCTAATATGAAAAATTTATCCCGTTATAAAATATATAATATTATAATAATGGTTCTAAATACATACAAAGATGGGAGAAGACATTACCAGCTGTTGGTAGATATTTGTGGCTTAGATTTGGTAGGTAAATGGAGTTCATATTAGTTGGTCGGCCATATAGAAATGTTGGCCTTTTCTTTCCTCTAAGTTGAGGGTATGACAAATTATTGTTGCTTTCTTAGTTTGATCTGAGAGATGAGACTCGTCTTAACTTGAGGGAAGACAAAGATCAAAAATTTAGTCGAGAAAAGTACCCAAACCATCATTCCAAGTCACATGGTTTTTCCAAACACATATATCTCCTTTACTCAACTTTCACGTTTGACAACCAGCCAAGTACCCACAAACATGTTCAATTGTAGATCACTTATTCAATTGTAAAAATAAATATAAGAAAAACAAACGAGATCTATATGGCTCATGAATTTGACTTATAAAAAAAATATTTTCAATATTTTACGTGTTTTTTAATTAGGTATTAGAGAGGTTATTCGATACGAAATCTAAAATCTTACAGACCAATAATGTGGTATTACGGGATGATTTTGGCACTCCTCTACCGCTCACAAATAAGGAATGCATAATTACCCATAAGTTATTTTACTATGACACTATGACTGAAAGTGGTCCTTGGCCTTTTGAAGAATAATATCTTGAATATCTCTTTTATAAATTACAATGACGAATCAGCTTGATGGGCTAGGAGATTTTTCCATGGCTTTGGACCACACTGATATTGGCCCCTCCCTCCTATCCTATGCATATATACAAAAATAATGGGTAAATAATTATGCACCATGCTGTGTTTAGTGTGGAGGCCAGAAAATGAGTGAAACATAAACAACAATGAACAACTTGGATAGCTTGCATTATTACAGCACTGTTGTCATTTTCTTATATGATCTTATTAAGACTGGTCTATAAATACACACCGCAAAACCCATAAATTTTGTTCTCTTTTCCATTATTGATGCTTAAATTTTTTCAACAATTTGTTGCGTTTTGAATAATGTCTGTTATATTTAAAAACAATTCAACTTTTTGACTTACGTGTGATTTAGGGTCCGTTTGGAATGGTTGTTAAATGAAGCACTTATTGTTATAAACATTTTCATTACAATAATGTCGAACTTTTTGTTAAAAATTTAAGTGCTTAATTTTTCAAAAGTACCTGGAAGTGATTAGTGCTTCTCTAAAAAAAACATTTTTATGATCCGTAAGAATTTTTAAATTGTCGTACTAAGTGTAGTCATAAGCGTTTTTAGTTATCAAGAAAATGCTTTCACCCTCTTTTAGAAGTACTATGAAAACTAAAAATGTAAAATGGTAGTTATAGAACTGTTAAAAAAAGAGAGTAAATTGCCGAATTGCCCCCAAACTATCACTTAATTTTTTCGATTTCCCCTCAACTGTTTTTATTCAATTAAGAATACGAACTAATTTTTTTCGCCAATGTCCCCCTTACCGTCAAATTTCCAAACATTTCATCCATTTTTTCGTCAATATTGAGGGCATAGTTGTCCTTTACCGTAGGGGGGAGAGAGAGAGAGAGAGAGAGAGAGAGAGAGAGAGAAGAGGGAGGGGGCTAGATTGAAGGTTCATACCCAAAAAAAAAAAAAAAAGTTAGTTTGTAAAAACCAAGTTAAGGGGAAATCGAAAATTAGATAATAGTTTGGGGGGCAATTCGGGAGTTTAGAAAAAAGATCTACAAAGGGTATACAAAAGTGCACAATCGTCCCATAAAAATTAGCACAGTAAATCACTAAAAGGGGACAAATAGAACTTTAACCTTTTTTTAAAAAGGTTTTATTATTCCCTTTAAGTAATAAAACAAATCGGGAAAACAAAAGGAGGCTGCTTTCGTGAGCCATGACAAGTGCCTGCGGCACAGAGGCCTCGTGAGCCGCGAACAGTGACCCATTCATTATAATTTCCTTACACCAACAAATAATTAAAATAAAATCCGTACACTCGAAAAACCCCGTGTCCCAAGCCTATATCAACCGTTATTAATATTATTTTACTTTTTTAATTTTTTAGACAACGTTTCCCTTTCGAGTAAGTTTCTCGCGTAATTTTTATTTTCCGGGAAAAAAAAAATACATATCAAAATAGAAAGCCCAACTGTATAAAAGCCAAACCCAAATATCATCTCAATTCGGTGTGTGATTTTCTTCTTTTTCTATGTTTCTCTTTGTCTTTTCAGGTCTCTCTCTCTCTCTCTCTCTCCATCTCTAAGTCGCTTCAGCTTTACAATAATGTCATAGCTAGCAAGTTAGGAACCTTTCAACTCTTTCTTTTTCCTCAGTCATTTGGTGTAAATTTCATTCCAGGGCCTCCTCCAATGTTTCTATTTTTTATTTTCCTTTAAGCGTTGATGGGGGAAGTTGTTCTTAAGCAGTGCTTGAACTAATAGTAGCTAGCTGTAAATTTGAGCTTCCAAGTGTGTTTCTTTGTAGTTGCTGAAGCTTTTTTCTTTCTGCTAGACACTGGTCTCTGCTGGATTTTTGCTGACTCTTCAGCTTGAAAGAGCAGCTGGGTTTTCTTAATTCGTCGAAATAAAGTGTCTTTGCCTGTTTTCTTGGAGATTTGGAAACTGGGTTTGTGAGGTAATATATTATATGTTAGATCTTCACCTCTTCTTCTATTGATTATTTGAACTTATTGAGTGTATTCTCTCTCTCTCTTTCTCTCTCTGTGTTTGCAGACTGTATGTCTCTCTCTAATTTTAAATTTACTTCTCTCTAAAGATATTTATTAGTTTATTTAATGGCTAAGCTTGTATGTAATGTGTAAGGTAGCAAATTTTATAGACTAAGCTGAGATCTGATTGAAGTTATTTTTGTTTCTTAAATTCTTTATCTGCCTGAGATTTACAAGGTTGCACCTTTTTGTTAATGTACTTATAAATTTGTAAATTTTGTAGAGTTTCTCAGTTATTGAGAGTGTAAGGCATTCTTATATAGTATTAAACACTAGGATTTTGTGGTAACAAAGCTGGTTTGGTTTGCCTTTTAAAGAATATAGCAAAAAATAAAATTCCAAGCAAGCTTTGGATTCTGTTTTTGTTGCTCAGAATTGAAAACTCCAAAGATTTCAGAATAAAATTTGTCAGATTGGAAATACATCTATTCAAGTTTGGTGTTGTTAGTGTCATTGAAAAGAGGAAGCTGCTTAAGCAGCAATGCTTGTCATTGGGACAGTAATTCGCTGTTTTGTTGTGGTAAATCATAGCCAGTTTGATAAATGAGTGTTTCTAGGCAACTATTATTAATAAAGCAGTTGGGATCTTCATTCAATTGTATAAAATTGAGTTTTTAATGCAATGTGTTGAAACATGATACATTAAGCGTTTACCATATGTAGGCTTTCAACTTTCAACATAACTTTGTTCAAGTGTCTGCTTAATCTCTCTCTGATTGTTGCGTGCACTATTTGTGTATTTGCAGGCTTATAGTGGCCAATTTTCCTGACCAATATAGTAGATGAAACACCCCATAATGACTTCCAAATTTTGTTAATGATTTGCACTGAGCCTAGTAGAGGAAAAGTTTAGATGAGTGTTTCACAATGCAAAACATATCTATGATCGTTATGTTCCTGTAGAAACTTATAATCTAAATGCTTCTAAATTTTGACTAAGTATTTTTTACTGATAGAAGAGATCTTGCTTTGATGGATTTGTGTATTTTCGTTCTTAAGTGTTCATGACTTTATTGACTCAAGTATGTAAGTGGTTAAGCTTATGACTTTTTTTGTCATTGATCTTCCATTCCAGGTAAAGACTGCATTAGTTTACATTGCTATTTAAATATTGATTCGGCCACGATCTTGGCTTGGAAGATACCAGAGTCATTCTAAAGAGTAAAGACATGTGGTCCACCTGCATTCAGCTGAAATGAAGACCTCACAGGTGTCACTTCATAATTTTTCATGTTGTTAGTGTGTCATATCTTGCACATACTACTCTTTACTAATATGAAAGTCCTATTTTGGGATGTGCAGAGCACTCAAGAAATCCAATCTTCAAGTCAAGTTATACATGATTCACAAGGTGAAGTCAAAAACCAAACTACCGAGGCTCCTGCAACAGATTCAGCTTCTGTATCCACTTCAGGCAATGACAGTAAGAAAGTATCACGTCAAGATATCGAACTTGTAAGATATCAAATTCAACCTAATTTTGCAGTCTTTTCTTTCCTTTTTGTACATTTGCTTTTTTATTCTCTTTTACTCTTTACCTTTTTTTCCCCAAATAATGTTTGTGAAGTAGCTTGACTAATCTGTTTCTCATCTTTGTGATGGAATATTCTGCAAAATGAACGTTTTAGGTCCAGAATCTAATAGAGCGGTGTTTACAATTATATATGAATAGAGATGAGGTAGTTAAAACCCTCTTGACTCGCGCAAGGATAGATCCTGGATTTACAACTTTGGGTAGGCAACTTAAAACTTATTTATACTGTGATTACTGCCATTACATGTTTATATTGTAAGTTGATTGATTTCTTAAAAGATGATACTGACGTAGTTGTTTTCCATTAGCTATTGTAGATAGAATGTTCCAGAACTTTCATTTAAAATTTTCTCTCGCTGCCTTTCTTTTGGCATAGGGATCCATGACTCCATGAAGTGGAACTGGACATGTTATGATTATAACTAGACATGTTACTACTACTATACATGACCTTTTCTCTACTTACAAAGAGAAATTGATGAACAAATATGTAATCTCGAGAAGCTACATGCTTATGATTTTCTTTTCAAAAGTAAGTTGGAAGAAAATGCTGACTTGCTATTTTTTCTTTTTTTCTTTTTGGATTTTGTTGATTCAGTATGGCAGAAGTTGGAAGAAGAAAATGCGGACTTTTTCAGGGCTTATTACATAAGACTAAAACTGAAAAAACAAATCCTCCTGTTCAATCATCTACTGGAGCATCATTATCATCTCTCAAAGTATAATCCCATGTCTCCAAAGGTTCCTTTGGCCCCTATACAAAATGGGATTCATCCAATGCCTGGTAAGTTTTCCGCTTGCAGTAACATGGTGGTGGAAATGCATGACTTAATACTTTTATGGTTTTTTTTTCCCCAAGCTCTTTAGCAGTAGCTCTACTTTGTCACCATTACTCCTTTGTTGGATGCATAAGGAAGGAATAGGGATCATAAGTTGGTTTCTCAATGCTAACAGAGCTGTGCTTCCTTCTTTAGAACTTTGGATAAACTCTTGCTTGACTTTAAAAGTTAAAATGTGATTCTAGATAGTGAGTATTAAAGCATGATTGTTTCTGTGAGTTCTATTGTGGGTACAGATCTATATAAACCTGCGAGTTTGCGGTAATGTGTAATTTGACATTTCTATATAATAATTTTCATAATAGTTGACCCAAAAAAAGAAAGTGCTCACTGCCGCTTGTTTGCAGTGCAGTTAACAACTTACCAATGGGATACCCTGTCCTTCAGCAACCTCCAATGCCAGCAGCAGGTCAACCCCATCTTGATTCCATGGGCTGTGGAATATCTAACTGTCATGTAGTTAATGGAGTACCTGCACCTAGCAACTTTCATCCCATGCGGATGAATTCTGGGAATGAGTGAGAATTTGTCCTTTGCCCATTTTCTCTTTAATTACCTATTTAACATGACAGTTAATTTGTTTCCAAAACCATAAAGACGCTTGTGTTCCTCTGATACCCCCTTTCCCATTCTAATAAGAAATACAATTGTTCAAGCATGTTCTTTTCCCTGGGGAACATGTTTATTGGATGACATTGGCTTGTCTGTGCACCTGTATCCTGTTTTGTTTTATAGAAATGTTGCTAATGGCAGCTGTTTTTTCTCCTTTTTGTAAGTATGATGATGGACTGCAGCGGTGCTGATGTGGCTCCTGTCATTCCACCAAACAGTGCCATGTCATCCATGTCAGAGATTCCTGTAAGTCCTACATCAGTTGCATCCAGTGGTCACTTCCCATTCTCCGCGTCAGACATATCAGGAATTGGAGTAGACACATCAACGCTTGATACAACATTTACTTCTGATGTGGCAAGTTCTGTTGGGTTGCAACTTGCACCTGATGGCGGGGCTGGAAATTCTCGGGATTCTCTCAGATCACTGGACCAGATTCAGTGGAATTTCAGCCTATCAGATCTTACAGCAGATTTGTCAAACTTGGGAGGTAATTTGTAGTGTCGAGCAATTTGCAGATCTACAATTATGTCTGAGATTTTAATTATAATTAGTTGCAAATACTCAATCTTAAAAAGGAAATAGTTGCAAATACATAAAAGCAAGCTAAGTTCCCAGAGAAAAGAAAGCGAATAAATTGTTGAAGGCCACACATAATATCCATCTAGTCACACTTAAGTTGTCTCCAAGTTATAGCAGGAAGCATTCATGCTAAGTTACAAAAGCTTAGACAGGCTTTCATAACTTCCTCCAAAAGCATAGCAGGAAGTGTACATTTAGAATCATTGAAACAAATTTTTGAATATTTCCCTTTCCTATTTTACATTATGTAAATGGTCTTCTGAATAACATAAAACTGCCGTTGCCATGGCAGCATATGTTTACGTTTAAAGATGTTTGAAAGGCTTATAGCATTTCAGTCTTACATGCCGGGGCAAATATAATGACATGCTGGATCCAAGCATGAATTTAGCAATAAAGCTGCTTTTGAATAATGCTTATATCTAATGTTTCTTTAATGCGTTGACTTGATTTTATTTGCAGATTTAGGAGCCTTAGGAAACTATCCTGGTTCCCCCTTTCTGCCGTCTGATTCGGAAATTTTACTCGACTCTCCAGAGCAAGAGGGTATAGGTAATTGGAATTGCATAAGTTATTCTACATGCTTGTTGGTTTTACTGATTTAAGTATTGTTGGATGTGCAAATACACCCCCAGAAGATCATTAATTGCTTTACCTTGCTTCAGTGGAGGAGTTCTTTGTTGATTCTGTCCCGGGGCCGCCGTGCTCTCAATCAGACGAGGAGAAACCCTAAACAAAGGTGAGGAAAGTCCCTTTTCACTTTAAATTGTTAGGGAAGGACAATCAATCAGTTAGAACTTGTTATATCTATTTACTAGGCATTTCAGGGTCTTGTCATCAACAGCTGAATCTTTCTGGATAGCTAGTTTGATCTGTATTAGAATAGAGATAGGAAAGTTGTTACATCACTAGCATTTGTAATTTTCTTTTCCCTGAAAAGTATCTGAGAACATTGAGGACCATAATTGGCTTTTGTCATGGATTTGGATAAATTGGCATCTATTTGCAGCCATAATAATCTGATTGAATGTTAAATTGATTTTTCTCCCATTTTGTAGGACATTAGAGCTGAACATAATTGATTTCGATTTACTTTCGATGCTACGAAAATTGACATGTTATATGCATTATGTTGGTAATAATAGGACATTAGCTAGAGAACTATTATAGTGATCAAAACCTCATCAAACAACACAGAATTTTGATGGATGCTGATTTATTGTCAATGAATGAGTGCTTAATAAGACTCCCAAGGAAGGTTCAACCTCAAATCTGCTTTCTTTTTGGGGTTTCAACCCCTCCCGCCATGCTAATTGCAGAAAATAACTTAACGTGCTTTGGCTGGTTTTATAATTCGTGAATTGGAGAAATTAAATTAGCCTTATGGTACCTTTTATTTTTCAGTTTATCACTATTTCTAACAGCTTAAGCGTTAAGACTCTCCTGCATCCATGGTTTGCATAATGGAAAACCAATATTTTGATACAAGTGATGTTGGAAGATGAGGGACTCGAACATGAGACTTCGAATCCAAGGGAAAAGACCAGGCATTTTCAGATATATTATATATATCATTTTAAATTTTAATAGCCAACTGAACTCGTGTGCCATGCATGATGGGTGAAATTTTGCCAAATTTTCAGGTTGTTTTCAACGCTCATGTCACGTGATTATTTTTGTGTGTGCAAATTTTAACACAAACTTAGCAAATAACATATTTTTATTAAGTTGCAAACCCCCTAGTCCTAATTTTAATATTAAAGCATTTTTTGTATTTTTCTTTTTACTCCCAGTCGAGAAAGCGTAGTTCTTCTTTATCTTTAACCAAAAAACTTGTGACAGCGGAAGTGTCTTCTTAAATGGTTAAAATTGACTAATTCTCAATCTAGAAAGACTGCCTTTTGATTAATTAAAGCAAACCCACACACAAGACAATTTCTACTAATTTATTTGGTCTATTTTAAGAAATATTTTTGAACCATTGGACGGTAGGTGACCACAATCTCTTGGACTCATGTGGTCCAAGAGATTTGTAATCACTCAGCGTTGGATGTAATTTCAACGGTTCACCTATTCTTGCACTCATTTTAAGAAATATTTTTGAACCATTGGATTAGTATCTAACGGTGGGTGACACAAACTCTTGGACTCATGTGGTCCAAGAGATCGGGACTATTGGTAATGAAGCTTACAATGTATGTTTTGTGGACAACCATGACATGTTCACATATGGAAAATGAAGCAAAAGATAGAGAATGGTGAAACATTCAAAATACCAGAAAATGCCATTGGTTAATGCAAATATTAAGAATTAAAATTATTTATTAAATAAGGATAAGATAGTAAATTCATACTTTTTCATATTAAACAAATTAAAATTAAAAGAAAAATCATACCTATTTTTATGGAACACAACTATTCATTATCTTTTTTATTCTAAAATAAATTTTAAATTTTAAATTAAAAAAAACCTCTTACAGAGGCGCAAGCGCATGCAGAGAGCTAGTTTTTATGAAGAAAAGGGGGAAAAACCCCCCAACACCCAACCACCAACACAATAGCTAACTAGTACTAATCAAACAAGCCTTAACAGCTCCCAAAGAATCATTAAGCAATAAACAATCAAACTAGGCATGACTCTCCTCAAAATAGTAACAGCCCAAGTCCAGATTGTGACTTTAAGTGGCTGATGGGTTGGCCGTACACTCTTTCGAACAAGGACCCAGTCAAACTTAACTTCCGAACTAAAAAGTCAATCAATTTAACACCTGAATTAATTAAATTTGTCAATTTAACATTTGCTGTTAGATTTTTTGAAATTTCATCTATTTTTCCGGTAGTAATAAGGATAAATTTATAAATTTGAATAAAATAATAGTCAATACATAAAATAAAAAGAAAAAATAATAACGCCAAAATAATAATAATAAAATAACGTTATTTATAGGGAAATGACCCTCAGTGCCACTCCTTTAATAATTTTAACTAAAAATGCCATCCCTTCCCAATTTTTTTATAACTATCAACTATAAATAGAAAATTATTGTACCCTTATTGCTCTCCTAACACATTTTCTGAAATTGACCTCCCGCCCATCAGCTCTCCGTCGCTCAATCTCTTCATCTTCACTCTCTGGTCACTTTGCTCTCACTCTCTCGTCTCTCAGCTCTAACTCTCTCATCTCTCGTCGCTCAGCCGTCACTCTCGCTTCTGTCTTCCTGTCCCAAAGTAAATCTGTGCATCGAAGAACAACGCCATCATTCACAGCAAACAGGTACTGTTCATCGGAATTCTTTTACGGCTTAGGGTTTATGGGTTTGTTTGAAATTGGTTGACGGGGTTGTTTGAAATTGGTTTAGGGTTTGGGGGTTTCTCTGAAATTGGTTTAGTGGGTTTTCTGAAATGGGTATAGGGTTTAGGGGTTTCACTAAAATTGGTTTTGCTTTAACTCTGTTTGCTAACTTAAGGGCTTGCATATTGGATATGGATAAGTTCTCTATGTTTTTCATATTCTCTTGTGATGATTTGGAATTTCAGTTTGGGGATGAATATTCAATGTCTACACAAAGGGCAAGGAACCATATGTGGTGTAATATGAGTTCTTTAAAAGTTTGTTGTTTTGTGCTTGATCATTGTATGCTTAAAACAAAGCGGGAAATGAATGAAGATGGGAACATGCCACCAGCAGGTGTGGTTTAGAGAAATGGGGCCATGGATTTTGCTATAAGCTAACTCTTTAAGCTTTTGCTTGTCTTTTTTGTCTATGGATAGTTAGACAACTCTGTTTATGAGGTGAACTTTTAATTTTTTAATTGTACATGTGTAAGAAACATTTTTTTACAGTTTTGATGGTTTATTTATTCATTTATCTTTCATATTGATAACACATACAATACATACAAACCTCTGATTTTGTTAACGAAAAACTGAAGGGATGGTGCCAATGTCATTAATTTCCTTACATTTGAAAGGAGGGCATATTGGAGTCATGATTGTGGTTGCCACTAATTGATAGGATGTTCCATGACATTATACGTTGAAGTCAATAAATTGTTTCCTGCTGTCTTCTTGTTGAATTGTTCTGAATTAGGCTTCTGCTACTGCACATTCCTATTGTAGCTTAAGCTGTCATGATTATCTGGTGTTTGGAGATGTGTCTGTAGATATTTAGTTAATTGTCAATGATCATGTAAGGTAAAGACTTAAATCCTTGTGAGACAGAAATTGGAGTGAGTGACCAGTAATTTGAAGGACACATGAAAAACAGAGTGAGAGACAAGTAGTTTAATGGCATTTTTTAGGAAGCCTTGTGAAGAGAAAATATAAAAGAAGGAAGTGGGAAAATATAATGGCACTCTCTCTTTCTCTCTTTGCAGTCAATGTTAGGGTTTGTTGAGGGGGTTCTTGAAGGTGAAAGAGAGGGTTGCTTCGTTAAATGCTCTCTCCCTTCAACAATCTCTCAGTTCCGTCTCTTTTCATGTTTTCAATGGATGTCTTTCTCTTCTTCTCTGCTCTTTCAGGGCCTCAAAAAACCCAAATTCTTGGTTTCGGTTCCGACTTTTTTCACATACTTCCTCCTCATTCTCAATCCTCTCACAGACAGAATTCGAGCTTTTGTTTAGGTGTTTCTGCGATTTCCAATTCGGGTCTGTCTGCAAAACGAGTGATTCTAAGGTAGGTTTTGTATTTGTTATTGACTAGTTTGTCTTTTTGTACGGTTTTCATTTGAAAAGGATCATTTCACTAACCTATGACTGATTTTGTGAAGTTTAGTAATTAGAGAGATTGCAAATTTCTGTATTTTAACTGTGAATGACTTCATGCTTGGATGAAACTTCTATTGGTCTGATTGATTTTCATGCTATGGATGACGAAGTGCCTCAAGTTGCTATTTGTCATGTAGGATTGGTTCGTTTGTGATGCGTGTTTTCAGTTTCATTTTATGATGCATATTTAGTGTGGGAATTTATTGTGGTTCATGTGCTGTAATTTGTGTTTAATTTTCACTTAATATCCTATAATAGGCCGTTGAATTGTGTATTGCTTGTTATTGTCCAGATTGCAACGGACTGAATTTTTTTTAATAATAATGCCGTGCAGGGAAACATGGTATCGCCAATTAAGTTGATGATTGGAGAGGAAGATAAGTTCCAAGGAAAAGCATTGGCGCTATCCCATATAAAGAGTGCAATAAGTACGATAAAAGAGAAATTCAGTGAGCAACAGCTACGAACCTTCGAAAAGAGTTGTTTTGGGCATCTCCTACTCATCGAGGACCTGAAGTGGACGTCGCCAATTGTACACGGATTGTTGCTGAGGAAAGCTGATCCGAAGACTGTTTCCCAAGTGAACGGGATCAAATTCATTGTTGGCAATAAGGTGATCCAATTCACACCGCAGCAATTTTGCGCCGTGACAGGGCTAAGGTTTGGAAACCTTCCCTTTATTCCGCTTCCCAGTAATGACAACTGCTCATTGAAAAGGAAGTATTTTGGCAACAATAAAACAGTGAGCCTGTTGGAATTAGAAAAAGCCTTCCGCGACTGCGCTGATGCGGATGATGCATTGAAGCTCGGCTTTGTATACTTCGCTGTGTTTGTGCTGTTGGGCAGTGAAAAACATGTCCACATTGACATGCGATATTTGAAGTTGGCGGAAGACCTTGAAGATTTTGGGAAATATCCATGGGGTGCTGTGTCTTATGCGAAGACAAATGCGCCATCACTGCTTGAGGGCACTGTGTGCAGATTACCAGCGAGTGAAAGGGCCCAAAAAAGCTTCGAAAACAAACAAATCTAAAAAGCAAGTAAAGACAACGGCAACTGGTAGACCAAGAGAGTACCACCTGAAGGGTTTTGCCTTTGCACTTCAGGTGAGCACATTTCGATTCCTGTTGAAGTTAAATATCATTTGTTTACAGTAATGGGTTCTAAAACAGTAATGAGAGAGAGAGAGAGAGAGAGAGAGAGAGAGAGAAATTGAGAGCTGCATTGGAGGAGCTAAAACATCATTTGTTCATGTTTATTTTATGTAATTATTACTTATTTGGGGGATTGATTGGTTTAGTTGTTGAAGGATGAAGATGAATAAAAGGAACTCTGTCCACTGTTATTGTTTTTTGACAGATTCTTTTGACTAATGATATTGTGTTTGTGTGTGTGTGTTGGTAGATATTTTGTGTGAGAGAGACAGAGAGAGTGAGAGAGAGAGAGAGAGAGAGAGCAAATTGGGTGGCTGTTCTGGGCGGCTGTGGTATTTAAAAAAAGAATTCTACAAACAAATAAAATAATTTGCAAAGTTAAAAAATTGATGGTAAAGGGGAGAAACATTCAAGGGAGGGGGTCAGGGGTAGAAGGGAATTCAAGAATAGAAAATGGACAGAAGGTTTTATTTTATTTAATTAGTAATATTATTCTGTTTTTGCTGAATATTATATCATTAATATTGATGATGAGCCCCGTGTTTTTCTATCAACAACCCTAAGTTAACACTAATTACCTAATTATAGAAACAAGTTTACATTTTCACTCCTTTATGTAGGTGGGGGATATTGGATATTAGGAAATAATCTTTTTTCCTGATTTGTGTTGAATGCTCTTAAACTAATGACTAATGTGGCCCGAACCACTTTTAGCCTCTATGCATCTCTAGATGGCTGTATTTCTTTTAACTTTTGTCAATCATAGGGCAAGGTTTAGACTGCAATTAATACATGCTAATTATTTATCTTTATTGTATTCTTGGCTTTTCATGCCCTATTTAAGGTTATAGCATGTGATCTCTAAGGCTTTTCTTCCTCAAACCAGATTTGGGCTTACGAGGTATTTCCAGCGTTGGCTGCACTACATTTGGTGGTGCACGAACATAATGCCTACATCCCTCGTATACTACATTGGAGGAGCAACACTTTGCCGCGTTTTTATGAGCTAATGAGCCAAGTATTCGAGAACCGTGAGGTTAGTTCAGTTTGTAATGATAATCTTAGGCATATGAAAATCTAATATAATCAGTTTACTGATATGTCTATTGTCTGCGTAAATTGCAGGTTGATGTGCAACTTATTCGGCCATCTGTAATTGAGAAGCAGCAGCCGTATTGGATTTGGGGTGAGTGTTGACAACATGAAGAACTTGTTCAGTTGTTTGGCGATGACGCTGAACACAAAACCAGCACGTCTGCCTCAGTAGAAGAAAAAGATGAGGACATTGAAGAAACTGCAAGCCTTCCGTCGTCTTCTAAGGCAAGCATTACCTATTTTCCAAGATATATGTCATAATACAATAGGAAATTAGCTGCTGTTTTGTTCGGATATATTTTATTCCAATATTGTAACACTTGCATTCCAACTGAATGCAGGGTCAAATGGCGTCCACTGAGTTACGCACTTTGAAGCGTGACTTTCAAAGGATGAAGGATGACTTCGCCAAAGTTTCCAGTTCAAATCGAGCCCTTCGCAACAGAGTGGCTGAGTTGGAAGAAACTGTACGGAAGGAGTCATCCAAAGTTGAAAGAAATAACAAGTGTGTCGAGGATTTCCGCAACACACTTGCTGCAATGGAGCATTATTTTAAGGTGGAGATAGAGCAGCTGCGAAAACAAGATGGTGGGGTGAAAGAAGCTTGGGAAGGACGTGAGGACCTGGGTACTCCTCGTATGAAGGAAGGAGGCGACAATGACTTGTCGCCATTACATGACAATGTCAGTCCGCCTACAAAACCGGCAGCAATGGAAACACAAGTCCCCAGTGATGGAGCCGAACCTTCCGCAGCCATGGTCACTCTAGTTCCTGACTTACAAGTGCATGAAGCAGCTGCGCATGCACAATCCGAGAAGCTGCCTACCCCGGAAGATGTGGCCGGGTGTGACGAAATCTGCCAAAGACTTATGTTTTTGTTAGAAGATTGGAAAATAGCTGACAGTGTGCCATCGGCAGCTCCGATGAATCCTCCAAGTATACCTACAATTAGTATGGCTGCTGATGAAAAGGTAGTTTAAGTGTTGAAAAAAAAGAAGTGGAAGGTAAAGGGTGTAGACAGAAGCGCCCGGCCCAGACATTGTTAAGTCCATTTACTGATCCTTTGAGGAAGAAGAGGACAATGACTGTGTCGGATGCGCCTGCAACCCCGCCATCTTTTGATCCATCAAAACCGCTGCCCATTGAAGATGTGAAGGCAGTAATAGAATTTTGCACTGCGTGGAAAAATGATATCAGGTTCGGATTCTTGACCTTCGAAATCCAATCCAAGCCGTATTAATATGCATCTGAATATTTGTCATTACCGAAGTCTGAATTATGAGATCAGTCCAAACGTAACGGTTGCAAGTTTGCCTTTTGTAGTGTGCAGGTGCAGCTTGAAGCATTTTCGTGGGCGCTGATTTTTTCTATAAACTCATCGATGAAACGGCATGGATTAGCTCAAGGGTAAGAATACACAAATCTCTTCTTTTTTATGATAATTCAATTGTTTTCTCTCCTTTTTTAAGTGTACAAAAGTGGGAAAATGTGCTCATATTATATGTCAACTTTCAGCACCTGGAAATGGCAACCTTTCTTATCCGCAAACGGCAACTCTCTCATCCGTTGCTATTTGGAACCGACTGGACAACGGCAGATTATGCCTTGCAGGTACACTTTTTACCATGTTACATTCACTGCTTCATTTGCTTTTGGTTGTCATTGTGTAATATGGTTTCATTTCAACGTCTGCAGCAATTCCTAGAGCCGTTAAAAGCGACTGGCAAGACACGTGGATCGAAGAAGGCAGCTGCGTCCAACACCAGTGACCTTCCAGCCAACAAGCTGAAGAATGTACATCACTTTGTGAATGGTACGTGGCAACACGGCTATGCCCAATCTTGGAAAAAAGTCCGCAAAGTCTATTTTCCATATAATCTTCGAGAGTCCCATTGGGTTGCAATCGAAATTGATTTCGTCCGACATACTGCAACCGTGTATGACTCCTATGTTGAATATACCAAACCTTCGAAGTTGGTTACACTTCTGCAACCTGTTAGCGATACGCTTGCACGCGTGCTCTACAATATGAAGTTTTATGAAGAATCAGAGGTTGAAGATGTGAAGCAAAAGGGGCTGCAGATGTCGAGCTTTACGCCATTCTCAGTTTGCATCATTGGAGGTGTGCCACAACAACGAGATGGGTAAGAATTATGAATTTAGTTCATTTTAGTTAATTTTTTCAAATTTTTATATAAATGCAGTTGTCATTTTCCAACTTATTGGCCTCACAGTACGTCTTGCGGAATCATGACCGTTCAATTCATCGAGCATCTCAGTGCTGGGCTTTCGGTGCATAAAATTGACCCGTCCAAGATCAAATATTACCGACTGAAGCTTGCAATAGAGGGTTTAAGGGGGGAGGCATATTTATGAGGTAAATGTCTTAATCTTTGTCAATTGACCTCAGTGACGACTTATGACTGGGGAATTCACTTTGCTCATTATTTATGTTAGGAACTCCTTTGTATGAAGATGCAGACGTGGAAGCTTTGCTGGCCCTACTTTCGCTTGTAATCCTACCTTTTTGCCAGAGCTAGTTGGTTTTGTTAGTATTGCGAGGTGTAATATTGTACAATCTAGAAGCAGTGGCTAATTGCCTTACATGGCACACACACTGTTTCGATTTTGAAGGTTAACTATTTTGGACACCTCCATATGTAAATATTGTTGCTGTTTATGGATGCTTTTGTAGTTGCTCTTTATGGATGCTGTTATAGTTGGTGTTAATGGATGCTTTTATAGTTGCTGGTTTTGGATGCTTTTTTTAGTTCCTGTGTATGGATGCTTAAGAATGGTTCATTCTCTGACTTGATCGTAATACTTCAGGTACAGTTTTCTTACTTTTTACTCTGCGTTGCTAGTGGAACTCGCAAAACATGGAACTTGTGTGTTATTTGTGTATGCGTTTTAAATTGTTGTTATGCATTTTGTCCACTAGGGTTTTTATGAGTTAGTTTATTTATTTAGGAGCTTGTGTCTTGTTGCTGAAAAAATTTATGGATTTGTGTTTATTCCTGTTTTGCTTGCTCATTCATTATGAGCTACAGAACCAACCTGTATTCAGCTTGCATTGGCATAAGAAAACATGAGGGGTATTTGCTTTCAAGTGTGTGATGTGGTTATTCATGCTGCTGCCATCCACAGAGGAGGTGGTGAGGTCATTCCCACTGCTAGGACACTCATCTATGCTTCCCAGCTCACTGCCAAGCCAAGGCTCCTTGAACCTGTCTATCTTGTTGAAATCCAAGCTCCAGAGCAGACTCTGAGTGGTATCTACGGTGTTCTTAATCAGAAACGTGGGCCCGTGTTTCAGGAAATGCAGAGGCCTGGTACCCCACGCTACAATATGAAGGCATACCTCCCCGTCATTGAATGTTTTGGGTTCTCTGGTGAATGAGGGCTTCGATTGCAGGGCAGGCCTTCCCACAATGTGTCTGTGATCATTGGGAGATGATGATGTCTGATCCATTGGAAGCTGGATCCCAGGCTTCACAGCTTGTGACAGATATCCGTAAGAGGAAGGGTTTGAAGGAGCAAATGACCGCACTATCCGAGTTTGCGGAGAAACGGTGAGTAATTTGTTTAATTATATCCAACAATTGGAGGACGGAGTTAGTTTGAGACAGTAGTTCCATTGCAGTGCCTATGTTTGGTTTTCAGTTATTTGGTTTTGTTTAATGCGTGTAACAACCCTGTTGTTGTAGTCACCATCCTCTATTTTCTTTGTTACTTTGCTTGTTTTCTTTTGGCTTGTCATATCTGTGTGCAAGATAGCTGCATTTGGCACTATGAACCGATTCGGTGGCAGTTACAAATTAACAGAGGTCTTAATTCTGGATCTCCCATTCATAAACTCTATCTATGTGTGTCATATGTGTGTGCCAGTTGTTTTTGCTGGTCCGTCTCAACCAAGTGTTGATTGCAATATTCTAAAGAAGATGACCATACACTGTTATTTTATGTAGGCACACGTATGAGATGGCTTAGCTTGAATTGGTTTGGTTGTTCCAAGTTGTATGTACACAATCTCAGAGTCAGTACCGAGTTGGTTTACATTTCATGTATTTGTCCGTGGTTTTTTTCCCCCAATATTATGATTATGGAGATGAAGTAAATATTAATGTGGACTTTATAGCATGTTTATTTTGTCATAGATAAGATTAAATGTAACCACTAATGAACTGATCCCTTTATTTGTTATTGTTTATTTATTCCACTTGCGTGTGCATCACATGGACATCTTAGGATTTCTTTACATCAAACTGCCTCTTAAGAGTCATGAGAAGAAGAAGAGGAAGAAGAGAAAACAGAAGGACCTAGCTGGAGCTTACAAGTAATTAAACAAAAGTTCATTTAGTTAAAGTCAGGGGAAGAAAACATGTTTATGGCACCATTCCAAATTCACTGCCCCCTCGAATTGCACAATGCCAATTTGGTCTCCTTCGGCGACCCTAAAGCAGGCAAAACACTGGTGTTGGAAGGAGATTGGTGTTGGAAGGAGATGTAAAAGGGTTATTGTGCATTCCATTGGCCAAGCTTGAATGGATTTTGTTTTCTATTGTATTTGACCCTTCTTTTCAAGCATGCCAAAAATCATCCTGGTTTTGTAAGATGTGGTTTGAGCCCAAGGAATTTACCGTGGCTCGTGCATTTTTGTACCCAATATTTCATAGCTGCCTTCTTTTGAAGGAGGATTCATTGAGGGAGAGAATTACATTATACGTTGAATATGAATGGATGTGCAACTCCAACTATCATTTCAAAGGGAAACATCAATTCATGGTAATATGAGGATGGATAACAATTGTCCTGTCCGTGATATTTGAAAGAAAAGGATTACTTTGAACGAAATGGAGATAGTTATTAGACCAAATGGCATTGACATACGATGTAATAGCAATATTAGGCCAATATACTTCACTGTAGAGGCAATATTAAAGCAATATAAGTTCAATACCATAGGCATATGATCACAATATACTTCTCATATGGTGGCAATATACATGCAATATGTATGCAATACCAATACAATATAAAGCAATATACATACAATATGTATACAATACGAAGGCAATATTAAGCAATATACACGCAATATAACAGCAATATGAAGTCAATCTACATAGAATACACACACATCCAAAAATACGACTACATTTGACAGATGCAAACCAAATCGCCTCCGAACCTTAACAATCCTATTCCGTGAAGGAAAAACGAAGGCACCAAAAGATCCATGTACTCGGGTGAGATGAACTGCAGCAGCACTTACCCTTACTACAGGTCCATGAAAAGATCAATGTCTTTGTGCTTTCTCCTCGCTGCATGCACGAGGCTATGATGAGCCATTCCCTCAGCACCCATATTCAGACCTGCCAGACACCAGGTACATCAATTTCACTCCAATTGTAGTCTGGTGAAATGACCGACGCATAATCTTGAAACATTTCGAAGCCGTTGTTGAAACATTCAACCATTTCATGGTTATATTCTTCAGATTTGGTGAATTTTTCGACGGCATTTTTCTTTATCTCTTCCAATTTCAACTTCAACGACTCTAACTCTTTGCTCCGACTGTTTGCTTTTAAAGTTTGCTTCACTTCTCCAGCATATGCTTTGTTCAGCTTGTTGGCCAAATTTCCCATAACTTGGCCATGAATATCACATTTAGTCTCCCACCAATCTGTTGCCTTAGACAAATATTGGAGGTCGTGCTTGACGGCTGAGATTTTGTCAAGCGGATCACTGCTCTCAGCCTCACTTCCAGATGAAGTGGGATCATGATTGGGAGTCGGAGGTGGAGATGGGAATGGCACATGCCATGGCTGGTCCCCCGGGTAACTGCCATGCTCGTTTGGAGGGCGTACATCCGACATCTTGAACTATTGATGGGGACAATTCACACCTGGCGACTGAATGTTTGCATTTGAGTACGACTCATTACCTTTCTGAGGTTGAAGAAGTTGGCTAAGTTGCAATTATTGATAGGAAGGTTGAGTTATATGTAGGAATTGATATGAAGTACATTCGGTATGTAGGTGGTGCATTCAATTGATGGGATTGCAAAGTAGACCATTAACTCGTTGGGTGTAATTCACAGCAGTAGAGCATTACATTAACAACAATAAAATGGGCTGACAAACGGAAAAAAGCTAACCTTCATGGGAAATTGGAAATTGTGGATTTGAACCCAAACTAGGACCATGTAACTAAGCATTTATTGCGAATTTCAGAACAGTAAAGTGGAACATAGCAAAATAGCAAATTACCAAAAGTGCAAACTTGGAAAATGAGAAATAAGGAAACTTGGAAAATTGGAAATAGAACAAAAGGAAAATTGGAAATTTGGAAAATTGGAAATACGAAAATACGAAAATACAAAAAAATGGAAGCTTGGAAATTTGGAAAAGTGGAAATAGGAAAAAAGGAAAATTCTAAACAGGAAACAAGGAAAGAGGATAAAAGGACACTTCAAAAATTGGGTCATTGGAAACTAAAGACCCTTGGAAAATTGGAAAATTGGAAATTGAACAAAAGGAAACTTGGAAAATAGGAAAAAGGCAAAAAAGGAAACTCTGAAAACATGAAAATTCGAAAAAAGGAAAATTCGAAAAATCGAAATAAGAAATAGGAAAAAAGGACACTTGGAAAATAGGCAAATTCGCAAATTGGAAAATTGAAAATTGGATATTTGGACTATTGGACTATTGGATAACTGGATAATTGGAAATTAGGAAATAAGGCAACTTTGAAAATAGCAAAATTGGAAATCGAACAAAAGGAAAGTTAGCAAATTGGAAAATTGGAAATAGGAAAAAAAGGAAACTTAGCAAATAGGGCAATTGGAAAAAAGCAAATTGGATCATTGGACAAAAACAGAAAATTGGATAAATGGAAATAGGAAACAGGGACACGTGGAAAATAGGCAAATTGGAAACGAATTGAAATTGTGGAAATGGGAAATAAAACAATTACCATATTGGACAATTGTATTTACTTTCTCAATTAGGCAAAGTAGGCAACTTATTTTAATTACATAATGGGAAAATAGGAACATTGAAAAGATTGGAAAACTGGAAATAGTATAAAAGGAAACTTGGGAAATTGCAAAATACGAAAATGGGAAATAGGAAAAATAGGCAAAAATAATGAAAAATTGGATGACACATGGAAAATAGGAAAATATGAAAAATGGAAACATGGAAACGAATTGAGATTGCTGAAATGAGAAATAAGACAATAACCATATTGGTCAATTTGAATGAGTTGGTCAATTAGCCAAATAGGCAAATCCCTTATTTGAATTACATAATGGGAAAATTACCAAGTTCGGAACATCCAAAATAGAAATATATTAGAAAAAGTCATACAGTGAACTGGGTAATAACTCCCGCCCAATACTATCCCGCCTAAGACTCCCGCCAATCCCTCCCGCCAATTACTCCCCCTCATTCCTCCCTCCAATAACTCTCTCAGTTACTCCAAGTCATTAAAGGCTGCCTATATTAATCAACCTAGCTGTTTGAAATGAAAACTTCCATCACATTAACTGCAGCCATTACCTTCCCCACGGATTTCCCTCCCATCGCATTTAGACCCCTTTATTTCCAATTAAGTCGTACACCAGCCTACAATAAATATCGAAGACCATGGACCATAACCTCACACCAAACCAAACGATTTCAATTACTGAAGGAGGGAAGAGTGAAACAGAAGGCAAGTCACCCAATTCACTCACTGCAGACTTGGTCCATGGCATGCAGCAATGTCGAGGCAATACAATGTTTTGGAAAAATCTCCATGCAGACATAGTTTCAAAAATTGTGGAGGGCCAAGCTAGATGGGGTGTCATAAAAAACCGCACAATTCGCTCTCGTTATCATGCCCGCATGCATCTCCTACATATAAAGGCAATGAAAGGAAAAATTGAAATTGCCCCTGCCACTGCAATTATGGTATTCAAGGAATCAGAAGAAATGGCCAAGTTGAAGCAACAAGAAGTGGAAAGCGGATTCGAACTATTTCGTAAGTTTGCAAAAATAGTGGATCCGGCAGGAAACTGGGACAACATGACTGTGGCCGGGGTCATGAATTTCATGGGTCGTGGTCGCCGCAGTTGAAGAGTATGCAACTTCGAATTTGTCAATAGCAGGGAAATGGAACTATGAGGTCGCCTCTTTTTGTATTATGTAACGATGGGGTGGCCTGTTGTTGTATTATGTTTTTTTTTGGTCGAATGTTGTTGTATTATGTAAGTTTGGAAATAGGATTTTATGGAATGATGATGCCTCTTTTTGTTTTTGTGCGTATACAGTTTATCGGTGTCCAGTTGAGTGGCGATATAGCAGCAATAACTATACAATAAACATGCATATAATGGCAATATTATGTCAATAAGAGTGCAATAGAGTAGTGATAGGGTTACAATATGATCATATTACAGTACGTAGTCATCAGAATGTATTTAAAATTATTTGGTCCAAAAAAATACAAAAATACAAAAAATAAAAGTAATTACAACCTGGAAAAAGGATGAATTATACATCCCTTAAAAGATATATGACCTACATTACAGACCTTCAAAATGAACTCTATATATATAATGCATGCCTTGTAGCACCATCACATCCCCTAAATTACAGAAACATGACACCCCAAAACCTCATGCTCCTTCCTCTTTCAACCCCTAAATTATCCATTGGACATGAGCAATGTATTGGGGTTAACATTCGTAATGCTCCTTCAACAACGATATGTAGTCAAACACATAGGACATTTCACCTTGTATTTGGCCCACATGTGGCCTATGCATTGGCCGAATTTGTAATCACAACAGAAGGTATAGTCGGAGTATCACGGTAATCTGTGTCATAAAGGAATTAAAACAACTTGAATGTTTTGGATCCATTTGGAATTACATTCCAGACCTTTTAATTTCGCACTCAAATTATAATAGCAATATGGAAGCAATACCAGTGCAATATATGTACAATAGAATGGCAATCTGGGATTTAATGACATGTAGCAATGCAACCCACATTATGCAAATGTAAAAGAATTCCCATTGAACATAACACGAAACCCACCACAAATAAAAGTAAAGTTGACATGACCTACCAAAGCAACAGAAATCATATTGTCTAAGATACATTGCGCACTGGAATAGTGTTTTTACAGGTGCTTTTATTGTGGCCTGCGGAACCACACCTTGAGCACTTTCTTCTAATGGTGCCCTCTCCTTGCGAGGGAATTCTTATCTTCTTTCGTCTGCCTGGCATGACCCTTGCAATGGGAGGCAGCACAACTCGACTTTGAACATCTTCAGGAATATCCCACATTCCGTGAGGCTGTATCGGGTAGATGCTATCCGAATAAGCATCCATCCAGGTTTTTGAGTGTAATACCGAGAAGCCTTTGAGTATACATTTACTTTCAAGAAGCGGCAAACTGCAACTACATGCTTGCAAGGTAGCTGCTCAAGCTGAAACTTTCTACAACTGCAAGTGTTGTTCGTCAAATGTACGAGGCCATCCATATGACCGTCCAAAACATGAAACTGTGCATTATTCGGTTTAACCACATTCATCCTTGCAGCATCCTCCAACCTGTTCCTCAACTTCTTCTCTCCAAAATTGGGGCACAATGTTGTTGTGCACTTCAAAGCCAACTCACGACGTTCGGTGAACCATTTGACAAGGAGATTCATAATTTCCCCTATCAAATGAACCACTGGCAGCGTCCTTGCAAACCTAAGGACTGAGTTGATTGACTCCGCAATATTTGTTGTCATTACATTGTAGCGGCGTCCATCCATGTGAGCTCTAGACCACTTATGTAACCCTGCCTCTTCAAGATATTGAGCAACATGTTCGTTTCGCTTGATCTTGCGAAAATGACAATCAAATTCAGCAATGGAATAAGATTTCGCAGCCTGCTCAAAGTGCATAAGTATTGGATCACGCTTTTTCAACTTGCAAGTGCGTTTCATGTTCCCCTTCATATGATAAAAGCATATGCCATGTTGCGCAGTTGGAAAAACTTTGTTCCACACATTCTGTATGCTAACATTTCGATCAGAAATAATAACAAGATTGGGACACTCACCAATGGCTTCATGAAGTTTAGTGAAAAACCAATGCCATGATGCATCCGTCTCCAAATCCCCGATCCCAAAAGCAAGAGGATATATATTTCGATTACCATCGAATGCATTTGCTACAAACATAACACCCTTGTACTTGGATTTTAAATGAGTGGCATCCACAGCTATCACTGGGCGCATGGAAGAACAAAACCCTCTAATACATGCGCCAACCGCCATAAATAAATACACAAAGTGATTGTTCTCATCAGTTTGGATGTGTGTTTTTGTGCCGGGATTCATACGCTCCAATTCATAGCAATAAGCTGGAAGAATATAATATGCCTCCTCCGCTGATCCTCTAATGGACAATAGAGCTAACTCCCTTGCTTTCCAAGCTTTCGAATAATGGATTCTCAAACCAAAGTTGTGTTTCACATCTCTCATAATGTCACTTGGTGTGTATATTGTCCGAGAATCCTTCGACTTTCTTTTACATGAAGTGGCTACAAGTGCTGCGGTTGCTTGACGATGGTTGTCACTTATGAACCTCAAATCACATTCATGGACAGTTGTACACCTCACAATCATGAAGCTGTATTCTCCAAATCTCGATGCTCGGACCCGCCATAGGCATGGACGTTGATAACAAACCACAAGCAACCTCTTTGTGCAGGAGAATTGCACCTTAAATTCGAAGTGGCCTCTTATTGCCGTCAACTGTAACTCCGTCAACAATGCTTTCTTACTAGAGAAAATTTGCCCAACTGTAATTTTCGGATTCCAATCACTTCGCGAACACCCGCTATCCAAATATGCTTCCCCATCATTTACACCGGCTTCATTGTACCGGTTCTGTTCACCTATTTGATTCCAATAATGTTCACGAATGGGTTCAGATTCTCCTCCCATATCCATAAAATCTGTCCCTACTTCACCTCCCACATCATTGCCATTTGTATTATTCCAACTTACTTCATTGCTTTCAACAATGGCAACTGAAGAACGACCCATCCGACTACTATTTGTCGTGATATGCATACTATCAACTACATCATTTGTGAGTCCTTTATCTTCTATACTCACGAGTAAGGGAGCTAGTTTTGAAGGTGTTACCTCAGAATTGTACTTCATAAAAAAATTGACATCATCATCATCCTCAATCTTTATGTGCTTCCACTCATTCGAGGCCACCAAAACTGAGAATTTTAAGCAAACCTTGTCTTCCCTGCTGTTTGTATTACCAATCTGATGCACACGGTCCAACAGTTCAGCAAATTTGATGGTCCGTGGAACTATTAAGCCTTTTGAGTCACCCCCTTCGTATTTGCACATCTTCTTCGAGGTGACCCATTTTCCATTGTAGCACACGAGAATAACAATTGTCTCCATGTCTGACCATGACAAAACAACAGTTCATTAACACAATATAACCACAATAACCATGCAATATAACAGCAATATAACCACAATAACTATACAATATAACAGCAATATAACCACAATAAACATACAATATAACAGCAATATAACAGCAATAGAACAGCAATACGACAGTAAAATAAGAGGAACACTGGTGTAACACATCAGAATCACACTATACAGATCTACTACATCAAATGGAAAATCCCAAGTGCAATTGGTACAAACCCAGATGAATGAGCATGGATATTCAACAAAACCTAACCCAAAGCAATTAAAGCCAAAACCAATTTCACACAGACCCAAACAATCAAAATGTAACCCATTTCACATAATCCCACTGATATTAAAAGAAAATAACCATCAACCCTACCTTTTCGAGATCGGCAATCCACTATCTGCTTCACGGTTGCAACCAGCTATTGAAGACATACCTAAAGGGAGGGGTTCGCGATTCCAAACAGAGAGCAAGACCGAATATGGGGAGAAAGAGACATAACGAAGCTAGAGAGAGAAAGAGCTGCGGTATGAGAAAGAGAGCAAAGACAAAGACAGAGAGTTGTGCTACAGAGAGAGAGAGCCAAGAGAGAGAGAGCTGCGATAGACCTATAGCAAAGAGAAACAGAGCTGTGCCACACAGAGAGAGAGAGAGCGAGAGAGAGAGAGAGAGAGAGAGAGAGAGAGAGACAGAGCTGAGAGAGACCAAAAGTTATGAACTTGTGATAAATCAGCAATAAGTGGCCAATAATATTATATTTATAGGTTATAGTTTTACAAAAATTGGGAATGGGTGGTATTTTTAGTTAATATTAACAAAGGGGTGGTAGTGAAGGTCATTTCCCTTATTTATAATGGTAAAAATATAAATATAAATAAAAAACAACCCACCTCTTCCTCATCCACCCACCCATCCCATCCCTATTCCCCTTGCCACAACCCATCTCAGCCACCCAATAGCCCCCCACCTCCGCTGTCGCCATCCACGGCGTCCTCACCAATAACTCAACAACATAATCGACGCCTTAATCGAAGCCGACGACTTGAGAACTGGTCCTCACCATCTCCGAGCTCCACTCCTCAAGCCGTCATCATTTCTCTTTCAATGTATCTAAGGTCCGATACCTATTGTTTACTTGAGCAATTCTTCTTGTTTGTTTTCTGTCTGTCTCAACATTCCTCTGAGACCGGGGAGAGGGAGAGAGAGAGAGAGAGAGACGGGGGGAGGGAAGTATGGGGAGGAGAGAGAAAGAAAAGGGGAGAAAGAGGTTTTTTTTTTGTTTTTTTATTTTGGTTGCATTTTTCTAGTTTGTAACTATTTTACTTTTTTGGACGGAAAAATGAATGAAATTTTAAAAAATTAATAATAAGGGCTAAATTGGCGATTTTAATTAATTCGGATGCTAAGTTGAAAGAATTTTAGTTTAGGAATTAATTTCTATAAGGATCATAATTCAAGAGGTAAAACGATAAAATAATTTTATAAATACCTCAGAATATGTAACAATTTTCTCTTAATCCTTCATTTTCTTAAGTAATCAAATGGTAGTTTTGAACTTTATGTATCGATTTAAGCTACGATTTATGATTTTTTTATTTATCAAACACGACGTCAAAATCTCATTCAGTGAATTTCACGGTGAGGAGATTAATAAATCAAAAATATCAAAAAAAGAGATATAAATGACATGTGGTGCATTGCATGTAGAGTAAGTTGAATATTCCTTAATGCTAGCAAGTTAGCAACATTCTCTCTAACCTTCTCTTTTAAACCTTCTTCATTTTTCTCATGACATGTTTCACTTTCCTTACACTTAAAACAATGTAATTAATGCATCAAATAAGATAACATTTGTTTCCAAATTTGCCCTTATTTTTTGTATTGATTTTAATGTTTCCTTAAATTTATTATTACAACTTTCTTATCACCTTGTTAAAAATTAAATAAGAAAAAACATTAGTTTTTTTTTCCTTTTTTGAAAGACTCCAACAAATAAGACTTACCTAATTAATGGTTTAAAAAAAAAATTCAATAATCAGACTTACCGAATTAATGGTTTGAAAATGCTAACAATTAGTTCTTTCTCATGTGGAAATTTTTACATTTCTCACTTCTTCACATGCACACTGCCTTTCCTTAACTGGTCTGTCAATTTTCTATTATGTCTAAACTTGTTGATGTGTATGAGTTGTAGTGGGGGAACAAACAAAAAGGAAGACAAATTAGTCAATGTAATAATGTATAGAATTTTCATTCTATCTTTATGTAATTTTCATATTAAATGACGAAGAAAATTCTAGAGGAAGATAGATTAGTCAATTAAATAATGTATGGAATTTCCGCTATTTTTTTTTATGTAATTTTCATATTAAAAGACGAAGAAAATTTTAGAGGAAGACAGATTAGTCAATGAAATAATGTATGGAATTTATGCTTTTTCTTTTTGTAATTTTCATATTAAATTACTCAGAAAATTCTAGAGGAAGACAGATTAGTCAATGAAATAATGTATGAAATTTTCGCTCTTTCTTTATGTAATTTTCATATTAAATGACGAAGAAAATTCTAAAGTAGACCTATCAGAAAAGGATATACATGTGCTCATAAATGAAAAAGTAAAATACATGTACTCCTTCTTTGTTCTGAGGAGTGGGACAAAAGTGGGTGTTTATAAGACTTTGAGAAAGGCTTTTACCAAGAAATCAATGAAGACTAGAGGAATACTTTACCAATCAATCAATGAAGACTAGAGGAAGACTTTATTAATCAATCAATGAAGACTAGAGGAAGACTTCAATACCAATGAATGGCTTCTTTTTTGGTTGGGGGAACGTGTGTGTGGGTGTTAAAACTCATTGGAGAAATACTAGAGGACTATACCACATCATGTGGTAGATAATGTGTCAATTTGCAAATAACTTTAGCAACAAGTAGACTATATTAGCCACCTACAGCTTTAAGCTTGATCATACAAATAATGCTTGAATCCTCTGTTTTACTGCGGCTGCTAGCACAAAGAAAGTCGATGCTTTCATTGCCTCTTCTACCTCCACGCGGCATTGCTCTGTCGGGCTTTCTCCCATTGTGGAGAATTTCCCACTACTGCCTTTGGTAGGAGTATGAGTTGTGTCTCAGTTAGTGTGGTTGATCTTCCTAATTGCCTTAGTTAGCTTTGCCTTACCAACTACCTAATCAGATATAAGGCCCCTCCTTGGAGAGAAAGTTACTAGCAGAACTATATAAGACTTTTAACAGTTGTCACATATGATTATGTGTATTAAACCCATTTCAACCACAACCCTAGAATTACACAGAGTAACAAGTATTATTTATTGAATTATTGAAACAGTACAATATTCTAAACAAACTGACTATGCCAGCTCATCACTAATCCAGCTCAGCAATGATGAAGGTTCCTAACAATGTCATCAATCGATGTGACGTAATGTTATTGATTAAAATATAGTCATCCCTACCACCTCATGTAAATCCCACAAGACTCCCATTCACGGAGGGGAAGAAAGTAGGGGGAATGCTAGCATCGTTAGTGTACATGTAGATGGGAGGTCATTTTTCTACAATTTTTTATTTTATTTTTTAAAATGAATAATTTTATTTAAATGCCACTAACAAAAAATGTTGATTTAATTAATTAAGGCTGAAGAACATCAAATCCAGTATTTACCCCAAAAAAAATGGTGCCTAAGAAAAGGGTGCAAATCTTAGCGAGTTGGACGTGTTAGGTGACAGTTCAACTCAGCTTTAGAACTCGAAAGCATCACTCGGTTCAAGTATAGGTTGACATTTCAAAATTAAAATATAGGTCATCTTATGGGGAAATTTTTATATGTAAATATGTCACTTGATTTGACCAAGTCTTTTAACTACTCCTATATAGCTGGGCTTTTTTTTTTCTTCCCCAAAGTCGAAAAATGTTAAAACATAAAATCTTGGTGCAACCAAAGTAGACTCTGACATATGATACAAAAAGAGTTTTTTTTATTTAAATTTCACACTTTTTTTTGTTCACTTCAATATTTAAATAATTAAGCTCTTAAGTTTTATTATTGTGTAAAAAGATAAAAAAAGTCATCTAACTTAATACTTACCCTAGTACATCTATACACACACCCCATCACTCTTCATATTAAGTTTTAGAAAAACACAAACTCCTCTACACCCTATTATCAGATTACTCATCTTTTAATTCAAAAAACCTAATATACTCTCATCTTCTCTTCACAAAACCTCATAGTTCATTCTCAATGTTGCTACATATTTGATAACCTTGTTTTTATCTCTTTAAATAACATGAGGTTGAAGTAAACTTAGAGTAGTGAAGGGCAAGATAGCGGGATGTGGGGTGTGAGATTGATGAGTTTTTTTTTTTTCTTTTTCTGTTAAGTGTGTATTTATGGGTAATTTGATAAGACAGTGGGGTCTTAGAAATTGTGAAAATTTGATTTAGAAATTAAGGTAAACTTAGAATATTGAGTTAACAAAGGAAAGTACGAGGTTTAAATAGAAAAACTCAATTAATAAAAAACCAATTTTAACCTTCATTTATGTGATTTCCACATTTAGGCTACTATTAATTAAAATATCATAGTCAAATGTTCAACATGGTAGTTTGTGGGCCCCAGAAATATGGCCCACGGCCACAGGGCCACCAGTATATATTATATAGTAAAATCATGGAAAATAAAATAACTTAACGTGCTTTGGCTGGTTTTATAATTCGTGAATTGGAGAAATTAAATTAGCCTTATGGTACCTTTTGTTTTTTGTTTTGTTTGTTTGTTTGGTTTTTTTCAGTTTATCACTATTTCAAACAGCTTAAGCGTTAGACTCTCCTGCATGGTTTGCATAACGGAAAACCAATATTTTGATACAAGTGATGTTGGAAGATGAAGGACTCACTTTGAATCCAAGGGAAAAGACCAGGCATTTTCAGATAGATATATATATATATATATATATTTTAACAGCCAACTGAATTCGTGTGCCATGCATGATGGGTGAAACTTTGCCGAATTATTAAATTGTTTTCAACACTCATAGCGCGTGATTATTTTTTTGTGTGCAAATTTCAACACAAACTGAGATTAACAAATAACATATTTATATTAAGGTGCAAACCCCTTGGTCCTAATTTTAATATTAAAGCATTGTTGTATTTTTCTTTTTTCTCCCAATCGAGAAAGCGTAGTTCTTCGTTATCTTTAACCAAAAAACTTGTGGACAGCGGAAGTGTCTTCTTAAATTGTTAAAATTGACTAGTTCTCAATCTAGAAAGACTGCCTTTTGATTAATTAAAGCAAACCCACACACAAGACAATTTCTACTAATTTATTTATTTATTTTGGTCTGAAATTCATGTTGTATTCCAAAAGATCCTAAAACAGGGAATAGAAATACAGATAGAAGGCAAAAGCCACAAAGAGCCAACAGAACACATGAAACAAACTACCAAAAGCAAGGTTAGACATAGCTAGATTCCACCGGAACCTAGAACAAACAGTCCCTACCCAGCAAACTAACTACTAATAGGAATTAAAACTAAATTGCAGATGCAACAAGAGGTGGACAAGGCAAACCATCAGATGTTAACACCCCTTGCCTTAGGCCACGAGTCGGTTTGAAGAATTTACCCGGTTGGCCATTGATAATAATTGCAAAGGAAACCGTAGAAATGCAGTTCATGATGAGGTTGATCCAAACTCTAGCAAAGACCATTTTCATCATTACAGCCTCTAGAAAATCCCACTCAATCCGATCATAAGCCTTGTTCATGTCGATCTTTAAACCCGCCTCACGTACACCCCCTGAATTCTTTAATTTCAAATAATGAAATGTCTCATGTGCCATGAGAATATTGTCTTGGATTTGCCTCTCTGGCACAAAGGCATTCTGGTTTTCAGAAATGATGTCTGGGAGAATTGATTTCAGTCTATTTGCAATGACTTTAGCCAAAATCTTGTAAGAGTTGTTGCATAGGCCAATTGGCCTAAACTGATTAGTGCTCACTGGCGCTTGGACTTTAGGAATCAGAGCAATGAACGTCTTATTAAGGGCTTCCAAACGGCATCGACCAAATTGAAGATCACTAGTGGTGCCACAGACAATGGGTTTGACAATATCCCAGAAGAATTTGTAGAACATTCCTGGGAAGCCGTCAGGGCCAGGTGCCTTGTCAGCTCCAAGTTGGTGCGTAGCTAATTTAATCTCCTCTTCCGTGAAAGGGGCAAGAAGTGTGGCATTCATCTCTATGGTGATGGTGGAGTCCACTTTACTGAGAATTTCAGACCAATCTCGAGGCCCAGAAGTAGTGAATAAGTCACGAAAGAAATGAAAGAATTCATTCTTGACTGCTTTCTCACCAACAAGCCACTCCCCCCTAGCATTTTGAATCTTAACTACACGATTTCTTTGTCTCCTTTGAATGGTTGAAATGTGAAATTTTTTTGAGTTGGCATCGCCAGACTTGAGCCAAGATATTCTTGAGCGTTGCTTCCAATATTGCTCTTCCCAGTTCCAGAGTTTGTCAAGCTCAATTTTGATACTTCTTTGTTGGGGGACACAGACATCCTGAATTTTCTCGTTTCTACTAATTTATTTGGTAATGAAGCTTATTACGTATGTTTTGTGGACAGCCATGACATGTTCACATACGGAAAATGAAGTCTTTGAATATATAGTATTAAATTCCTACTGTGTTTTGATTACTTTTATAAGTTGATGGAAAGAAGGTTCCCTTTTTTTTGGGTTGGGAAAGCGCTGGTGGGATCACTATATAAATTTTAGAGTCCATTGCCGTGCACTCTTCGGAAATAGGACCCAATCAAAAAAAGTCAATCAATTTAACACCCGAATTAATTAAATTGGTCAATTTAACATTTGCTGTTAGATTTTTCGAAATTTCATCTATTTTTCCGTTAGCAATAAGGATAAATTTATCAATTTGAATAAAATAATAGTCAATACATAAAACGAAAAGGAAAAATAATAATAAAATAACGTTATTTATAATGGTAAAAAAAAAAAAAAAACAACAACCCACGTCTTCCTCATCCACCCACCCATCCCAGCCCTCTTCCCCCTGCCACAACTCAACCATCCAATAGCCCCCCACCTCCGTTGCTGCCATCCCTGGCCTCCTCAGCCAATAACTCAACAACATAATCGACGCCTTAATCGGGCCAGCGACTTCGAGGAACGATCATCACCTTCTTCGAGCTCCAACTCTTCAAGCCAGTCATTATTTCTCTTTCAACAGGTGTTGAGGCTGAATTGGAGCTTGAACCACGCATAATTACTCCCACTCAAATTATCAATTGAGCAAGTAAGACTGATTCCATATTTTTCTTGCATAGTTGGCAATTTTTTAGGGTCAATGCACTGGTATCTAAGAGCATCTCCAAACGATATGTCAAACGTGTCACATAGACACTTAACAGCTATAATTAACATCTCACATCACTCCAATCGATGTGTCAAAACTGATGTGGAATGAAGGCTAAAGGTTGAGATGTTATTTTTGACATCCCAAAAGCAAGATGTCAAATGAATATTTTATTATTTTTTCTTTTATTTTCTTATTAATTAAAAATGAATCAACACTAAAATGTAATAAAATAATAATCGGGTGGAGTGTAAAGCTATATAAGATGTCACATTTACACAGTTTTACATTCTACCTGATATGTCAAATAAATAATTATTGTAACAGTCAAATCATTTAGGATAAAGAAAAATAAATAAATGAAAGTAAAAGCCAACTATCTTTTAAAAATAATAAAATATTCATTTGACATCTTGCTTTTGGGATGTCAAAAATAACATATCAACCTCTAGCCTTCATTCCACATCAGCTTTGACACATCGGTTGGAGATACTCTAAGGTCTGATACCTATTGTTTACTTGAGCAATTCTTCTTGTTTGTTTTCTGTCTGTCTCAACATTCCTTTGAGAGAGAGAAAGAGAGTGAGAGACAGGGGAGGGGAAGAGATGGGGAGGAGAGAAAAGGAGATGGGGAGAAAGAGTTTTTTTTTTTTCCCTTCTATTTTGTAACTATTTTAGTTTATTTTTTATAATAACAAATAAAATAAATACAATTTAGTTATATACCCAATCTTAGAGATAGTCTTATAAAGAAATCCTATACCATTTAAAAACTATAAACACACCCAAAAAAAACCCAAAAATCGCAGCTGTCAATTTTTTAAAAATTGAATAGCTATTTTTTAGTTTTTGTGTGTGTGTAAAATACCTATATTGCCCTTGTACTATGGATTAGAGAGAGAAAAATCAAATCTACCCAGGTCTGTCTAGATCTGCCAAAAAAACCAAATCTGCCAAAAAACCAAATCAGATTTTATTTTCTTCTTTCTTGCTGGTGTTTTATCGATGTTGGAGCAAGAGGAGCTTCCATTGAAGCTCAATCTCAGGTCCAGCTATATTCTTCATCTCTCATCTATAATTTTCAATATTTCACCTTCAATTTCTTGTTCTAAAATCGTGCTTATATTGATTTTTTTTTTCTTCGGATTATTTGGAACCTTGAACGAACCTCGATCAGATGCTCTTAGCTCTACTCATCATCTTCAAGCTCTACTCCTCTTTCACCACGTCATTGTTGTCATCATCATTATCATCTTTATTGTCGTTGTCGTTGTTTGGTTTGGACTTGAGATTTTTGATCTTTTGCTTCAATTATGTATTTCTCTTCAGATTTTAGTTGATTTCCGAAATGTATTTTAAGCTTTGATAATTGATTTATCCATTGTTACTATTTCAGTTATGGATCTCATTTTTGTTTAACAATGTACTTCTATGACAGAGTATTAACAATGTCATTTTATGACATAATAGTATTAACAATATGGGCTCGGCTTGTTTTGAGTTGCTCCAGTTTGTTCTTTCTTCTTTTCTTTGGTGGACATGTATTAGAAATAGTAACAAGACAAACATTAATCAACATGACAGTAAACTAGCAATGTTATTACCTTAGACTGGAACATTATAGGGGTATATATGTATTAGTAATAGGATATCATAGGAAATTAGCAGTGTTATTACCCTAGACTGGAACATTACATTGGTAGACATGCATTAGAAATATGATGTCATAGGAAATTAGTAGTGTTATTACCTTAGAAATAGGATATCATAGGAAACTAGTAGTGTTATTACCCTAGACTGGAACATTACACGGGATAGACATGCATTAGAAATAGGATGTCATATGAAACTAGCAGTGTTATTACCCTAGACTATAACATTACAACCATTAATCAACATGACAATAAACTAGCAGTGTTATTACCTTAGATTAGAACATTATAGCCATTAATCAACATGACAGTAAACTAGCAATGTTATTACCATAGACTAGAACATTACAAAATAGCAGTGTTATTACCATATACTGGAACATTACATGGGTAGACATGCATTAGAAATAGGATGTCATAGAAAACTAGCAGTGTTATTACCTTAAACTGGAACATTACATGAGTAAATATGAATTAGAAATATGATATCATAGGAAACTAATAGTATTATTACCCTAGACTGGAACATTACATGGGTAGACATGCATTAGAAATAAGATGTCATTAAAAACTAGCATTGTTATTACCCTAGACTGGAACATTACAGCCATGAATCAACATGACAATAAAGGTGTGGAACATTACAATCATTAATCAATATGACACGTTAATAAAGTTACGGTTTTCAAGACATTTTGTTTGTAATGAATTGTTTGGGTTTTTTTTTATAAAATTGGGCTGGGCTTGTTTTGGGCGCTATTTAAGTTTTTTTTGTTGGGCTTCTTTTAAGTTGATCAATGACAGTCATGTAATTTATTGGAACTTCAACACTAATTTCTTATGTAGTAAATGAATTTTGGGTGTGTTTCTAAAGTACATTCCATGTGAGTTTTTTTTTTTATAATTTCAACCCCTATTTTGGGTATATTATTGAAGGACCCTAAAATAAAATAGTAAGTAACGTGAATGACACGTCACACATGATTTTTTTGGACGGAAAATGGATGAAATTCGAAAAAATTAACGGCAATGGCTAAATTGGCAATTTTAATTAATTCAGGTGCTAAGTTGACAGCTTTTTTAGTTCAGAGAGTTAATTTTTGCAAGGGTCATAATTCAAAGGGTAAAACGGATGAAAGTCTTAAATTTTATAAGAGCATCCACAATGATGCTCTCCATTTCTTAGCTAAAATTTGGCTAAGAATATAAGAAAACTATTTTAGGAGCTCTCTAAAAAAAAATTAACTCCAACCATACTCCCTAATTTGGAGAGTCATAAATGCTATAACTCTTTTTTGATTGGTCCATCTCTATTAAAAAATAAAATAAAAATAGTTAACATTAAATAAAGATTTGAAATACTCATTAAATAAAGCAGCATTAAATTATAGGGAGTCACTAGGAGTCCTTTTTCTGTCCTCAGATTTATGAGCTCCTAGAGGACTCCCTATTTTAGGAGGTGAATAGGGAGTGTGGTTAGAGTTGCATTTTTACGATTCCTCCCTAAAATTTGTCTAAGAATGTTGTTTACGGAGCCTATTGTGGATGCTCCAAGTACCTCAGAATATGTAACAATTTTCTCTTAATCCTTCCTTTTCTTAAGTAATCAAGTGATAGTTTTGAACTTTCTATAACGATTTGAGCTACCATTTATGATGCTTTTTTCTATCAAACATGACGTGAAAATCTCATTTAGTGAATTTCACTATGAGAAAATTAATGAATGAAAAAATAAAAATAAAAATAAGAGATGGAGATGACATGTGGTGCATTGCATGTAGAGTAAGTTGAATATTCCTTTTCGTAACAATTTCTCGATTACCTTCAAAGTAAATAGGTGAAACATTGAGCTCAAATCATCTAATAAAGTTTAGATTGTGAGACTTTGATGGAAGAGAAGAATTCATAAATGCAACAGAAAACGATGGGATTGTGGATGGATGGATTATTGAGCAAAAGGGTCCCTCCTTGGGTGAAACACAAAACCAATTATTGTTGTTCTTGGAAAAGTGTCAATCGTCAGTGTACATGCAGATGGGAGGTCATTTTCTACTAACAAAAACTGTCGCTTTAATTAATGGGGAATGCTAGCCAAATCATGAAAGTTCAAACACTTTTTTTTTATAAACAAAACCAAATAAAAATAGAAAATAGTGGTTTGGTGGTGAGATTTGAGAAATAAAATAATTGTTCAATTACAAACAACAGAGAAAGAGAAGGAGGTGGGAAGGTGGGGGGAATCTTTTGGACTGTGGGGGTTTGTTGGTTAGGGATGAGGGAGATGTTGTTTGGTGGTAATGAGGGGGAGAGGAAGTGGGTTTCTTTCATATGCTTGTTTGGGTATTGGTCATGGGTCATTGCTGGGTATTAGTGTTTGTTTTGGGGAGAAGTGGGGAGGTAGAAGAAGGGTTGTGGGCAAAGGATAGAGAGAGGATTGAGAGTGTGATTGAAAGAGAATATTTTTTAAATTGAAGAAATTAGGGAAGTCAATATATTTAATTAACTATTTCATTTAATAAGGGTAAATTTGGAAAACAAAAACTAGTTTATTTGATATTAATGACATTGTTTTATGTGTAAATAAAGTGACACGTGTCATGACAAGAAGAAAGAGAGTGCAAAAGAGAATGTTAGAGAGAATATTGCTAACATTTCCCTTAATTAATTAAGGTTGAAGAACATCAAATCCAGCATTTACTATAATAATATATAAAAAAAAATGGTGCAAATGTAGTATTTACTAACAAAAGGGTGCAAATCTTAATGAGTTGGACGAGTTAGGTGACAGTTCAACTCAGCTTTGGAACTCGAATGCATCACTCGGTTCAAGTATAGGTTGACATTTCAAAACATAAAATCTTGGTGCAACCAAAGTAGACTGTGACATATGATACAAAAAGAGTTTTTTTATTTAAAACCCACAATTTTTTTTTTTCACTTCAATAGTTAAATTATTAAGTTTTAAAATTTTATTATTGTGTAAAAAGATAAAAAAAAGTCATCCAACTTAATACTTAACCCTAGTACATCTATACACACACCCCATCACTCTTCATATTAAGTTTTAAAAAAACACAAACTCTTTTACACCCTATTACTAGATTACTCATCTTTCAATCTAAAAAACCTAGTACACTCTCATCTTCTCTTCACAAAACCTCCTAGTTCATTCTCAATGATGCTACACATTTGATAACCGTGTTTTTATCTCTTTAAGTAATATGAGGTTGAGGAAAACTTAGAGTAGTGAGGAGCAAGATAGCGGGATGTGGGGTGTAAGATTGATGAGTTTTTTTTTTCTTTTTCTGTTGGGTGTGTATTTAGGGGTAATTTGAGAAGACAGTGGGATTTTCTTAGAAATTGTGAAAATTTGAATTAGAAATTAGGATGAACTTAGAATATTGGGTGAACAAAAAGAAGTATAAGGTTTAAATAGAAAAACTCTATAAATGAATAATAATAAAAAATTAATTTTAACCTTAATTTATGTGATTTCCACATTTAGGCTACTATTAATTAAAATATCATAGTCAAATGTTCAACATGGTAGTTGGTGGGCCCCAGAAATATGGCCCACAGACACAGGGCCACCAGTATATATTATATAGTAAAATCATGGAAAATAAAATAGCTTAACCATCATGAATTTCTCTGGAGTTTCGTTGGGCTTGACTTGAGACTCTTCTCAAGCGTGGACTGTGTCTGTGGTGTCCTTTTGTACCCTGTTTCCCTCCCTATTTATTATATCTCTCTCTTTGAAACTCACACAATATTAACTGCCATTTATAGATTCTCTCTGCGAAACATCTCTTGATTGTCAGAACGAAATTTCTCTACAAGCTCTTCATCTTGTTGTTGCTCTAATTTCTTCAGGTTCTCTCTGGTTTTGGGTTTCTGTTTGAGGCCTGAGAAAAGATGGGATAAGAAAAGAAAAAGTCAAGAATCTGATAAATGAAAGAAACTTCATCCAGTTGGGTTTGATTTGATGCAGCAGTCTTGCTTTTTTTGACGTGGGTTTTCAGCTTTTCATGCTGTAGGAATATAAGGTACAACATAAAGCACATAACTGTTGAGTTTTTGTTTATCTCAGCAACCAAAAAGAAAGTTAACTTGTGTAAGGGGTGATTGTTTCTATTTTCATGTTTGATGCTATTTAGAATGATTTATGACTTATTTTCAATTGCTATGTTCATCATTGTCTTTCTCCTATTTTGGTAATTTTCTATCTTTGGTTCAGTCTTTTCAGTCAATGCGTTTACAATGATATTTTACAGTAATACTATCCCTAGAAGAATATGATCACTGCATAATTATTTTGTTTCAAGTATCGAAACATTGACTGGCTTTTCATATTGAAACTTTCATTGAGAGCTGTTGTTTTAATCACTAATGCTCTTCTGATTAAGTCTATCATTGTGTACCTCTTCTAGTTTCTAGTGAAGAAAATTTCAATATAAGAGTTGGGTTCTTCCAGGGCCTGGATATCAGCTCTTTCAAGCAGTAAAAGAACCAAATCCGGATACCAAAATATGACTTCCGTGGGGCATAAGTTTGTAAGGTTAGTTTGTTCAAGTCTTGAGTACCAATAAAGTCCAATGTTGTTGGTGTTACTTTTTGTATCTGAATCTTATTTTATACAATTGTTTGTGCACCTCTGTGATGTTACAAATTCATGTGACTTTGTGTTACGTTTGTTGTTTTATCCAGGTTTGAAGATTGGCATTCGGATCGATCTGTAAGCTCTGAGCACGAAGCTTCCACTGGTCATGGACTAAATCCAAGAAGAGCTAGACCATCTGTGAATGCAGTTCTTAGGGGTCTCCGGAGAGGATTAGAGAGGGGTTCTGATCGGATTAGAAGCTTGAAAAAACCACTAGGTTCCACTTCTGTAGGTAACTGGTCAGCAAGGGAGTCAGGCTCTAGGAGGAAAATTCTTGACCCTCAGGGGTCATTTCTTCAGAACTGGAACAAGATATTTGTGATCACCTGTGTTATAGCTGTGTCCTTGGACCCGTTGTTTCTTTATACTGCAGTGGTTGATGGGGAACATATGGTCGTGGATTGGGACCAAAAGTTGCAGATCATTACCTGTGTTCTTCGTTCCTTCACCGATGTCTTTCACATACTTCATATCATCTTTCAGTTTCGCACTGGTTTTATTGCCCCCTCTTCTCGAGTATTCGGAAGGGGTGAGCTAATTGACGATCCTGTGGCCATTGCAAAAAGATACTTGTCCTCATACTTCATCATTGACATTCTAGCTATTTTTCCTCTGCCACAGGTGGCTGCCCTTCCCTTTATTTCATGAGAAAGATTTAGGTTGATGACATTACTAAAACACCCAAAATGGGGGTTGAAATTATAAAAAAACCCAAGCACTATTTAAACATATAAACACACCCAAAACCCATCATTACACACACTCAAAACCCATTTATAAACACACCCAAAAAGTTGACTTTGGGGTTGATTTTGGGTGTGTTTCTATGTTTAAATAGTGTTTGGGTTTTTTTATAAATACATGTCTAGGATTGGATTTATTTATAAATTTGTATTCTTTTAACTTTTCTTTTGCTTGTCAGACTCCCCCTTTTTTTATTTGCTTGAGTTATATTGATAAAAATATTCTCAGAAAACGTTCTTTCAATCAAATATGCTATTATGAAATTCATGTTTTATGCTAATACAAAATAAGAATAGGCTTCTTCCCAACCTGTCTCCTTGTATCCTTGGTAGAACTCAGAATATGCTTTCTAGTGATATGCATTCCACTTCAATACCTTTCCTTTGGTTCTTTTACACCCAAACAACTAAAGAAAAAACACCACCTTGAGTGGAACAAACTAGAAGTTGGGGTCCTAATCTTATGTCCTCGACACAATGTGTGTAATTGTGTGTATAGCCAGGAGGTTGAATTTGCGGGCTTTTTACAGAATGTCCAATCATTATCAATTGCAGAAAACTGAATTCTTTGTTTAATATCTGAAAGGTTTTTAAAGTTTTTACATGGTTTTATTATTAGAACAGAGTGATTTTATTAACCATATCTCTGGTTGTAGCTTATGTCCATAATTCACAATACCGACGATTTTTTTCTGCTTAATTTGTTCAGATGGTTGTTTTTTTTAGAATTCCAATATCACGTCCAGTTCCCCATGTCACAAAGGACTTGTTGCTGATTGTAATTGTTGCCCAATATGGGCCAAGGCTTTGGCGGATCTATCCATTATACAAAGAAGTAACAAGAACTTCAGGCTTCCTGACTGAAACAGCATGGGCTGGAGCTGCTTACAATCTTTTGCTCTACATGCTAGCCAGTCACGTAAGTCTTTGATTTGATAGTTTTTGAATCCTCAACAATCTCCAAGAAATTATGTGGGATTTCTGATCTGATAAGGAATGTGTCATACCAGGTAGTTGGAGCCTTTTGGTACTTGTTCTCCGTGGAACAAGAGTATAGCTGCTGGCGTAATCAGTTTCACGGGAATGATTTTTGTAAGAAAGTCCTGTACTGTGATCCTAAGTATAAAGCTGACTCTAGCTTGATTGAGAAGTTAAATGGTTCTTGCCCTTTTATTGGCCCTGATCAAATAAAAAATTCAACGGTGTTCAACTTTGGAATATTTACTGATGCTCTGCAGTCTGGTGTGCTAGAGACCGGAGATTTTCCAAAGAAATTTTTATACTGCTTCTGGTGGGGTCTGCGCAACCTTAGGTTTGTAATCATAAACTTTTTATATTTATTCTTCATCAGTTAGCATGCTGAGTTTAGCAGTTAAAATTTTCTTAAGGTTTCATGTACATACATGTAGCCGTTTTTAACCTGTACTGGTTTTGCAGTTCTTTTGGTCAAAACCTTAAAACAAGCACTTTTGTTTGGGAGATAGTCTTTGCCGTGTTCATATCTATCTTTGGATTGGTGCTATTTTCATTGCTCATTGGCAATATGCAGGTAATATTTGATGCCGTGATTTTCTTGATAACCTATATATGTTGTAAGCATTATGGGGTAACACTAAAGATGTACGCAGCTTTGTTCTATGCATAGCATCCTGGCCAAAAATTAGACTACGGATTGAGCACATGAAATTAACACATCGATATCAGTCTTAAATCAAATCTCTTAGCGCTAGCAGTGTTCTTAGTTGATGTACTTTCTTCTTGGACTGAATGAGCTAAAGCCTAACATTCTAACCTTGTTTCTTGTGATGTTATAGAAATTTCTGCAGTCCACAACTGTGAGAGTTGAAGAAATGAGAGTGAAAAGGCGAGATGCAGAACAGTGGATGTCACACCGAATGCTCCCCGAGAACTTGAGGGAAAGGATTAGATGCTATGATCAGTATAAATGGCAAGAAACAAGAGGTGTTGAGGAAGAAACTCTAGTTCGTAACCTTCCCAAAGACCTGCGGAAGGACATAAAGCGCCATCTTTGCTTGGCTCTTCTCAATAGAGTGAGTGCTTTCACTAATAATTATGCATCATTTTCTCTCCAACTATTAGCAGTTGTGTTCATCAGCTCACTTAATTATCTCAGGTGCCAATATTTGAGAAAATGGATGAACAACTGATGGACGCACTGTGCGATCGTCTCAAGCCAGTTCTTTACACAGACAAGAGTGTTATCACTCGAGAAGGCGATCCAGTTGATGAGATGCTATTTATCATGCGTGGATATTTAGCAACTATGACTACCAATGGTGGAAGAACTGGCTTCTTCAACACTGCTGATCTTAAGGCTGGTGACTTTTGTGGAGAAGAGCTTCTTACATGGGCCTTGGATCCAAACTCCTCCACCAATCTTCCCATCTCAACTAGGACAGTGGAAGCTAAAACAGAAGTTGAAGCCTTTGCTCTCATGGCTGATGATTTGAAGTTTGTTGCCTCCCAGTTTCGGCGCCTACACAGCAAGCAGCTCCAGCACACTTTCAGGCAAGGCTCAAATAACCATGCTTTTTCCTTTTTCATCATGGACTACTAATATGAAATGAAACAAAGGAGAAAAGTTACAGAAAGATTCATATTTCCACCTTCATTTGATTTTTAAGCAAAATATGTCATAACATTGCTTTCTCTTCAAGTATGCAACTATGTTATGCAAAAGCAAAGCATTATATTTGGAATGCAATTACCATTCTTCTTGATTGTTTTGATTTCAGTATGTAGTTTCTCATGCCATAATGTCTACTTTTCAGGTTTTACTCCCTGCAGTGGAGGACATGGTCAGCCTGTTTCATACAAGCAGCTTGGCGCAGGCACTGCAAGAGAAAGCTTGAGAAGTCTTTACGTGAAGCAGAAGACAGGCTGCAAGATGCTTTGACAAGAGAAGCTGGAAGCTCACCAAGCCTACTTGCCACTGTATATGCATCAAAGTTTGCAGCCCATGCACTACGAAACTTGCGACAAAATGGTAAGTGCGACACTAGACCTTCACCGACATTGCTGCCACTGCTGCCCCAGAAGCCCACCGAGCCTGATTTTACCGCAGATCATCATGACTAGTAGTACATTGTTATGAAGTGATAGCGTCTAGTTTTGCTTTCCAGATACAAGTTTATCCTTGGAGGTTTCTGTGTATAGTAATATATTGGTAACTTGGTGAACTTCCTCCTGTATCTAACTTAGCTTTTTTCTTCATTTCTCCTTTTCGATCCATTGAGAGTTCATTTGTTTTATGAGCCATACAACCTTCATGTGTGATATGACATTCACAGCGGATGGTTTTCTATGTATAAAAAATATATCATTTTATAACATGGAATAAAGCGGAAATTTTCTGCCAATCATTCCCTTCAAGTCAAAAACATCTCTTTGCTGCTGAAGTCAGTCATTCAACTCGATCAGATGCAAGCTCAGCTCCCTTAACATCAACCCCTCGTCTGCTAATATTATTTTTAGTTGTTACTAGTCACATCTCCTCATAGCATATCTTTGTACCCAAAAGATACACAAATAGTTTCCTTCTTGATCTTCACATTTATAATTTTTTACTAGCAGTGAAAATAACATCAATTTAACTCAAAAGGTTTATATAAAAGAAACGCCCCTTTTAGAGCTCTCCAACTTTTATTTCCAAAAATTGCCTAGAAGACTTGCAGAATTGTGAAACTCATGTGTGATTCACTGTGTGTGCTCTGCAGCATCGAGGGAAAGGATGCATAAAACCAAGCTTAATGTCAATACAGATAGAAACAGATCATAATTTACTTCTACCTAAGAGTGTCTTCTCCCAAAAGGGATTCCACTGTTTAACTGATTTATAGCCGTCTAGCAAAAAACTTTCCATCATCCGGTGCACCATAAACTTAGTTGGAGCAGTTCTTTCACATCTTCTTTTGTTTATTACTTTCCTTGATTTGATTTTCCAGACTTTTAAGTCTCTGCTTGAGAATTGAAGTCCGTTATATTCTTCTGTCAGCAACCTTTGATGGAACGTTGGGTAACGAAGGTCCTGATTCAACTGTAGTGTCCTGTTCAATTGCCGAAGACAAAAAGGATTGAGGTTGTGATTGAGCAGGAGGTGGCACCGGAATTTCAGGAAGACCAAGGAAACTCTTCACCTCTGGGCGCCTAATTACCGCAGGAATACAATACAGTCTGTCAATACGCGGGAAACAAGATATGCTCAGCTCCAGAGCTGACTAGAACCACCAAATTTTGTTAAAACGGAAATGGTTCATCTAATGGGTTAGGTTACAATCTTTCTAACATATCACAAGCAACGTGATTTGCAGGAAGCACTCACCTAAACCATATGTAAGGGAGAAGAGGTTGGAGGTGAGCCAATAACAGAACAGTGCCTGCAAAGACATGGGATTCAACAAAGCAAAATACCCTACTCCTACACATTAAATTCAGCAAATTCACAAACCTTGGGGAAACTCATCATTGCAGGAACTGAAATGGCAGCAAGGATTCTAGAATAGTTTTTCATAGTTCGGGCAATGGGATTCCCTTCAAGACCCTCCTGCATATTGCACTAAGGAAACAGCAGAAATCACATAAGTGCTCACTCCTTGGAAAGTATTATAGCAATAAAACAAGGAGGTAAAAAGCATCTGATAGAAACATCCACCAACAATCAATAAATTAAAAATAAATAAAATAACTATTTCTTAATTAAAAACCCAAGAGAAATTAAATACCATATATACAAGCTAAATTAGCTAAAAATATCCTACCTCTACTGTAATCAAGAATGTCAACGATGTCAGAACTGGAAGGATGAGCAAGCTATCTGGAGTAGTGAGATCAGTAAACCAAAGAGCTCCACCACTTTGGAATGAAGGAACCTTCTCAGCCATGTTTCTAATCTGCATTTACAAGAGTCAGAAAATGAAACACAACTTGAAATTTGGACGGTCATGAAAATAATCAAATATCAAATGAATAGTTTCAACAAGATACTATAAAACTGAGGGCCTCTCATATCTTACAGCTAAGAAAAAACTGATTGAATGTTACATTGATTTTTCTCCCATTTTGTAGGACATTAGAGCTTAACATAATTGATTTCGATTTACTTTCGATGCTACGAAAATTGACATGTTATATGCATTATGTTGGTAATAATAGGACATTAGCTAGAGAACTATTATAGTGATCAAAACCTCATCAAACAACACAGAATTTTGATGGATGCTGATTTATTGTCAATGAATGAGAGCTTAATAAGACTCCCAAGGAAGGTTCAACCTCAAATCTGCTTTTCTTTTTTGGGTTTCAACCCCTCCCGCCATGCTAATTGCGGAAGATAACTTAACGTGCTTTGGCTGGTTTTATAATTCGTGAATTGGAGAAATTAAATTAGCCTTATCTAACAGCTTAAGCGTGAGACTCTCTTGCATCCATGGTTTGCGTAACGGAAAACCAATATTTTGATACAAGTGATGTTGGAAGATTGAGGGACTCGAACATGAGACTTCGAATCCAAGGGAAAAGACCAGGCATTTCAGATATATATATATATATATATATCAATTTAAATTTTAACAGTCAACTGAATTCGTGTGCCATGCATGATGGGTAAAACTTTGCCAAATTTTCAGACTGTAAATCTAAAGGTCCCATGTTTTCAACACAATTATCGCGTGATTATTTTTGTTTTGTGCAAATTTTAACACAAACTGAGATTAACAAATAACATATTTTTATTAAGGTGCAAACCCCCTAGTCCTAATTTTAATATTAAAACATTGTTGTATTTTTCTTTTTTCTCCCAATCGAACGCGTAGTTTTTCTTTATCTTCAACCAAAAAACCTGTGGACAGTGGAAGTGTCTTCTTAAATGGTTAAAATTGACTAATTCTCAATCTAGAAAGACTGCCTTTTTGATGAATTAAAGCAAACCCACACACAAGACAATTTCTACTAATTTATTTGGTAATGAAGCTTGCTACGTACGTTTTGTGGACAACCATGACATGTCCACATATGGAAAATGAAGTCTTTGAATATATAGTATTAAATTCCTACCGTGTTTTGATTACTTTTATTAGTTCTTGGAAAGAAGGTTCCCTTTTTTTGTTTTTTTGGGTTGGGAAAGCGCATGGTGGGATCACTATATAAATTTTAGAGTAAATTGCCGTGCACTTTTGAACTAGGACCCAATCAAACTTAACTTCCGAACTAAAAAGTCAATTAATTTATCACCCGAATTAATTAAATTGGTGAATTTAAGATTTGGTGTTAGATTTTTCGAAATTTCATCTATTTTTCCTTTAGTAATAAGGATAAATTTATAAATTTGAATAAAATAATAGTCAATACATAAAATGAAAAGAAAAAATAATAAAGCCAAAATAATAGTAAAATAACGTTAATGGTAAAAAAATAAAAATAAAAAAACAACCCACCTCTTCCTCATCCACCCCCCATCCCAGCCCTATTCCCCCTGTCACAACCCATCTCAGCCACCCAATAGCCCCCAACCTCGGTTGCTGCCATCCCTGGCCTCCTCAGCCAATAACTCAACAACATAATCGACGCCTTAATCGGAGCCGGCGACTTCGGGAACTGGTCCTCACCTTCTTCGAGCTCCAGGTCTTCAAGCCAGTCATCATTTCTCTTTCAACAGGTGTTGAGGCTGAATTGGAGCCTGAACCACTCATAATTACTCCCACTGAAATTATCACTCGAGCAAGTAAGACTGGTTCCATATTTTTCTTGCGTAGTTGGCAATTTTTTAGGGTCAGTGTACAGTACTGGTATCTCATTCAGTAAAGTTTACAGTGAAAAGATTAATGAATAAAAAATATCAACAATAAAAAAAGATATAGATGACATGTGGTGCATTGCATTGCATGTAGAGTGAGTTGAATATTCCTTTTCGTAACAATTTATTGATTAAGTTCAAATAGGTGAAACATTGAGCTCAAATCATCTAATAAAGTTTAGATTGTGAGACTTTGATGCAAGAGAATAACTTGAGAAATGCAACAGAAAACGATGTCGTGAAAACGATAGGATTGTGGATGGTTGGATTATTGAGCAAGAGGGTCCCTCCTCGAGTGAAAAACAATACCAATTATTGTTGTTCTTGTAAAAGCGCCAATCGTCAGTGTACATGCAGATGGGAGGTCATTTTCTACAGTTTTTTTTTTTAAATGAATAATTTTATTTAACAAAAAATGTCGCTTTAATTAATTAAGGCTGAAGAACATCAAATCCAGTATTTACTGAAAGAAAAAGGGTGCAAATCTTAGTGAGTTGGACGAGTTAGGTGACAGTTCAACTCAGCTTTGGAACTCGAATGCATCACTCGGTTCAAGTATAGGTTGACATTTCAAAATTAAAATATAGGTCATCTTATGGGGAAATTTTTATATGAAAATATGTCACTTGATTTGACCAAGTCTTTTAACTACTCCTATATAACTGTGCTTTTTTTTTTCCTTCCTCAAAGTCGATAAATGTTAAAACATAAAATCTTGGTGCAACCAAAGTAGACTGTGACATATAATACAAAAAAAGGTTTTTATTTAAACTCCACACATTTTTTGTTCACTTTAATATTTAAATTATTAAGCTCTTAAGTTTTATTATTGTGTAAAAATATAAAAAAAAAAGTCATCCAACTTAATACTTGACCATAGTACATCTATACACACACCTCATCACTCTTCATATTAAGTTTTAGAGAAACACAAACTCATTTACACCTTATTACCAGATTATTCATCTTTCAATTCAAAAAACCTACTACACTCTCATCTTCTCTTCACAAAACATCCTAGTTCATTCTCAATGCTACTACACATTTGATAACCGTGTTTTTATCTCTTTAAGTAATATGAAGTTGAGGAAAACTTGGAGTAGTAAGGAGCAAGATAGTGGGATGTGGGGTGTGAGATTGATGAGTTTTTTTTTTCTTTTTCTGTTAGGTGTGTATTTAGGGATAATTTGATAAGACAGTGAGGTTTTCTTAGAAATTATGAAAATTTGAATTAGAAATTAGGGTGAACTTAGAATATTGGGTGAACAAAAAGAAGTACAAGGTTTAAATAGAAAAACTCTATATATTATAAAAATAAAATAAAAAAACTAATTTTAACCTTAATTTATGTGATTTCCACATTTAGGCTACTATTAATTAAAATATCATAGTCAAATGTTCAACATGGTAGTTGATGGCCCCCAGAAATATGGCCCACTGCCACAGGGCCACCAGTATATATTATATAGTAAAATCATGGAAAATAAAATAGCTTAACCATCATCAATTTCTCTGGAGTTTCGTTGGGCTTGACTTCAGACTCTTGTCAAGCGGGGACTCTGCCTGTGGTGTCCTTTTGTACCCTGTTTTCCTCCCTATTATTATCTCTCTTCGAAACTCACACAATATTAACTGCCATTTATAGTTTCTCTCTGCGAAACATCTCTTGATTGTCAGAACGAAATTTCTCTACAAGCTCTTCATCTTGTTGTTGCTCTAATTTCTTCAGGTTCTCTCTGGTTTTGGGTTTCTGTTTGAGGCCTGAGAAAAGATGTGATAAGAAAAGAAAAAGTCAAGAATCTGATAAATGAAAGAAACTTCATCCAGTTGGGTTTGATTTGATGCAGCAGTCTTGCTTTTTTAGACGTGGGTTTTCAGCTTTTCATGCTGTAGGAATATAAGGTACAACATAAAGCACATAACTGTTGAGTTTTTGTTTATCTCAGCAACCAAAAAGAAAGTTAACTTGTGTAAGGGGTGATTGTTTCTATTTTCATGTTTGATGCTATTTAGAATGATTTATGACTTATTTTCAATTGCTATGTTCATCATTATCTTTCTCCTATTTTGGTAATTTTCTATCTTTGGTTCAGTCTTTTCAGTCAATGCGTTTACAATGATATTTTACAGTAATACTATCCCTAGAAGAATATGATCACTGCATAATTACTTTGTTTCAAGTATCGGAACATTGACCGGCTTTTCATATTGAAACTTTCATTGAGAGCTGTTGTTTTAATCACTAATGCTCTTCTGATTAAGTCTATCATTGCGTGCCTTTTCTAGTTTCTAGTGAAGAAAATTTCAATATAAGAGTTGGGTTCTTGCAGGGCCTGGATATCAGCTCTTTCAAGCAGTAAAAGAACCAAATCCGGATACCAAAATATGAATTCCGTGGGGCATAAGTTTGTAAGGTTAGTTTCTTCAAGTCTTGAGTACCAATAAAGTCCAATGTTGTTGGTGTTACTGTTTGTGTCTAATCTTATTTTATACAATTGTTTGTGCACCTCTGTGATGTTACAAATTCATGTGACTTTGTGTTACGTTTGTTGTTTTATCCAGGTTTGAAGATTGGCATTCGGATCGATCTGTAAGCTCTGAGCATGAAGCTTCCACTGGTCATGGACTAAATCCAAGAAGAGCTAGACCATCTGTGAATGCAGTTCTTAGGGGTCTCCGGCGAGGATTAGAGAGGGGTTCTGATCGGATTAGAAGCTTGAAAAAACCACTAGGTTCCACTTCTGTAGGTAACTGGTCAGCAAGGGAGTCAGGCTCTAGGAGGAAAATTCTTGACCCTCAGGGGTCATTTCTTCAGAACTGGAACAAGATATTTGTGATCACTTGTGTTATAGCTGTGTCCTTGGACCCGTTGTTTCTTTATACTGCAGTGGTCGATGGGAAATATAAGTGCGTGGATTTGGACAAAAGGTTGCAGATCATTACTTGTGTTCTTCGTTCCTTCACCGATGTCTTTCACATACTTCATATCATCTTTCAATTTCGCACTGGTTTTATTGCCCCCTCTTCTCGAGTATTCGGAAGGGGTGAGCTAATTGACGATCCCGTGGCCATTGCAAAAAGATACTTGTCCTCATACTTCATCATTGACGTTCTAGCTATTCTTCCTCTGCCACAGGTAGCTGCCCTTCCCTTTATTTCATAAGAAAGATTGAGGTTCATGACATTATGGAAGGTTCAGATTATGTTCCCCTAACCTTTTATTGCAAACCATTCTTTTAACCTTTCTTTTGCTTGTCAGACTCCCCCTTTTTTTATTTGCTTGAGTTATATTGATAAAAATATTCTCAGAAAACGTTCTTTCAATCAAATACGCTATTATGGCATTCATGTTTTATGCTAATACAAAATAAGAATAGGCTTTCTTCCCAACCTGTCTCCTTGTATCCTTAGTAGAACTCAGAATATGCTTTCTAGTGATATGCATTCCACTTCAATACCTTTCCTTTGGTTCTTTTACACCCAAACAACTAAAGAAAAAACACCACCTTGAGTGGAACAAACTAGAAGTTGGGGTCCTAATCTTATGTCCTCGAAACAATGTGTGTAATTGTGTGTATAGCCAGGAGGTTGAATTTGCAGGCTTTTTCCAGAATGTCCAATTATTATCAATTGCAGAAAACTGAATTCTTTGTTTAATATCTGAAAGGTTTTTAAAGTTTTTACATGGTTTTATTATTAGAACAGAGTGATTTTATTAACCATATCTCTGGTTGTAGCTTATGTCCATAATTCACAATGCCGACGATTTTGTTCTGCTTAATTTGTTCAGGTTGTTGTTTTTTTTATAATCCCAATATCACGTCCAGTTCCCCGAGTCACAAAGGACTTGTTGCTGTTTGTAATTGTTGCCCAATATGGGCCAAGGCTTTGGCGGATCTATCCATTATACAAAGAAGTAACAAGAACTTCAGGCTTCCTGACTGAAACAGCATGGGCTGGAGCTGCTTACAATCTTTTGCTCTACATGCTAGCCAGTCACGTAAGTCTTTGATTTGATAGTTTTTGAATCCTCAACAATCTCCAAGAAATTATGTGGGATTTCTGATCTGATAAGGACTGTGTCATACCAGGTAGTTGGAGCCTTTTGGTACTTGTTCTCCGCGGAACGAGAGTATAGTTGCTGGCGTATTCAGTGTCACGGGGATGTTGATTGTAAGAAATTCCTGTACTGTGATCCTAAGAATAAAGCTAACCCTAGCTTTATTAAGAAGTTAAATGCTTCTTGCCCTTTTATTGACCCTGATGAAATAAAAAATTCAACGGTGTTCAACTTTGGAATATTTACTGATGCTCTGCAGTCTGGTGTGCTAGAGACCAAAAATTTTCCAAAGAAATTTTTATACTGCTTCTGGTGGGGTCTGCGCAACCTTAGGTTTGTAATCATAAACTTTTTATATTTATTCTTAATAAGTTAGCATGCTGAGTTTAGCAGTTAAAATTTTCTTAAGGTTTCATGTACATACATGTTGCCGTTTTTAACTTGTACCGGTTTTGCAGTTCTCTTGGTCAAAACCTCAAAACAAGCACTTTTGTTTGGGAGATAGTCTTTGCCGTGTTCATATCTATCTTTGGATTGGTGCTATTTTCATTGCTCATTGGCAATATGCAGGTAATATTTGATGCCGTCATTTTCTTGACAACCAATATATGTTGTAAGTATTATGGGATGACACTAAAGATGTACGCAGCTTTGTTCTTATGCATAGCATCCTGGCCAAAAATTAGACTACGGATTGAGCACATGAAATTAACACATCGATATCTGTCTTAAATCAAATCTCTTAGTGCTAGCAGTGTTCTTAGTTGATGTACTTTCTTCTTGGATTGAATGAGCTAAAGCCTAACATTCTAACCTTGTTTCTTGTTATGTTATAGAAATTTCTGCAGTCCACAACTGTGAGAGTTGAAGAAATGAGAGTGAAAAGGCGAGATGCAGAACAGTGGATGTCACACCGAATGCTCCCCGAGAAATTGAGGGAAAGGATTAGACACTATGATCAGTATAAATGGCAAGAAACAAGAGGTGTTGAGGAAGAGACTCTTGTCCGTAACCTTCCCAAAGACCTGCGGAAGGACATAAAGCGCCATCTTTGCTTGGCTCTTCTCAATAGAGTGAGTGCTTTCACTAATAATTTATGCATCCTTTTCTCTCCAACTATTAGCAGTTGTGTTCATCAGCACACTTTATTAACTCAGGTGCCAATGTTTGAGAAAATGGATGAACAATTGATGGACGCCCTGTGTGATCGTCTCAAGCCAGTTCTTTACACAGACAAGAGCGTTATCACTCGAGAAGGCGATCCAGTTGATGAGATGCTATTCATCATGCGTGGATATTTAGCAACCATGACTACCAATGGTGGAAGAACTGGCTTCTTCAACACTGCTGATCTTAAGGCTGGTGACTTTTGTGGAGAAGAGCTTCTTACATGGGCCTTGGATCCAAACTCCTCCACCAATCTTCCCATCTCAACTAGGACAGTGGAAGCTAAAACAGAAGTTGAAGCCTTTGCTCTCATGGCTGATGATTTGAAGTTTGTTGCCTCCCAGTTTCGGCGCCTACACAGCAAGCAGCTCCAGCACACTTTCAGGCAAGGCTCAAATAACCATGCTTTTTCCTTTTTCATCATGGACAACTAATATGAACCCAAAAAAAGGAGAAAAGTTACAGAAAGATTCATATTTCCACCTTCATTTGATTTTTAAGCAAAATACCTCATAACATTGCTTTCTCTTCAAATATGCAACAGAACAAGCATGCTATGTTATGCAAAAGCAAAGCATTATATTTGGAATGTGCTTACCATTCTTCTTGATTTTTTTGATTTCAGTATGTAGTTTTCTCATGCCATAATGTTTACTTTTCAGGTTTTACTCCCTGCAGTGGAGGACATGGTCAGCCTGTTTCATACAAGCAGCTTGGCGCCGGCACTGCAAGAGAAAGCATGAGAAGTCTTTACGTGAAGCAGAAGACAGGCTGCAAGATGCTTTGACAAGAGAAGCTGGAAGCTCACCAAGCCTACTTGCCACTGTATATGCATCAAAGTTTGCAGCCAATGCAGTACGAAACTTGCGACAAAAGGGTAAGCGCAACACTAGACCTTCACCAACATTGCTGCCACTGCTGCCTCAGAAGCCCGCTGAGCCTGATTTTACCGCAGAGCGTCATGACTAGTAGTACATTGGTATGAAGTGATTAGCGTCTAAGTTTTGCTTTCCAGATACAAGTTTATCCTTGGAGGTTTCTGTGTATTAAAATATTGGTAACTTGGTGTAACTTCCCTCCCTCTGTATCTAACTTAGCTTTTTTCTCAATTTCTCCTTTTTGATCCATTGAGAGTTCATTTGTTTTATGAGCCAACCTTCATGTGTGATATGACATTCATAGCGGATAGTTTTCTATGTATAAAAAATATATTATTTTATAACATGGAATAAAGCGGAAATTTTCTGCCAATCATTCCCTTCAAGTCAAAAACATCTCTTTGCTGCTTAAGTCGGTCATTCAACTCGATAAGATGCAAGCTCAGCTGCCTTAACATTAACCTCTCGGTTGCTAATATAATTTTTAGCTGTTACTAGTCACAAAAGGTGTATAAAAGAACATTAATATAACTCAAAAGGTATATAAAAGATACGCGCCTTATAGAGCTCTCCAACTTTTATTTCCAAAAATTGCCCATGAGACTTGTAATCTTGTAAAACTCATGTGTGATTCACTCTGTGTGAGATAGTTGAATCGTTGTACTCTACAGCATCGAGGGAAAGGATGCATAAAATCAAGCTTAAAACAGATCATAATTTACTTCTACCTCAGAGTGTCTTCTCCCAAAAGGGATTCCACTGTTAACTGATTCATAGCCGTCTAGCAAAAAACTTTCCATCATCCGGTGCACCATAAACTTAGTTGGAGCAGTACTTTCACATCTTCTTTTGTTTATTTCTTTCCTTGATTTGATTTTCCAGACTTTTAAGTCTCTGCTTGAGAATTGAAGTCCGTGATATTCTTCTGTCAGTAACCTTTGATGGCTTAGTGGGTAACGGAGATCCTGATTCAACGGTAGTGTCCTGTTCAATTGCTGAAGACAAAAAAGATTGAGGTTGTGATGGAGCAGGAGGTGGCACAGGAATTTCAGGAAGACCAAGGAAACTCTTCACCTCTGGGAGCCTAATTACTGCAGGAATACAATACAGTCCGTCAGCGTAAATACGCGGGAAACAAGATATGCTCAAACAAGCTCCAGAGCTGACTAGAACCACCAAATTTTGTTAAAATGGAAATGGTTCATCTAATGGGTTAGGTTACAATCTTTCTAACATATTCCAAGCAAGGTGATTTTAGTGCTGACGATGTGGGCTCAGGCCACCCATCCTGTACTTTGCCTGATCCCCATCTACTTCCATTTTGCAAAGGAGATGGCACAGTTTAATAATAAAACACTATGCTGTCAATTAGGGGTCCAATGTATATGGCTTGTGTACTAAATTACCCCATTAGCACTTTCAATTTAACTTTCTTACTTGACAGGAAGAAAAAGAAAACCTAAGGGGTCACTCTAGTGAATGGTAAAAGGCTCAGGCTGTCATCTGCATGTGCACAGGTTTGATTCTTAAGGGCAACATTGTCAACTAGATCCAAGGAAAACCACCAAAAGTTCTAATGATATACTGAATTGCATTTAAGCATCTGATCAAAGCAAACAAATCCCTCATTTGAATTCAAAGTAGGGTTACAAAACATTACATACAAAAAGAAGTTCATGATTTGCAGGAAGGACTCACCTAATCCATATGTAAGGGAGAACAGGTTGGAGGTGAGCCAATAACAGAACAGTGCCTGCAAAGACATGGGATTCAACAAAGCAATATAAAAGATCCTGGACATACCCTACTCCCATACATTAAATTCAGCAAATTCACAAACCTTGGGGAAACTCATCATTACAGGAACTGAAATGGCCGCAAGGATTCTAGAATAGTTTTTCATAGTTTGGGCAATGGGATTCCCTTCAAGACCCTCCTGCATGTTGCACTAAGGAAACAGCAGAAATCACATAACTGCTCACTCTTTGGAAAGCATCATAGCAATAAGCCAACAAGGTAAAAAGCATCTGATAGAAATATCCACCCACAATCAATAAAAATAAATAAAAAATAACTCTCTCTTAATTAAAAACCCAAGAGAAATTAAATACCATATATGCAAGCTAAATAAGTAACAAAAATCCTACCTCTACTGTAATCAAGAATGTCAACGATGTCAGAACTGGAAGGATGAGCAAGCTATCTGGAGTAGTGAGATCAGTAAACCAAAGAGCTCCACCACTTTGAAAAGAAGGAACCTTCTCAGCCATGTTTCTAACCTGCATTTACAAGAGTCAGAAAATGAAACACAACTTGAAATTTGGAAAGTCATGAAAATAATCAAATATCAAATGAATAGTTTCAACAAGATACTACAAAACTGAGGGGCTCTCATATCTTACAGCTAAGAAAAAACTGATGAAGATGGGACCTTGAATGAATAGCGGTTGCAATTGAGAAAGTGGATTGACTCCATATCTGCAAAAACCGTGCAGTTTCAAAGCGTTAAATGCATGCACATGCACATATAAGATGGCTGCATGAGAAACAATGACAAAGAAATAGAAAAAATAAAAGGATACAATGTGTGTGTACTCCTTTAATCTGCAAACAGTGAGAATTCAACTACACTAAATGTACAGGCAAAACGGTTGTCGAACCCTCATGTGAGACAGCTACCACAGGAAAATTCAGGAAGTAGACTTTCTGGCTTTAGATTTAGGTCCCTTCTAATTGTCATTATTTTAATTAAATCAAATCGTAGTCCTCTTTTTTCTATCTTACTTTCATTTTGTTGGCAAACCAACCATTACTAAGAACTTTTTTGCAATTTGAAAAAAAAAAAAAAAAAAAAAAGTCGTCTTAACTTTTAAATTGGTTATCTTCATAGAAACACATTTATGTATCACAGTGGAAGAAAGAATGTATGTATCTGACAAGATTACATCTATAAAAGGAAAATAGCTAATCATCAGATGTGATTCCATCAGACTGAAAAATTACTTACTCCTTGAACAATGCCTTCATTCGTTTCTGACCTTCTTGCAAAACATTCGGATCCATTGCCTAACAAATATATTGTATCAAAATGAAGAAAATGAAGCTTTCTGAAAACTTTATGATGCACACCATATCATATGAGGAAATTAAAGTTGATTCTGAGATAGACAATATAAGATGCTGGCCAAAAGAAGCAAAGAGACCATGGTGGATTTTGATGAGTATCTCAGCATACTAGATTATCATGATTCCCCCCCGGCTACTGCCCCCACCCCAAACAAAAGAAAAGAAAAAAAAGAAGAAGAAAGAAATTCATACCATATCTTGCATCTGTTGTTTTAACTCCTCTAAATGGGGCCTCATTAACTGTATCGCAATAGAAAAAATTAAAATAAACAGAGTCAGATACTAATTGAATGCTTTCTTCTTCTAAACAATGTAAGAAACTGAATAAAAAACATCAAAAATAGTAAAATTACATCAATATTCACAAATGTATTGAAACATACTACCTGCCCCTAACCCCTCTCCCCCCAACCCCCAAATGGCTGGGGGTTGTCATATAAGTGATTCAAAGCATACTTCAACTCATGAAAATATGAATCATGCCACCATCACATTTAAAAGAGTACCGCTTGCACAAACAATCAAGGAATGGTGTTTCTTTCATATAGTCAAAAGGATTAACAAACGATCATAGAATCAGGTTATTAAACAGCTGAAATAGAGTATCCACCCCGAGAGAGAGAGAGAGAGAGAGAGAGAGAGAGAGAGAGAGAGAGAGAGCCCAGGAAACATACAACCTCTGGACAAGGGCTCGTTATCACAGTTATGGTCATTAAAAATATAGTGATTCCAACTGCAAGAAATCTTTCTGGAGTATCTAATACAACCTTTGATGTTCATCAAACTTTAAACTGACACATCCAGGAAATTAATTGATAATTTATAGTTTTCAATAACAGATTCACATGTGCACACACACAAATCCATTGAGCTTAAGGGAATGAAAACTAACATTAAGTTGTGTAGTAGCCCTGAGTTGATTAATGAGAAGTGGAATTGTAGCCCCTCGAATCAGAATAGTTGTTAAAGCTATTGAGGCCCACCTGGAAAAACAATTAATCACTTTCAAGGAGAAACCAAAATAGCTTTAAGATAAAATTTGTAACCATAAGCTCTGTACTTCTACTTAAGCAGCATTACATAATTGTTTCACTATTAACTTTCCTTCAACTTACCAAAAAATATTAAAATCATATAAAAAAGGAAAAATAAACAAGATTGTCAAAAAGTAAGAGAATTCTCCCTAAAATCATTTCATTTACCAATTACATCCAGTAAAAGAATGCACGCCATCGATCAAATACTGCAGGGCAGCAACTGGGAAGAAAGAATCTGCTGCAGCAGCAGCCACTTCACTCACAGCGGGGGCTTGTGAGGTTACCACTTCCACCGTCTTATCCGTAATAACCTCAGCAAAATAGCCAACGTCATTAATCTTATCAGACCCATCATCGATTATGGCTGACATATACCTACAATGAAAGGAGCCAAGCCCCATTTTCCAAGACAATGATGAGCCTGTCCTCTCTCTACATAGAGAACCAAAACAAAATCCAAGTGTCGAGTTGTAAGAGCCACGTGGCAAAGTACTCTTGATCACAGGTGGAGGCAAACTTGAATTCGGTGCATGTGATTTAGTATCCTCATTGTTATCATGAAGAATGTGACTAAATGAAGGGTGGAAACGTCTGGTACCAAAGGTCACTGTGGTGGAGACACTACGTCTACAAGCCATTTCTGCTAGCTAACTTCTGCTAAAAGAAGCAGATATCTAAACATTATAAAGAGATTACATATGCAATATAGAACAAGAAAAAAGCAAGACAACACGATCATAACACTTTCTACTTTGAGGTGTTATATTCATACCCACTTGGCTTACAAGAAATGTAACACAAAGGAGAAAAGAAAGAAATATTGCAACCCCAAATTTCAAGTTGTTTGGACTTGTACTGAGTTGTACTTTCTTCAGTAATATTTCTTGGTCTTCACTGCTGAAATCTAGTAGGATCCAAAAGTCGTACTCTTTTCCAATTTCTCACTTTTTTTTCTCAATCAACTCAAAGAACCTCTCACAACGCATTTTCATGGATTCCACAGAAAAGTTTGATATGTTAGGATCAAGGACTTTCAGGATTGAACTAAGTTAAAGTTCCATATATATAATTAGCTAAGCACCCAATGAAAAGAACCCAAAACAGAGTGCTCAAAGTTGTGAATTAAACTATCAAACATTTGGTTGGGGCTTAACTTTGAAGAACCCAGATGGGCTTTACATGATGAGTTACCACCAACAAATTATAAAAGTTTACGTCGTTGCACTGTATTTTCTTAAGAGCCAAACAGAAATTAACCAAACAGAAAGAGAACCATTGGAATTAATTACCTTTCTGACTTTTCTTAGTTCTCTTCTGGACGCGAAGAGACAGAAACTTCATTAGCAGCAGAACGCTTCATTTTCATAAATTTCGAACACAGTAGGTATGATAAAAAAAAAAAATTGAAAAAAAGAAGAAGAGAGAAACAACGTGATTTATACTGCATGTCGTTAAAATTTAAGCGCTTGTAAACGTTATGTCGTATTTATGCGTAGCAAGTCCCAGTGTACTACCAGATGTAGAGGATTGCTTTGAAAGCAAAATTTTTAACAATTTGAAAGGAAAATAAAACAAGGATTATATATAATTCCATAATTACTAGATTGTTCTCAGTGGTATTATATTGTTCACTAATGGCTCTGATAATATAATTATGTGTGTACAATTTATTTTATACTTGTCATATTAATTATAAATAAATCTCTTGCTATGGCAATGGCAAACCCAGCTGGAATTAACAAAATCACTCTCCATGATAAAACATTCCAACCCTGCATGGCAAAAAAACGATGGTCAGCACCTTGAAAAAGAGAAGTGTGTAAAGTAATGCTACATGAACCATATTTATTTTCTGATCATATTATATGACAGTTGATGTGTTAATTAACTGTTGATCGTGATAATTGATGTAATGAGTAAGCACCAACTACTAAGTCATGAGCTAATGTGGTCAAAAAATTCAGGTGACTTAGCATTTTTGGAGTGTGTATGTATTACTTTGAGCAGTCAGTGTTTTTATCAATTGGAGGGAGATTGAGGGACAGGCCACATTTCTTGGGAAGAAGAGAGACTTGAGAGGGATTATAGTTTCCAACGGAAGACAACATTTGCTTAAGGCACTTGCACACAGCTTCCCTGTCTGGTCTGGAATTAGCATTGACACTCAGCTCCTTAACCCCTTTGCAACACTCCTCAGATGGCTTGGTGTCGCTTCCACCTTTCACAAAACTGAGACACGGGGCCACTTGCTGGGTTACGGTAGGGCATGAAGGCGCCGAATTTGCAGCACTTGAAAGGAACAAGAGGACGGCTAGGAATCCAATGAGGCGAGTCATTGTTGCTCCTAAATTTTAAGATCACTTGGGGGCAAGTGTTTAATTCCCAAGTTTGAGGTCTTTGCAAGACTGCAGGGTACATATATAAATGCTTGAGTGCAGGTTTTTCAGTTTTCAAGCCCCACAGCTGTAATTATGCTCATGCAAGTTTCATGCCAGTGATCGGTTTCTGTTTCCATGAAGACAGAATAGGACTTCTCATGTTGGGATTACGTGAACAACTTAATTAGGGCACACTAAGAAGTTCCCTTTGGGTTTAATATTTCTTAGCCAGACACATTACTCATAAGAACCTGAAATTCAGACAACGCTTAAAACAGCTTGTGTGAGTCATCCTCTTTCATACAATTTTTCTTTTCTTAAGAATCTGATGTTCAACAAGTATACAAGAAAAAGAAAAACAGCAATCTTTAGTTTTAATATTTTGAGTCTTTCAATACGGTACTACTACAATACACTGTAAATAATGCTACTAACTGCACAAGACTAAACTACGTGTTTCTATATACATGTATGCTGCGTATTCAATCTGTGTCATGGATTAGATGAGTTTCGGAACTCAGACTTGGAGTCAGTAGCACGTCTTGTGTACAATGAGCCGACGCCTGGAACTTCAGCATGTGAAGACACTGCAGAAAGAGGCTGGAAGTTCGTATTCCCAACAAACCAATACAGAGCCCATTTCAAATTGCAGAGGGTGTACTTTAGAGCTTTAGTCCAATTCTCCTGCTTATTGAAGCTTTGAGTGATAGAATAGCTTTCCACTTTGTCATTCTCAATCCTGCCAAAAAAAAAGCCCAAGACAATTAAAAGGTATCTAGAGAAAGTAAAATTATACACGACATTCGTTAAGTACATGGATAACCATGCAGAATAAAGTTTGTCAAACCATGAAGACTTATGTCTATGTTGCATGCTTCTCATGTGTGTTAAAACAATTGAAAGGGTAAACAAGATAAACTACGGTGCTCATTAATGCAAATATTGTATCATCTATGAAAAATGAATACCAAGGAGAGGCAGCAAATGCTTTGAACATGATATAACATACTATTGTTGTAGACTGCAAAAACTTACTTGTATGGCAATTTAAAGCATTTTTCAGGTGGTATGTTGTTTTCTTGATCCTTGGAATTTGCAAACTCAGCAAAGTCTTTAAGGCATGTCAAGAACAATGTCATTGCTTTGTCATACCGAGTGCTCCAAAACAAGTTCACGGGACCAAACCTAATAAATACTCAAGTTAATTAAAACATCCAACAAAATGTTGGAAAAAAAGAAAGTAAAAACCGAATTGTGAAATACAGGTAATTTCAGAGATCTCTCCCCCAACCCCAACCCCAAACCAAATCCATAGACATCTTTATTTGTACATAAGAAACATATATAAATATTTGTTATAATTTATAATCATCTATCCTAGCCACTCAACATTTGGGTAATCTCCACTTCATGCACGATGTACTGCTAAAGGGGGATCTACTAAATTTGAACTTTACAATACTGAAATTAAATGTCAAAAAACAATTAAATAGTGAATAAAATTAAAGGCATAGTCTATACTTACAGCTCATAAGTGTTGTTGTTGTCCATAATCCGAGGGTAGCTGCCCATAGGAAGTATTTTTATTCGATATCTAGAAGGTAATGAATTAAGGCCATTTCAACACAATATAACTAAGAAATTATTTACAACAACTTAAAATGAAAAATTCTTCTGTCTTGTAAAAAGGATACTGAAATCTTGGACGGAAATATTGACACATGGTATGGAGGAGAAGGCAGGCTTGGCCCCAGGCAGCATTTATCTCATCCCACTCAACCTAATTGTATTCACAGCATGGTAAACATCAATATCAGACCCTATTTTCTGTCCCTCAACGGTAGAAGGAAAGATTCAATTTATTGGTGCTAAGACAATTCTCAAAGGAGAAGGAAAATGCATTCTTAGTTTTCTGACCGGAATTTTTGGAAGTCGTCCAAGTCGAAAATTGTTGATGGTACCAAATTCTCCATCATGCCAGATAGGAAAGGCATCATTGAGCACATTAGTTCGTTTCAACAACTCCAAGTGCGCCTGTGAAACTTCTATCTTGGACAAAATTGCATCTCTCTCTTCCTGTTAACCAAAAAGATTTTTCTTGGACTCAAAGTACTAACAGGACATAAAAGGAATACTAAAAAAGGATGGGAAAGATTTTTCTCAGACTCAAAGACAATGTACGCAACTCTTTTTTGATGAGGACAACAAAAAAACTAATTGCTGACAAACAGATATAGAATTACCAGAAACCACATTGTGAAGACAACCATTAGATAATAATAATTCAATGCCAAAGAAACTTTTGAAACCACTTTAGACTACACCAAACAACTGCCAGAATATCAACATAAATTCAGAACATATAGGACAAATGTACTGCCTAGAAGATTGCAATGCAACTGCTAGAGAAGCAGAAGAAGAGAAGAAGATCAGCAACACACCTGATTCGAAATTAATTGAAACTGAAAATTATTGAACTCATGCCAGTACCTGTTACACGTTAAGCAAAATAAACAATCAGGATTTCCCAGGTTTACGTCAAAGGGTGAGTACACAAGATGAAATCTGATACATAGTGAAGAACACTTGATATTTTATCAGGAAGTAAACCAACAAAAATCAACAAACAACATTAGGAAAAGGAACATACCGCTCCTCCAATTCCTTAAATCTGCAAGATTTTAACTCAAGTTCCTTCAGCTCATTATTTACTTCCGCATTCTGTTTCTCCATTTCTTCAATTGCTGCTTCAAGTTTTCTCTCTTCTTCCTCAATCTTAAATAGCATCCAGAGAGGAAGAGTGAGCATTTAGACCTCACTTTGAAAAACTATGATACTAAATATGCTGATATAAAATAAAACGCATTTTTGAAGGTTTCTTAGGATGAGAGCTCAGATGTATTTGATATTAATTAGTACAAACGCATCCATGCTGGTCATGCAATCTCTAAATTCACCATTCCCCTGAATAAAGGCATATTTGCTATAATAATAAATAATAATAAAAACTTATTTCACTCTCCAAATATAGATCACACAGTGATTTATGCATGGACAACATTTTAAGTAAGCACCTTTAGTTTTTCCTTGAGAAAATCAGCCTCACTAAGAACATCCCTTGTCTCTCCCTCCAAGCGTTTAAGACAGGCTTCATAGGCTTTAATGTCCCTATTCACATCTTCAACCTCCTTGTCAAGTTTATCAGACACTACCCTCATGCATTCAAGACATAAAGGTTGCTCGACCTGGAAATGTTAGCAGAAACATAGAGATTATAACTTCTTTTTTAAAAAACAATTTCTGGCACCAACATAGTAGACGCTATCAAAAGGAAACTGTAAAATTCCATTTACGTTCTTTTGCACTATTATACATACTTGTGTTTGGGTGGTGGCAATTTCAAATGCCCGTTTCAGGAGAGTTATAGTAGAGTGAAACCCAGAATTGTTAGGCTGCAAAGGACCATTGGGTCCTCCATCAGGTGACGGCAACTGGGCCCCACCACCATCTGCTGATGACTCAGATTTATAAACAACCACAAAGGACTCATCCATTGCCTTTCCAGACTGGCTTGTTTGGGCGGCTCCAACACGGGGACGAGGAGGGACTCCTTGTGCCTGGGGTCTTTGCTTTTGTAACACAACAAAAGAATTGTCCATCCGTGTTGATAACACACTGTTTGCCCCATGCATTGAAGAGCCCTGCATGCCTGCATATATTCATCACCAAACCGCTTACTGATTAAGAAAGCAATCCTTTCTCCACACATCACTGCACTTGGCCATCAACAAAACCCTTAACCCCCCATAAAATTACAAACTCAAATTTCCACTGAAAATAGCCAACACAAGAAATCTTATATTTGGTAAGCATCATACGATTCTGGTCAAATAATCCACTCATTTGGATTCAAAAGTCCAACACAGCTCCCATTCTAGCAATGGTTCCACAAACGAAGAGTTTCATACTTAATGAATTGCATATTCACAAGGGTCAGCTAGCTATAAGACCCATTTCTAGCTTAAACACTTTGATCAAGAAATTAAGAAAAACATAACGCCAAAAGCAGCAAACTTAAGGTGTTTTAGCCGCAATAAAAGTTCAAAAGAGCAACAATTTAACTCACTAAATCAAAATCGAAGCCATTTTCTCGATAACGAAATTAGTTTAATACTTTCCAGGGTCAATCCATTTCAATTCAACATTTGCCCTCGATGAAAATCATTTACAGTCTCACCCATTGAAACTCCAATTGAAACCTCCCACAAACCTCCAGAAACCAAATGGGATTCAATAATTCGATGCCCAAAACTCAAATTTGCGCGCATAAATGCACTCATAAATGGTAAATACAAATAAGAAAGGGATTAAAAGAAAAAACTAACCGGAGCGAGAGAAATCGTTGAAGAACTTTTCGGCATAGGAATCGGCGCCGACGATGCAGAGAGAGTTGCGGCAGTTCTGGCAGACATATCTGGGCAAATTCGGATCCACCTGAAAGCCCCGACCCTTTTCTCCCATTGAAGTAATTGTGGATGGTTTTTGTCGGGTCTGTTTTGCTGTAAGTGGGAGGCTCTAGGATTCGTATCAGAGGAGACAAAGTTTTCTCTCCTTTTCTTATTTTCTCTTTGTTTCTTGGCTGAAGCTCACCAAGGAAATCACAACAGTCTTGCTCCGGTTTGTTTGTTTGTGAAAATTGAATCCATTCATCCCTCTTTTTGGTAGGAAAAATGTTAACTACAAAATAACTCCTTTAAATATATATTTTTTTAATTTCATAAAAGACTAATTTAACTAATTTCATTACAAATTATTTTTTCTTATACCAAAAGTGATAGTTTACTATTATAAGACCCGAGCCAAAGGAGTTGGGCAAGTTTCCCTATATAGGGGTCAAGTCGTCGAATTAGCCCAATAGGCGATCCTCACTTCGTTAAAAACCATTAGAAAGAACCTCAAACCCTTACTAATGCTTCATTCCCTTTCAAACCTAAGGCCTACAAGTATTAAGGATTACAATTCTCATGCAATTTATTGCTAATTATGAGGTTTTTCAAACTAAGACCTCAGTGTCAAAGTTAATTTGCTACTTGATTGGCAGTGCAGCGAATTTGAGTAAAATTATTTATTTACTTATTTTATAGTACAAATGATAGTCCAAATTAAAATGGAATGAGATTTCTCTCACACACACACAACTAAGATGTTCTTGGAATTCGAATATGAGACCTCTTATCTGCAAGTCAATACTATTTTCTACTGGACTAGACCCGTTGGTAGTTATTTAGTTTTAATCACTTTTGACATGTATTTTATATTTTCTTAAATTTTTTATAAAAAAAAATCTTATTCAAAAAGGAAATAAATACCCGACCCGGAATCTGATCCCAGATTGGATAAAATAGAAACCCGAGAACCATACAAAATCCGATCCCCAAACCGAACTTTATTTCCTTCTCTCCTTCTTCGACTCGATTGCCAACAATCTTGGTCCTTCGAAACCCTAAAAACCCCTTGAATTGTCAACAATGGAGGACACCAAATCCAAGACATACAACCTCTTTGTGACCCTTTTGGAGGGCAAAACCCTTACCCTAAAATTCACAGCCCCAGATGTCTCCGCCGCTTCCATCAAGAACCGCCTTCTCGAAATCACCAAAATACCCCTCCACCACCAGCGTCTGGTTACCGGGACTCGCCAGCTCAAGGATGATTCCGTAATTTCGTGCTCCTCAGACGTGCCGTACTTCCCAACGGTCCATCTTCTGCTTCGGCTCGTCGGCGGGAAAGGTGGTTTTGGGTCGCTGCTGCGTGGGGCGGCGACGAAGGCCGGGCAGAAGAAAACGAGCAATTTCGATGCGTGTCGTGATATGAGCGGTCGGAGGCTGCGCCACGTCAATGCGGAGAAGAAGCTTGAGGAGTGGAGGGCTGAGGAAGAGGAGAGGAGGCTTGAGAAGAATGCAGAGGACTTTCTGAAGAATCTGGCGAAGAAGGGCAAAAAGGGATCTGGAGACGCCGAGGCTGAAAAATATGTGGCGAAGTATAGAGCTGAGTCGGAGCGCTGCGTCTCCGAGGTTTTGGATTCGGTTAAGGAGGCTGTGAGTGGGAAGCGTAAAGGGCCGGCCAAGAAGGCGGTGGCACAGTCGAAAAGGATGAAAATTTGGTAAGGAATTTGATTGATTTTAATGGGTTCTGTTTCTCTTATGTTAGTTATGTTGATTGTGTGCTAGGAGATTTTTGGAAGTTGTGAAATTGAAGGAAGATTTTATCCTTTTACTCAACATGGCTGATGATTTTCATGATATGTATTGTTTATAGGAAGGTTAGAAAATAAAAGGAAGTAATGGAATGGGTAAATGAAGGCGGTTTGTATAAATTGGTCTTTGTAATGTTTTGGACTTATGTTAGTTATAGGTATAGAGGTTAAATTATATGTTAATTAAAGTTCAGAATTCTAGAACTGCTTGGCTAGATTCTGTGTTGCTGAATATTTGGCTGATAAAGCCAAGTTCTTTACTCTATCAGTTTCCTGTTGCTTTATGAAGGTCAGATATGATAGTTCATACTCGGTTTGGTTAAGCCAGAAGGTCTCAGTAAGTTTAGAGGAGCCTAAGTTTTGGAATAATCTCTACTGTTGGCAGAGCTTTGTTTCAGCAATACTACATTTTCGTTCAGAAATTTTTTGCTATCAAAGCTGTCTCTCTCTTGTATTAAAATATAATCTTATTGGTATTCACATCTGAGTTTGTTGTTTTTGTCAGGATGGGCAAGAGAAAAATGGGTGAAAGTGACAGTGATACAGAGGATGATGACAGTGATAATGAAGATAAAAAGGGGAAATCCGTTGTATTAAATAGTGGGAATAACTCAGATTCAAGTAAGGATGCTGAGGGAAGTTTGGATTCTGTGACTGGTAGGAAACAGGACGGTGAGATCTCAGGTGGAGGGTCGGGTGAGAGTGGCTCTGAGGAAGAGAAAGAGATTGTTGTGCAGGGAACACAGGGTCAAGAATCTCTTCACAGTGAGAAGAATGATGTGGTTGAATCAGTAATTCATGAAGAGAAGATAGTTAGGAGTGCAAGTACCCCTTATTCAGAGCCTGATGCGGTTTTGAAACCTGAAGCAGTGCAAGAGGAAAAGATGGATTGCAATGGACCGGATATGGGAAATCTAGATGTAGTCGATCAGTCCCAGGAGGTTTCTAGTTCAGGTGATGTGAAAGGAAATGAAACTACATCAATTGTTTCTGAAGCCAATGGTTCTTCGGAATCCAATCCACGAGTTCAGGAAGAAACAGTTGCAAGTGGAGACGCTGCAGAGATAGAGAAGCCACTGAATTTTGATGAGTTCAATTCAGCAGCAGAAATGGAGGTATGCTTTTGAGAAGTTTATTTTGTCGTATTTATAATCTTTCTGGCAATATACTATGCAGCCATTGTTGCTTATTAGGGTGATGTAGGTTTTTTGCATGCTTCGTTTAAATCTATTAAGGCACTGTTTCAGACCCCAAAAAAAAAATATTAAGGCACTGCCGTTTCAAGAAGCTGAATTTTTGTTCAGTATGTACAAGATAACTCTACCTTGTGGTCATGAATCATCATGTCCACTTCCAAGAAAAATTAAAGCCCATGCTAATTTATACATACCCACCTGATTGCTTTTTTCATCACAGCTCTCACCATCATCTTTCCTACCATGCTCATTTTAGTTAGGGATGCTTTGACATCAAATCATTAGTGAGCATTAGCATGATTTTTCCACCTTATTATGATAGGTTCTCGGCCTGGAAAGGTTAAAGTCTGAACTGCAAGCTCGTGGGTTAAAATGTGGTGGTACTATGCAAGAGCGCGCTGCTAGGCTTTTTATGCTAAAATCTACCCCGATCGAGAAGATTCCAAAGAAGCTGCTTGCAAAGAAATGAGAATATAATGTACTTCTTCTTTTTACTTTGTAGAGGAAAGCCTCTTCTATAATGAATGAACAAGGGGAGTTTAGTGTATGTTAATATTTCAATCTCTGCCCAGTTGTTGACTAGTTATGTACTTGTATGTATACCTTTGATGGATAATGTCTGATCCTTTGACTGATGCAATTTTCATGTTGTTTTTTTCAACTTCACTCTGTAGAAGCTGCCCTGTGCATTATCTGTGGTTTAGATTTGCTCTTCTTTTTTACAAGCCTGAGTTTTCAACCCCCAAAGTTACACATTCTATTGAGTAAAATATCTACACACAAAAATTGGGTATGGAGGGTAAAGTCCCGCAAAATCTTAACCACTATGTACACTAACGCGTGAGTAAAAGTTTACAAAATAAAGAAGTTAAAAAAAAAAAAAAACAAAAAAATCAGACATTGTTCGAGTTTGAGTCGGCATGTGCCGGGGATGGACTGTTTCGGCAAACTGGGCATGTGCTGTTCAACCGAAGCCACTCATCAACACAATCAGCGTGGAAGCAGTGTTTACATTCCGGGATACATCTCACCGTCTCCTTGGTCAGATACTCCGACAAGCATATAGCGCACGTGGTGCCGTTGGGCCCCGGCAGCCGGCGGCTCTCACCAAGAACTAGCATCTGATATGACTCAATGGTGGTCTGGTCCAGACCCATGGTTACAATGGTGGGTTCATGCGGTTGTGGTTCGGCGGCAACTGCGGTGGCGCTTCGTTGTGCAGAGCCACCAGGAACCCTGTCCTTGATGCAAGCAAAGCAGGCTATCCCAACTGCGCAGGTGAGGGCTGGTACCGTGATGGACATGCAAATGATCCTGAAAACTTGGAAGCCCTTGTTTGATCCGCCTGGAATTTGAAGCCATTATTTAGTGCTGGAAAACAAGCTCTTGCTCTGCAGATTTAGAATTGCATTCCACTTAGTGGCCACCCAATGCATTTTCTTCTTGTTATTATTATCATCTTTTTATTCAAAAAATTATTATTAATTTATTTTCTTATCCCTTAAAAAAATTTATTTAAAAAAAAAAGTTAAAAAGATTAGGAAAGAAGTAGTTATTGGGTTTTGACTTTTGGCCCCTGCCCTGCCCCTGTAACATATGAAGTGGAACTTTTCAAATCAATAAAGAAAGCTTTAACGTGTGCCATAGTATCAGGGAAAATCAAGTTATGAAGTTTTCTATTCATCCTTTTAGTTGGCTTTTTTTTTTTTTTTTTCCCCCTGATACATAGTTGACATCGCTTTAATTAGTAATATTGGCATAATTATGCATAGAATTTTTTAAAATTTTCACATGGTTAATTCCAATTCTACGAACGAACACACTTCAATTAGGCAATTAATCTGTGAATTAGGACACTGAAAATAATAAAGATTAAAGAACCTGCTGTTGAATTGTAGTCGCAGACAAGTTCTTGGCTGGTGTTGCTGAAGAGTCCGCAAATCCCACCTTGGATCTCACAGGCACTGCAAGCGGGTTCATACCAAGTCAAAAAAAGATCCGAATCAAGGTTGGTCGAGAACCCGTCCTCCGTCCGGACCTGCCTGGTAACCGGAACAGCCAATGTGGCAAGAATCCGACACGTGGTGGACATGGAGTTTGCAAGGGTGGTGGAAGGGGTGGCCAAAACTGAGGTGGTGGAGTTGCTGAGGCAGTCAATGGGGGTGAACCTTGACTTGGTGAAGGAAGCCGGGCAGCTGAGGAAGGTGTAGTTTTGATACACAGCAGCAACAAAAGGAGAGCCTGCAAGGCTGAGACTTAGAAGCTTTTGAGGGAGGCAATTGTTGGGGTCGTAGAGCTGAATCTCTTGAGTGGCATAGCTGATTGCTCTGACGAAAAACTCTCCGGAAAGTGGAAGTTTTATGACTGTTAGGCCCTGGCTGTTGCAGGTCAGGTTGAAGCCCGGGTAGCCGCAGTTTTCGGGTTGCTGGGCTTGTAACCGGAACGGGAAGCGGATGGGGAAGCCGGTGTAGCCACAGACGGAGACCGGGCAGTCGTCTCGGGCGTAGACGTGGGGGAAGAGGAAGAGGAGGGCGAAGAAGATGTCTAAGATGTCCATAATACCAAAAGGTCTAAAACCAGGATGAGAAGGTGGAATTTGTAGGAGAGATTCATTAAAAAATTCAACAAATTCTAAAGTCAAAAGTTTATGAAGTAATGGTAGCTCTAGCCCACATCAGAAGCAGTGGTCATCACTCACCACGATCGTTGCTTTTGTACGATTTTACCAATTAGAATATGTTTGTGTGCTAAAGGTCAGCAGTGAGCGCAGATCACATGTAAATCCTATTTAACCACATTTTTTTTTCAGTTTTAAATCTAAAGTCAGAGATTAAATTCACAGATTTGGTAAGCTAAAAGAAACCATTAAAGATTAATACGCAACTAACATCCACTTGTCAAGGAGTGCACGTAAGATCAACTAAAATTAACATTTATATTTGTAGCACAGCACGTGTATTTATCAATTCTACAGGGAAGACCACACTATCTCAAAGCTTTCATGTTTTCCCTTTTAAGGGGAGTAAACAGGAAATTAAGCTACTAATTACTAGTTTAATGAACCCCAATATGGGTTTGTTTTCTGTTTTTTTTTTTTATGGGTATCATTTTGTCAGAAGGGAATGTTTTCACTTTTGGCTAAGACCAGAGGGATGGGACTTTACAGGAGCTGCTGAGAGATTCTAATAGATACAACTTCACCTCCAGCTCCAGCTCTCATGACTTGGTATTTGACTTGAAGTCCTGGTATCAAGAAATTCGACGAAAATGCGAACATTAGACATAAATTTGTCGATCAACAAATGGCTAAAGGCAATGCAATTTTTATGTTCATATATGTCAGCTTGGAAAAATCAGAAGTTCTTTCTTTTTCTACCTTCATTTTTCTGTAAGTTGGTGTTGACTGCAACTGAATGTAGAGTAATGATAGCCTTTGGTTGCCAGTCGTTCGGTTTACCAACCCATGACTTGAGATTAAAGACTGCTGCCATTTCATTTGGAAATTTGACCACATTAACTTGTATGTTCAGCAAACAGAAGTAGAGGTAACATTAAGACTAATTAATGAGATTAACGTTGACTAATTTTGGGTTATTGGAGCAGTAGCAGGGCAAAGAGCATCTGAAGAAGTTACCAGATGTTGGAGAGTCATTGAGATGTTTGAGATCGAAAATAGCCCCCGAAGCACCATCGACATGCTTTTTGACATCATGGGAACCGATAAGTTCGTATTCCCAGCTTCCATCCTGGTACCCCTCGCGCAAGAACAATTCTATATGCCTTGCATCCAGTGTCTGCATTGTTCCTGCGCATAACAAACATGAAATGAGAGACCCTGAAGCCCTTTGCCTCCAATCCCCCTGGCTTTCCAAGGACTTTTAATAAATAGCTAATAATTTGATCTGTCAAAGTTCAAACACAAGTATTGAGAAGTGATGGGTTTTGTTCTGCCTTACCATCACATGTATTGAGCTCGCAGACGGGGCATCGAACAAGTTGGAGATCTGTGGGAAATCATTAAGTTGAAAATTGAAGTTAAATTGAAGCGTTCAAGAAAAACAAAAAATTTGATCTTCATTTGTCTGAAAGAAAATGGCAGGATGATTGAGTGCAGCTGAAGTTACCAGCTATCCATATCCCAGCTTTAACGTTATCCAGCACACAATAGCCGCAGGCCTCCAACATTTTCTGCATGGTATCTTCTTCTGGGAGTTTCGTTGGGTTTCTCAGCCTTTCTGTCAAGAGTGCTTCTGAAGATTCAACGGAAAATGCACCAATCCGCATCCAGTCTGATTAGTCCAAACAAATACGAAAAGAAACTCATTAGTCTTCTGTGGAAATTATTATACATATGGTGAGGTTTGTGTTTATTGTTCATCCCAAGAGAATAAGGAGAAAGCATTTGTCTTATATTTTATACAAATTTTAAAGAAACAGGACACCTGTGACAGCCAATTAGTCCACACTGCACTCTAGCAATGCAATTAGACACATAAGAACATAGAAACCAGCTGAAAATTAGACATGCATCAATTTCCAAAGACAGGAGAAACAAAATGCGTACTCGAAGAGAAGTTACTTACCATTATGACTTGCTAGAAGTTCTCATTGACTTTTGAAAAGAAAAAAATAGAAACCAATACAGTAAGGACTTTTGGTTGGCTAAAGTTCTCACTGACTTTCGACGGTCTTCAAAAGTCCTCATTGTCTTCACTACTTATTGTCTTCAATCCAGTTATGATATATAGCACACAATCATCTTTTAATATGAATCTTATTTCGCCAACAAAACAAAAAAAAAAAACAAAAAAAAAAAAAAATCATATAAACGTCATGCAAATCTTACATGATATTGATTTCTTTGAGAATAATCATGTGTTATCTTATTATTAATTTTGACGTGACATAATGATAACATTTTCCTACTTGTGGTAAAATTGCGCACAAAAACCACCGAAACAGAGGTAAAATTGCGCACTCACCAATATGCTTCTCCTTCTGGCGGAACATGTAAGAATGGCTTCCATCTGCAAAACACCAAACCCAATTGGTTCATTAGCATTAGCAATCCCACTTGATCAGACGATTATAATTCGTTTTAAACCAGTCTAATCAAATATAATTGAGATCTGGAGGCTCGGATCCGTACCGAAGGCTGAAACGTAGAGCTTCCTCCAATTGAATGCCACGTGGAGAGGAGCAGGGACCTGAAGATCACGCAGGCACGCGTACTTCCATATGCTCCCTTCCATAATCAGACCGTGGAACCAACGACATGTCGTTGCGAGCATCACCAGTGCCTTTCCGTCTAGATACTTGGCGATCTCTGTCCAAACGTCCTCTTCGTACCTTTTTAAATACAACAAAGGAAAATTAGTTACGGCCTGTGAAAATTCGAAAATTAGTTACGCTCTGTTTGGTTACTGTTGAAATGCTTTCCAAATTAAACACAGAGGGATTCTCAGGATTTCTCAGGTGAAAAATGTAGATTTCTCGTTTTCTCGGCAACCAAACAGGTACCAAAATAGATTTATACTAGAACAGCTTCCTCTGCAACTAACAAACAGATATACATACCGTTCTCTGTAAACATATTTTTCTCTACGAAAACTCAAATCTGTGCTTGAAATTGAACTAACTGAATCATGAACTTTTCAAAATTTTGACCAAATTAGAAAGATCGAAGTCCATATCAAGTTCGAAGAACAACGAACATGCAAAGCATAATTCAGCTTCAAATTTCGAGCAAAATAGAGAAAATTCAAATCACAGCTCCGATTTCAATCTAAATCCTTCATTTCTCAGTCGAATGCATGTAGACGTAAAGATAGAAGCTCAAATACACAGAAACAACATTTGTACAGCAAAATAATTCAAATCAAATCACAAGTCATCACTTAGAATCTCATTCATGATTCATGAACTCAAACACATAGGCACAAACACATTCAAAAGCATTTGCGCACGAAATTTCGAAATTCAAGTTCAAATTGAGAGAGAGAGAGAGAGAGAGAGAGAGAGAGAGAACCAGCAAAAGGCAGAGCCAGCGGAGTTGTCAGTGAAGCGAGGAGAGCTGCAAGAGCAAATCGTCTTGGTTCTTCTCATACGCTTTTGCATTTGCGGAGGTTGGGGCTGGGTGACGACGGCTCTCTTGCGCTTCGGCATTTTCTCAGTGTGTGTTTGGTTGTTCTGAGCCAAAACTAAAGCGATCGCTCTTTCAAAGCTCCAAGGCTTTGCTATTTATACGCGCGCCACCCTCAAATTCAAAATATAACAAACTGAATTCAAAATATGGGCCTACATTATGGGCCGGCAGATCAATAGTATTTTCTCTAAGCTGGACTTCCACGTGGCCCGTATCTTTCATGGTGCCTTTTTATTTTTTAGATTTATTAAATTTGAAAGCAATTTTGGGTTATTTTTTTAATGATTAAAGATTTTCATTAATACTTGGATGGAGAGATAAATTCTTTGGGAATGCATAGAAACCCCTATTTATTTGCAGTGGACATATTCGGCCATTAGTTTCACATGCAAGAGAACAAAGGAAATATTTGAGGAGAATACAAATATACGAAGCTATTTGATTTAAATATGAAAAGAAAATGCTTGGATACCATTAGCCTCGGGGGCTAAGCTCAATTTAATTGAGTCTCGTTCATTTAAATAACAATTTGGAAAAAACTTGGCTCCTTAAAAGTCAAAACTGAGGAGTAACTTCCTTAAACATTCTCTTTTTTCTGTTGGAAGTTAATCAATTTTGCTGAAATTTGACAAATGTCAAAACCACATTGGAGGAGCTCCTCCAAGCCAAGCTTCCTTCTTTAAATAAATGGACAAATGGTAAACCAAGTACCCAAAAGGAAATGTCAATATTGTCAGGCAACAATTACAATTAGACATGAGAAGATTGTATAATAATCCGTCAAACTTTTACACCAAAAAAATGCCGCAGCCAAATATTTGGGGTATTACATTGTAACTGAATGGTTACAACACGACTAGCAGTAAAGAAACTAGAAAGAATTACAAGCTCAAGGAAAAGAGAAAGAAAAGGTGAACTTATTGGTTAGGAGATGGGTCAGCGCTGTGCAGAGATGAATTGGGAGCAAAAAAAATGGATGAACTGTGAACTAATTCATAAATTTCCTACAGTTGGAAGCTTTACACAGGCAGGGGACTTTCAGCTCATCATGTTCATCCGGATCAAACAAGTAATCGTACCTGTTAAAAAGAACAGTAGGGAAACATCACTTTTGCGAACCAAATTGGGGTCAATCTAAACCGATGCAGCAAAATTTAAACCAAACCCGGAGAGAAGAAGACTTACGTTAGTTCTTCACCTACAGGCACGTTAGTCTTAGCAATGAGAACTATCCGGCTGTCTTCGTCACCCACGCTCATGATCCTTGCAAAGCAGTTGGGCATGCACTGCAGGACAGGCGATTAAATTTAGCATCATGACATGCAAGATGTGCATGCATCCAGAACTCTGGAAAGTCATTTCTATTACACCACATTTTGCAAACAAGGGGAAATTCAAGCTTTGACCAAATTTTACAACTTAGGCAGTGCTTGCATAGCGCAAATCCAACCAATCCAGACTTGTGATGGATAACTTGAATTACAGATTAAACCAAGTCACAAGCACCCAAAACCAAAAACCCCCAAGTAATTAGCTACACCTTCACTCAAAATGGAGAGAATAGGGAAAAATGGAACTCACCGAATGGTTAATTAAGCGTGCTATATTTCCCTTATTCGTAGCATCAATTACTACTTCGTCACTGATCTTGAAGAGCTGCCAAAAAAAATAGTTCAGACTTCAAAATCACATCTTAATGACAAATAAAATTTGATAGAAAGAGAGGTAACTGTGCGGTAGGTGCTTGAACAAGTTGGGTACGTAGGAGCACACAATTTCTACGGGTTCAAGTCAAAGTGATCTGGCACATAAACATAAACATCCCATATCTTTACTGTATGACCACCTTAAGGTGATGGATCAACCTTTCTTCTATATGACCACCATTTTTTTGTTTCTATCTTCATTTTTGTGCCAAGCTTCTCCTACTTTCTATAAGAGGAGAAATAAATTTGGAAACGAATGATTACATAAAACTACACTTTCCAAATTAGAAAGTTCCAACATTTTTTCCACGTGTAACAGAGATGTTATGTATTCTTGAATTCCTCAACCTACAAAGAGTTGTTAGCTAACACATGCTTGTAATTATCTACTGCCAAGACAATAACACCTGCATATGGAAACGAAAGAGTATCCTAAGAAAATTGACTCACATAGCAATCTTTGCCTTCCCTTCTGTATCGTGCTTCCCTCAGATCTGCAATGCTAGGCCTCACCTTCTCACCACGATACTCAACAACCTGCAAACAAACATATTTACCATAAAAGGATAACACAAAACAAACCTTTTGGTTGTTGAAAATCTACTCAAATAATAGACTCAAAGACAATTCCTTGAAGTTGTTCACAAAAAAAGATTTCAAAAACTATTAAAAAATTCAAGCAAAAGCACATAGAAGTCTCAATTTCTGTCAGTAATGTAAACTTTAAGTGATTATCATATTAGAAATAAATCCATATGTGAGTACATAGGCAAAAACACGTTTATATTGGAAACTACAAGTTCATTAAGTACCATTTCCCCTTCTTGAAAATTCCTACGTGCAAATAGACCCCATCCATGTATTCCAGATTTCCCAAAACAAACCCGGTGATTTTCAGTTTTCTGAAATAGGAACAAGAAACAGTTATTGAATTTTGCACAGGAGATGTTATCGAGAATATCCAACTCTGTAAAGTTAGCAACTATAGCCATATGAGAAGTTTGACTTACCTGTAAATGGAAAAGCCGATCCTTGAATGAAGAAAAAATTTTAGAATCTTCTACTTCCTAATAAAAGGCAAGTTAATCTGTCACACCAATCCACCAAAGAAAAATATATATTGTCTATACGGAAAACAAGACTTTTAACATTAGAAGTCAATAAAAAGTCTAATCAACAAGGACAAGAATATTACTTTAAATGTACTCAAGCTATTTATTGTGTCCAAGGAATGATGTGTTGGCCCCATTGGTCGGTGGAATATTGCTAGCTGCTCACCTCTCTGGCAGAAAATAACGAACATAAAACAATCAACAAATCAACTCAGAAACAATAAAGAAAAAAAAAATTGTTCACAACATTCATATAAAATAAGTTACGAGAAATTTCACAGGAAAACAAAAATCAAAAGATAATGAAAGGGATGCATAATATTCTAACACAATTACCTTATAGTTTGATCTTTTAAAAGCACAGCATCTTGCAGCAGAGAGTGGTTCCAACTCGTTAGTCTCTGAGGTCGAAGGTTCTGGAAGCACAGTCCTTTCTGATGGCACCACCCTTGCACCCCTGAAGCACCCCTTCTGATTTTGAAGCGAGTTTCTGGCAGCAAAAACCCCCGAAGGAGTATGCACAACTACAACAGCATCTGGATTTGGAGTCCTGCAGTGGAAACAAGATATGAATCAACAGATGTGACGCACAATAAGTTGCAACCAAAAATGGATACCACCTCACTGGTACGAGCAATAGAAAATACTACTCTGTCTAAACATAAGATAAATACGCCACAGTTCTAACCTGTGAACTGCACAATATATCAACTTTCTGGTGATTTGTATCCCATTCTTCTCTAGACTGTGCAACTGAAAGTTCAAGATACAATATGATCAAAATTCCAACACTGTTCACACATTATTTCTAGCCATTAAAAGATAGGTGCAATCATACAAACTACTAGAGGAAAAGTCATCATTCTCTGGACACTTACTTCCATGCTGTAGCCTGCTTTTGATGCACACATTGTATGAAAATGAGTAGCACATTTGCAACACTGGGTGCAGGAACCGTGAATCTGCTTACAAATTACACAACGCTGCACTCCAGAAGATAACGTAAATTAAATTACAGACTGCAAATTGCACCATCATGTAAAAACCAGACCAAAAAAAAGATATATAAATATTGCAAAACAAAAATTACACGCTATAAGTCCTTTCCCAACTTGAGGAGTAAACATGGAGATAACAAAAAACCATCCAAGAAAAATTACCCCTTGCAGTTAACAAGGAAAAGAAAACAGCAAGTGTCAGAAATTATAACTTTACCTTCAAAAAAGTAGTTGGTGGGATTTTGAGGATTCCAACAGCAGGTTCCATTTTCTCATGATTCAAGAAACCAACTTCACGGCGAAACCAAGCGCAAGAGACATGAACCCACAAGGTGTCAACATCAGTAGGCTTCAAAGCACCTCCTGAACAAACCACTTTCAGGTCAATTGCAGCAAATATACAAGGGAAGCAGTCAACTTTACTGAATATATAAAGTAACATCATCGTGTAAGTTTCATGCTTAATATGAATCATAAGCTTTTTTCATAAGATACAAAAACTCAGCGTACACCATTAAGATTATTAAAAAATATACATGACTATTCATGATATGGAAGAAGGAAAGAGAATATTCACATAAGCTTCCAAATTGAGGATGAAGGAAATATAGATGATAAGCATTAGTTAACAATGAGTCATCATTCACACGAAAAATAATAGTCAAATGAAAACAAAAAATAAATGTTTGGAATAGAAAAAAAAAATTGGTGAGAACTCAAATAAAGATATTTTTATGTACACCATTAAATATTAAATCAACAATTAAAAAAATAGTCATCACTAAAAACACCAAAAATGTACGCAATAAACAAAAATCAAGACAAAATAACTAAGAAGTACTCACGACACTAGATATAGGCAACACACCTCTAACAGGACAAAGACAACATTCTCTAATGACATCAGGTGTTTCACATGCTCTACAAACCCACGATGTAAAATCCTGCACATCTTTTGCACCATAGCATTCTTGGTGCACAGCTATCTGACACCTGGACATAGCAACAAAAATTATATATAAAACTTTTGAATCTGATAGCTTTTTTATTATTAAAAAAATAGGTCCAATCTTGCACCAGAAAGAAGACTAAATCAATTATCTAAATATACAAAATTGGCACCCAGATATAACAAATGGTGGAGACAGACACCTGTTGCATATAATAATTTTGTTATCCTCCCAATCTTCAACCCATCTACAAACCGCACATCTTTCCGTTGTCCACTTTGTATTAATTGGCTCATACTTCTCTGTTGAAACAAAGATGCACGTGAGTCTCCTCAACATACAAATTCATCAACCAAAAACCTCATTAAGACATAAGCACAAGAGCCCCGCACCCCCGTCCCAACATATACACATACGCATACACACAAGATGACGTGTAAAGAATGTGGCACTGATTTCACCTTGCAAAAAATCAAGCAGACGCCTCTTATCTAAATTGGCAGGATTAAAGCCATGCTCATTATACTCTGCAATCTGGCAAATACTCGGCATTAGTATGAAATTGTAGATTATAATATAATGCACAGTTTTGATCAAAGAAAAAAAGGGTTGAAGGTTAATCTTTTACAATCAAAACAAAAATGGGGCCATTGAGGTCTTATCAGAATTACACTTAAACAAAACTATTGTTAATTACTTTAATGGAAATAAACATATTCTAAATAAGATTAACTATAGAAAAATACCAATAATCTGGGCAATTTTTCAGAATAATAGATATGGTACAAACCCATTTTTCCAGTGGCAGCATTGTAGCCTTCACTTTCACACTATACTTCCATTTTTTTGCTCTACAGCCTGTGTGCTTTTCCCATTCACTAGGTGTCTGCTTCTTTGACCCACAAGAACCACACTTACAAATAACCCTGCAACATAACATAATTAGAAGCAGCTCTGATAATCCTTCCCGAAAATAAATTCACTTTACAGTATAGCTGAAACTTGAAATGATTGACTTGAATTACTCAATAAAACAGCATGATCAGATTTGCTGGAGAGCCTGAAATTGGTGAAGGAAAACTGACAGACCCAGCAAGAATGGATGATTTTAACTTGACAATGATGAATGCAATAATTCATTTCACTATAACTTCCGCATTTACAAAAAATAAGGGCTTACATATGCAGTTTTGGAACATATGTTCCTTCCATGCCATTACAAACTACAGTTATCTGCTCAGGATTCAGCGATTTCTGGACGTGTAGTGCAGAACTGTTTCAAAAATTGACATTTCCTTCAGTTAACTTAATGGAAACGTTAAAAGAAAACCTATAAAGACAGAAATTCAATTGCCACCAGATGAAATGAACAAAAGAAAACATTTCTAACATACCTGGTTTTTTTCTGACGTTTTACCACATCTGATGATCCACACTTCGACTTTGCTTTGCAATCAGGGCAATAGTAATCAATGTGCTCCAGGTCCTGAACCCCAGTCAATTTAGTAACCCTCGATTCCTTATCAAAATTAGGTAAAGCATAGGAGAGAGGATAAAAGTTCAAATTAAGCATGAAAGATATACCTTGAAAACATTACTGGGAATTTTGTCACACTCGGCATGCACCCAAACGTTACAACCATCACAGCATACCTGAGACAGATTAAGACCAACAATCTGTCAAAACATTCGACCACTTAATTAAAGAAACAAATTATGATGATGATGGTGATGGTGATGAAAATAACAGATTGCAGATAACTCACCCAATTCCCACCATCTGAGTGGTGCCATATTTCCTGGCATATGCCACAATATTGTTTTGATTTTTTTAACTACATAAGATGAATGCAAGCATTAGGAACCTAGAATTATGTTTAAATAATTAAAAAAGAAAATAATTCCAACATGAGGCCATTTTGAACCTTGGCACAATGTGTACATAAAAGTTGGGTTTCAGAACATAAGCCCTTCGTTTTTTTCATAGCTTTAGAAGGAGTAACCAAACCACAACAATCACAAGCCCTTGTGTCTTTATTATATGCTTCCTGCATAATAAATTCACTGGATGAAATTATCGATAGCATTTGAAATAAAAGATTATACTTTATAGCATGGAAACAAAATTTTGCACAGGAAAAAAACTTCTGAAACCTAAAACTAGGCTAAAAACAAAAATCATTGCATGACAAATAGCCCAACCAAAAGAGAAAACTGAAAATAACGCAAGGGAATTGTCTTGATCCTTGTTATTTATCCATCTTTGTTATTCTTTCTGCTATTTATTCGGTTTTGTAGGGTAACCCTTTTCAATTCTCATAGAAATGTCAAAAAGTATTCATTCAAGGTTATACTGTGTAGAATTCTCCAAACAGGCCCGGATTATAGTCTTCAAGATGTACCGAAATTCAAAGAATGAAGAGAAAAAGGGATTTCCTAGAGTAGAAAAAGAAAAAACTTACATGACTCTGAGAGTAATATTCCTGATCTTGATAAAACCCAGCAGCCTCTTGGAATTGGGCGGGATTTTCCTCTGAATTAGTTGTTGTCCCAAAGCTTGTGTCCAGAAACCCATTTTCTGCTAACAACGCCTCCTCTATTGCCATCTGAAAATCACTTGGCTTGCTCTTGTATAACTGTGTCTGCCCCCGAAATCTGGACAAACAAAAATGTTCAAAGATTTTTCTAAACTAATAGGCAAACTTCACCGAACTAATGAGCTACAGACCTGTCCATGAACTGCGGAAAGGGGAATACCATTCCCTGCTTCACCCACCCATAATCCTGCACATCAACGTTCATTTAAACTCCACTCTGAACAAATTTGTAGTACCAAAAAAAGATACAGAAAGTTTCACTATTAAGAGATTTACCCTTTGTGTTCCGTTCTTTGAAAACCCATAGAACATCACACATATAGCACCAGGAACACAGCACCTCAAAACTGATTTTGGAGCTTGCAATATGGGGTCGATCACCACGGCTGGCCAAGCCGGGTAGCTCTTCCCACACTTAGCCCAAACAATGTCACCCAAAGCAAAGTCCTGTGGTTTATATATTTCTTTCTTCTTTGCACCATTGGCTTTACTAATTTTCTCCATGCCCCCTAAACTAAACCCATCTCTATATTTCCCACTTTTGTTCAAAGTCGTATAGTTTCTATGATCAAAATGGTTATACCCTATACAATCCACGTCGTCTTCTGCTTGTTCTTCCTTCCCATAATATTGGAACTTCTTCGAATTCTTGTGCCTATAAATATCCTCCTTGCTCTTTTTTACAAAACCCAATTTCTCAATTCCCTCTATATCATCATCTTCTACCAAAACTTCATAACCTTCTTCTTCGTCAAAATTAGTTTCTCTATTTTTATATACATCAATGACAGAATCGTTAAACCTTGAAGGAAGCATCTGAATTCGTCCTCGTGACGACCTCCGGAACTTCCCGGAGCTCCGATTCAACGCTCGTTGATTAATCAATCGCTCCAAATTTGACTGGACCTCTTTGGTGGGCCAAGACAACTCGTCGTTGTACGAAGAACCTGAACCGCTGCTGAAATCTTCGCCCTCTCCATTGCCAACTGAGCTGTACCCATTCGTTTTCCGCTTCTTCGGATTCGCGGAAAATTCATAGGCTGTAGCTTCGGGCTCTTCGAGCTTGCAACGTTTCACATTTGGCATTTCGAATTTCAGAGGCCGTTTGATAATCATATTCTAACCATTCAATTCCACAAAATCTCCCTCAAAATATAACAACCCAAACCCTAATTTCACATTGAACCCCAAACCAAACCTTGAAAAAAGAACACCAAAAAGAAAATGAACAATCGAATTTTGAAGACTTCAAAATCGGCCACCGTCCTCAGAGACAATTTACGCCGCCGGAATCAATGCAAATACCCAAATTCGGGTGCGAAAACCCTAATTAAAGCAACGGAAGCAGAAAGGTAATGAATTTGAAACGGTTCTCTGTAACTTTCTTTCGGCCAAACGCAGACAACAAAAAGAAAGATTCAAAACGAAGTCGGAATTTTGACCTTGGAGTCGGTGCTGTGACAGAGCCGGACCAACTTTCTCAGGAAAATCAAGATAAAAGTTTCCCGGAAAATCAAGAAAGCTCGAGCTGTGTTTGTCACACACATAGAGGTCCCGTTTGCCTAAAACCACAATTTACAGTTTTGCACACAACGACGAATTGCTTATATACGACGTGATCTATAATTATTATTATTATTTGAGAATAACCATATTAACATGAAATTAATAATATTTTTACCTTAATAAAATAATTAAAATAATTAAAATAATTACAAATATGCCGGGCCTCGTGCCGCCATTTGGCTCCAAAATTTGGGAAGGAGGGAGATGTGGAAATTTTTGATACGGGAAAGCGCGAATTGAAACATATTGGGAGGTAGCATGGAGCTTCTGTGCTACCTTCTTGCTTGCTGACATGTCGGTACTCGGTGTGCCACTGCTGAATTTGTTGTGGGGACAGATGTGGATCCTAATCCATATAGCAGAATTAGTTTGTATCCCCAGCGGAAAGCCCGATGATATGTTATACGATGACATGCAAAAAAACTATTTTGCATATCATTGTATTATTGATTAGGGATAGCAAAATGTGTCATTTCAGTTGTATGAGAGTTTCTCTTCTAGCCCCGAAAAGTCACACTACGTCAATTATATAGGTAATCACTTTTTAACTATTTAAGCTACAAATCCTTTACAATCAATTAAAATAGTATTTGACCAAACAAAAAATAGTTTATCCCTAATTTTACTTGGGATTGTTGAGGCCCAAAAAATCCACGGATCGGGCCCAAGCAACTATCAGTCCAATGCAATATTTCCACGAGGGAAAAGGAAAAAAGGATCTATCGCATGCGAATTATAATCCACATGCCACGCTAAACAAACAAATTATCATGCCATGATTCGCGATAAAATATGATTAACTCATGCTAAGATTAAAACAATTCTTCCCAAGGGCGATAAATTAAAATATGCCAAGCAACATGTCATGCCATTATCTCGCATCCAACCACGTTACAAGCCTAGGTGGGCCCAAGCCACTCAAAAAACCCGGGGCTTGCTTGAGTGGGTTGTGGCATGGATAGTGATAAATCAACATGAGGCCATTGATGGACCAAGAAATGGAAAGTCTCGGGTTCTTGGGAGCTCGAGGACTGGCCCATTTCTTGTGGATAAGACAAGAGAGAGAAAATAGCTCAAAGGCCCAAACAAAATAACCTAAGAGATAACCCAACCAAAAAAATAATAAGCCCAAATCAACAAAGCCCATTTGCTTAGAAAGCCATCTTGGCCCTTAGAAAAAAAACCAAAATAGCCCATCAGAGCTTCAGTTTTTGAAGAACAGAGAACACGTGAAGGAGTGGATGGCAGGCTCCTTAAGCAGAGCTGCTGGAAACTAGTCCCAAGCCAAAGACATCCAAAGAACCGATGAATACCATCCCGCATGCTGTCAGAAGCATCCCTTGGACCAGCATACATTTGCATCTCTTTTCTTTCATTAGATTCACCAAGGGAGAGGAAAGAAAAGAAGAAAAACAAAGAAACCAAGATTGAAGCCCTCATTGCACAGGAAAGGGGATGTTGAGCCCCAAATCCCAATTCATGAAGATAGATGAAGCAATCTTTGCCAAGAAAGGGAAGTCAGAGAAGGGGAGGAGAAAGGGAGAAAAGCTCAGCCAAAGTAAGTAGAAGCCATTAGGGTTTCTTGAAAAATGGTGATTTCCGGCAGCTATAAATTGAGCCTTCCCCTACCCAACAAACTCAACCCACAACCTGCAGAGAGCAAGCTTTACTCTCTATCTTGCAAAACTCGGACTCGTGCACTGTTCACCTCCTTCTCCGATTTGTTTTCTTTTTTTTGGCAGTTGGAAGAACCCTGCCTTTCCTTTTCTTTTTCTTTTCTCTAGTCAAAATCCCTCACAAAACACCTCATCCCTTACTTAGACCCTTTCATTTCTCACAAACCAAACCTAATTTCTCTCTTAGTGCTAAACCCATGTTGGTTTTGCTCTCCACGCCTCATGCCACTCATGCTGGGCTGAAAGATCATCTGTAAGCATGCCAGACCTACCTGCAAGTCATCATTATTCTCGTTGGTGAAGATTATCCAAAATATCTCCTAAGGTTTTGCTGCCCTTTCGAGGTATTTTGGGGCTTGATTTTCGAACCTAAACAAAAATGGGTAATCTCCTCAGTCTGCCTTTTGCAACAAGCCCAACCCATCTGCTGCTGGAAGGAAAAAGCCCCTACAGGGATAAGTTGTTTCAACTAAAGTAATAGACCAATGAGATCTAGCTTAGTCGAAAAGGGCATTGACTTACAAACAAATTATCTTAGTGACACCTTAATAATGTGTGTTTGTACAAACCTTTTCCCCCCCATTCCTAACTTCAAGCCTAGAAACAAAACCTAGAGTAATAACAAGACAAGTTAAACTTACATAGTTATATGAGTTTTTGGGATTTGAGGTATTTGCAGTTTAGGGTCCAAATTATAGGATTCGATGTTTGAGGTCTAAAATACCTTAAAACTAGTGTTTAAGACAAGATATGAGTTACGAGTACATAATTCAATGTTTGATTAGTCTAAATATGAAAATTTTGGTATTATGTTTCATATTCAAGTTTATATAATCTTTTATGTCAACGAACATAACAAAGCATTATGGATCAATCTTAGTTTTTTATGCATGTTGAAATATCATAAGACATAACAAATTAGGAGGAGAGAAATATGATTTAGCAATTATTTATAAAATAACAATTTATTACTATATGGATTAGCAACGACGGATCATGAACATCATGATTAAGCGACAACTAAATATAATTAGAAACTGTAATTGCTCATTCACAAAATTAACAATAGATGGCAAGATATATATATATATATATATATATATATAGTATAGCTATGTGGTTATACGTTTTAAATATTTGAATATATTTAAGAAGTATAGCTTAGCGGTTACACTCTTTAAATAGGGTATAGCCAAGCTATATATATATATATATATATATATATATATGGACATTCTCCAATAAGTATTTAAAATATCGTTTGGCACTGCTTCTCTAGGAAGTACTTCTGCTCATAAGCGCTTTCATTATAAAAATCTTGAATTTTCATAAAAAATTAAAGTGCTTCATGAAAAAACACTTGAGATTGCTTGACAGGACCCGCCCCGAATTTCACAGAACCCAAGACGAATCCTGTGGAGACCTCGGCATCACACCCATGTCGGGTTCACTCCTTAAAACTATGTCCTCTTTTACAAAAGAGGATTAAGGGCATGAGACTTTCTACCAAAATTTCGGCAGTCTTCCCTGTAAATTGAACATTTCCCCAAAATTCCAACCTGCACAAAATCATAATTTATATATCCCAATCGGCAACACGCACAAGATAACAACATGCAATTCGTCTAATTGGCCTTCGGCCTTCAAATACTTCAAAACAAACTACCAACACATTCCTTAATCCAAATAATAAATTCAACGCACTTAAGAAGGCCACAAGAAATTTCTATCATTTAACTTTCCCAAACATTTACCATACGAGGCTCCGACCTCTTAACACGACTGCATCACTCTTTCACCCAAGTTTCGGGACCAACGACAAGGTCCAAGCCAATCTCAACAAAGTACCTAACTAAATCAAATCCGCCTAGCAAATCTCAATTCAACCAAGTTTTCAGGACCAACAACGAGGTCCGAATCAACCTTACTAACACAACCCAAGTAAGGGTTCACCCGTGGCTGCACCTAGTAACTTTAGGCTGCCTACGTACCCTTACTGAAGGATCAAGCCACACGTAGTTCTTTCTCTAAAACCCTTTTTTCTTTAAATCACAATTCACCAAAACCTCCCCATACGCCGGAACATCCAAAGTCACGTATGGGGCCTGTCCGCAAGCCGGATAAACCTGCGACATGTGGGATCTCATCATCACAACACAATATCACATATATCCCCTCATACGTCGGGACGCATCCCGCCACGTATGGGGTGCATCAACACGCCGGCTACTCCTACGACACGTGCGACCTCACAAGCATATCACATAATCCTCATACGCCGGGACGCACCCGCCACGATAGGGTCTCAACACGCCGGCTACTCCTACGACACGTGCAACCTCACAAGCATATCACATAATCCCTCATACGCCGAGACGCACCCGCCACGTATGGGGTGCAACACGCCGGCTACTCCTACTACACGTCACGACCTCACAAGCATATCACATAATCCCTTCATACGTTAGGACGCATCCGGCCACGTATAGGGTCTGTCAACACGCCGGCTACTCATACGACATGTGTGACCTCACAAGCATATCACATAATCCCCTCATACGTCGGGACGCACCCGGCCACATATAGGGTCTGTCAACACGCCGGCTACTCCTATGACATATGTGATCTCACACAATCACATATCACACCTCATACGTCGGGACGCACCCGCCACGTATAGGGTCTGTCAACACGTCGGCTACTCCTACGACACGTGTGACCTCACAAGCATATCACATAATCCCCTCATACGTCGGGACGCACCCGGCCACGTATAGGGTCTATCAACACGCCGGCTACTCCTACGACACGTATGACCTCACAAGCATATCACATAATCCCCTCATACGTCGGGACGCACCCACCACGTATAGGGTGCATCAACACGCCGGCTACTCCTACTACACGTGCGACCTCACAAGCATATCACATATTCCTCATACGTCGGGACGCACCCGGTCATATATATGGTCCAACACGCCGGCTACTCCTACGACACGTGTGATCTCACAAGCATATCACATAATCCTCATACGTCGGGACGCATCCGCCACATATAGGGTCTGTCAACACGCCGGCTACTCTGCGACACGTGTGACCTCACACAATCATATATCATCCTCATACGTCGGACGCACCGCCACGTATGGGGTGCATCAACACGCCGGCTACTCCTACGACACGTGTGACCTCAACACAATCACATATCTTCCCTCATACGTCGGGACGCACCGCCATATATGGGTCATCAACACGCCGGCTACTCCAACAGGCGGAGCGCGAGGACCAGATCACCGCCCCACTCAATTTTTTTCTTTCTTTTAAAATGTAATATGTATTGCTGTTATTGAATAATCTATATTAATTAATATGTTTAGTTTATCACGTGGGCAAGAATCCTGCTTTCCTTTCCACCAAGCGTAAGCCACTTTCCTTTCCTTTTTCCAAAGGTTTATGGCTCTTATTATTATATATTTACTCTTCTAAAAAAATTGATAAAATCCTAACCCATTTTTCTCCTTTCTTGGAGATACACAAGCAACAAAGCAGACTTTCTCAATGCACTGCCTGTGAGTTTTTCTCTCAAACTCCATATTAAACTATCAAGTTTTTATTAGGTTAATTTATTCAATTAAAGTTTTTTTAGTAGTTCTCTTTTTTATTTTTTTCTTTATTTATTTATTTTTAGTTCATAAAATTTTAATTTTTTTTCTTTTTATTGATTTTAATAGATCTTCAATTTATGTATAAATGATTGCTTCGTTGCATATATTGAGAGAGACATTTTCAATAGTACAGATGACGAGGTTGTTATGCAACGATTTCAAAATATGAAAACTCGTCAAGAACAATGATGATTGTAATGAATACATAATATGATTTTTGATGTTTTGGTATGTCTTGTGAGTTCAAATTTTTTATTGTTTATATTTTGTGAGAGGCCCCCACACACATGAAATTCTGGCTTCGCCACTGACTCCAACGACACGTGTGACCTCACAATCGCAGAACGGTACTTGCAGGGTAATCAATATCCAGGGAGGTACATAGGGTAGTGCGTATAGCACCTGAAACTGGCATTCTAAACTTTTTTTATACCTTTAAATATACACATAAATATATATAATTATATAATCCTCTATTTCATAAACCTCAACCCGATAGAGCATCCGATAATCCCCCATTAAAATAATGAACTAATATCCTAAACCCATATAAACCATTTAACTCAACAACACTCAAGACCTGTCACTAAGGTCATTCTAACCCTTTTGGGAAGGTAGAACTAAAACGAAAGTCTCGTGGTCAACCCAAGGTCAAACTACCCAAACTTGGTCAAACAGGCCCGCGGGGCCCACGACCTCCAAATTTCAATCCGATAGTTTCTATGAGGGCTACAAGGTTTAGGATACACGTCCTGCAAATCTGGTCCAGATCGGACGGTCGAATTGCTCACGATCGCACGATCGACAGTCACGAAACCCTAGCCCTAGGGTTGGCATTTCTGGAGTATCTGGGACTCCGTTTTACGATCCGTCGAATCCTACACGATCCTAGGAATGTCTAGATTAACATATTAACAATTCAGGACCATCCAACGGTCCAAACCTAGCGAACCCGGATAACGTGCAATATGCGATATCCGTTCGACACTCTAACGGTATCCAAATTGAGATCCGCAAAATCCAACGAGATCCGTCAAATCTTTGAAGCCAATGGTGGTCACGTAGGATTAACAACGATGGCCGTGGTCAACCTTCTGGAGGATGGTAAATATGGGAACTTCAACGTCGAGCTACTGAATCGACACAGAGCGCATATCAACAACCGAGTCGAGTTGGCCATTTTTAACGAACACATCGCCTACTGTTTCAATATTTCTATCAATTCAATTTTTCTCTCGTGTTCTTGGATTCTTGTTTTCAACTATTTTTGCTTCTTTAATTCCAATTTTCCACTATTTTTTAATTGGGTGATTTATTAATAATTACGTGAATATTGGGTTGATTGGATGAAAAATTGTTTACACGTAATTTTTTTTTATATCTACGTACGTATAAATAGGGACGTAATTAGTGATATTAATGGACGTAAGTATTGACCTTAATTGACTACCAACAAAGAACCTTTTCTCTCTTTCTTGAAAGCTCTACGTAAAAACCCAATCACTCAACCGCTGTGGTTCTTTAGATCTGGGGGATCTGTGATTCCCGGTTGTGGTCGACAGCTATCGACTCAGGGTCGAGCCTTTGCCTCAATTAATGTCCTCTTGACCCATAAACTCCTTTCTTTTACTTTTCTGTTTGCAGTAGTTCTCAGAATTTGTTACCTCCTCTGATAGGATTTGTTATACATATGCAGACTTTATGAGATATTGAATGTTGGTTTGGCGTGTGCCTCTCTAATTTGTGTTAAGCGAGGCATCCCTTGCTCATTTTGAGTGTAAACAGATGCTTTAGATTGTTGTTTAGTTTTTGGGTAGCTAGAAAAATGAATGAGTGTTGCTTTGGTTTAGCATGATAGTAATGTTAGTCGGCATTTCATGATAGTATTCTTGATATTCAAAGGGATATATGTTAGTTCCCGACTTGTTTATTGAATCATATTCTTTAACCAAAACATTTTACATGTACCTCTAGTATGGTAAAAGGTTCTAGTAATCCTTCAAAGCTTCGTAGAAATGCTTCTGTTTCTAATGTTCCATTTTCTAGCTCCACTTATTTACTTGCGCGCTTTTTTCGTGCTATATATATATATATATATATATATATATATTGTATTTTTAGCGAATGATTTTATTCTTATTTTATCACTTACACTCCTATAAAAAAGGAGTGTAAGTGGATAAATATGAGAAAAAAGAGTGGGGAAATCACCACTCTTTTTAGCAGTCAACAACATGCTACCATGCATATTCCCATGATTATGTACACAGTTTTTACTCTGCTTTCCATGTATTAATCTACCAGGATATTGGTCTCTAAAATAAACTTTGTATGTATACTTTCAGGTTTTGGTTTCAGGACAGTGTGGGTGTTAGCAGTTAGATACTTAAGGCAAGGCTCCTTCAGGACATTTGTCATCCAAAGATTTTAGTTTGCCTTTATTGTTGTTTGACTATCCAGTATTGGTGCAGGATAAAAAACAGAAGTGTTCATTTGGTTATTGTTTTTGGACCATCTAAGATGTAACTGTTGGTATTTTACTATTGATTTGGGGATTCAAACTAAATTTTGTTAATTTCATAGACATCGACACATTTTCACGGCATTGTGGATTCCACTAAAGATATTCCCTAGCATTGCGGAAGATGCAACTGCTGCAAAATCTTTACTTCTCTTGTAAAGATTGGCGCATGGCGTGGTTTTGTTTAGAAAAACATAGGGTTGAAAACGGGTCAGGGCGGGCTGGTTATGGGCCCAAACTGTACACCGACTCGGGTCATGTTGGCAGACCCAAATGATCTAAATGGTCTCATTTAAACGGGCTGAGCTCGTGCCATACTGGATTCTCTCATCTGACACCTCTACCTCCAATATGACTTGTATAGAAGAAAAAAAAATAAGAATTATGAAATCATATTTTGACACAAAACAAAGCACTGTAAACTGATTATTTAAGAAAAAAGGAACACGTGTTACACTTACACGTGACCAGCGAAACAAGACGTTATAAACAACGTACACTTATCCAAATGAAAATTGATAAAAGAATATAAATATAAATATCCAAATATCCAAATATCCATTTCCTGCCTAACTGCGGAAATCAGGCGCTCGATTACACTTGCATTTCGTACCTTTCCAGACCAATTACAGCCGTTGATTTCCGAACACGATCTGTCCTTCGCGACGATGGAATCGCCGGCAGATGATCGCCGGTGCAAGCGCAGCGATGGTCAAAAGTGGCGGTGCAGGGAAACGGTGTCGTCGGGGAAGTCGAACTGTGAAAAGCTCTTGGCGACTGCCAAGGCATTGTGCTGAATTTATCGCATCCCTCCCCTCCAGTGACCATACTGATCCAAAAGATTCAGGCATAGGTTGTCTCAATCTTGCTACACAACTTCCTGTTGATTCATTGAAACCTGATACGTACATTGCCTATGGATTCTCTGAAGAGCTTGGTAGAGGTGATTCAGTCAGTGACAAAGTTCCACTGTGATTTGTCTGATGCGGTAATGTTTTCTCACTACAATGTCTTTTATTAGGTCGTGAGAGTTTGGTTTGGCCATTTTGTTACTTTTATTATGCTTTTCTTGATGTGCCCTTACTCCTTAGTGATCATATTATCCAAGTAACAAATTTGATTGATTTTTTTTTTCTTTCTGCTGTTATCATGCACGAAGTTGGGTTATTTAAAAGATAAATTTTTAGTGGGTGAGAATGACAGTTTCCCCTTTCATACATTAGTCATGGAAGTTAGAAGGTCATCAACCTTTGGGTTTAGCAGTTACTAGTTAGTCTATCTTAAGACTATGGTTACTTTCTTTGTCGGCTCTGACCACCCTGTTTCCAAATACAAGGGATAGCTTGCTTTCTTTCATTAGAAGTTCTTCTGGTTTTCTTGTTATGATCCTTACTTTGACCTGACGGTTGATTTCTTTGAGTCAAATCATTCTTTATGAATCTTCCTTATGAAGATATTGGTTATTGCTTTTCTGCTATGATTGGGCTCTTAAGGACACAAACTCACATCCAACCAAGTTGTACGCTGCTTTGGATGCTTAAAAATAACCTACGTTCATTTGTGTCGAAAAAGTGCCAAATTATCAAGACGTGGACTGTTGAGCTTTTTTTCCAGAAAATTACACGTGGGCATCATTCCTTAATTATCTCAATAGCCATGGTGTTCTTTTATAAGTGAAGACAGTTCAACTAAAGATATTTCTGGCAGGTAACATGTCAGGCATTCCATGTCCATGTGCTCAAATCATAGCTTTTGTTGGCAATTCTGGCTTAATTCTCATGCTAGCCTCATCTACCTATGTGATATCAGGGCAATGTTCTCATGTCATTTAACTTTCACCGGAATAATATTAATATTAAAAAAATTATTTTCTCTTTCTTTCCTTTTTCATCTCGTTATGCCTTAACAATTTACACGTGTCACACTGACTACGCTAAAATATTCGAATATATGCTATACTCTTTAAATGTTAAGACATGTTAATACTTTTAAGATATTCAAGTAAGAGTATAGCCGCACGTCTGTACTTTTTAAATAAGAGTAATTAGGTATATCATTTGGGAAACACATTAAACCATATCAGAAGAGTAGTGAAAAATATACATCAATAGATTTACATAATTCAAGCTGGAAGAAAGATGTGACATTTTGTTAGAACACTAAATCAATAGATTTGGAAAACCAACTAATGTTTATATTGTAATAGTACAATATTAATATATTTTGTGTAGTATAGCCACGTGGTTATAATTTGAGTACATGCTATACTCTTTAAATATTAATACATTTCAATACTTTTAAAATAAGAGTAATATGCATTAAACAATATTAGAAGAGTTGTGAAAATATACATCAATAAATTTATATAATTCAAGCTGAAAGAAATATGTGACATTTTGTTAGAACACTACATCAATAGATTTGGAAAACCAACTAATGTTTATAACCCATTGTCATATGGTTGGGAAAAAAAGGTTTCCAAGTATAAAATTATTAGTAGGGTTAATTTCATGTAACAGTTTAGTCCCTTTGTTTTAAACTTGATAAAAACGAACCTAAAGTTACAAGTTACATCATTAGTCGATTTGTCTCTCAATCTATTAAGTTAAGTGTTTTTTTTGTTTTTTTGTTTTTTTGTTTTTATTTATTTTAAATTTTAAAATTAAAATTACTAGAGAGTATATTATATTTAAAAAGAATAGCCACCTGGCCATACGATTTATTATAAATAAATAAAAAACCATTTTGTGCAATTTCAAAAAATTGCATACACAAGAGAGCTTTATTTTTAATACAAATTTATAAATAAACCCAATCCTAGACATGTATTTATAAAAAAACCCAAGCACTATTTAAACATAGAAACGCACCCAAAATCAACCGCAAAGTCAACTTTTTGGGTGTGTTTATAAATGAGTTTTGAGTGTGTGTAATGATGAGTTTTGGGTGTGTTTATATGTTTAAATAGTGCTTGGGTTTTTTTTATAATTTCAACCCCTATTTTGGGTGTTTTAGTGAAACTCCTTATTTTTAAACCATAATATAGTTTACTAATTTGGAAGATAGGAATATAATTTCATCTAATTAGCATAAGGCCAAAGCCAAAATGTAGTACCTAATTTTAGAAAAATATCAAAATTACACACAATGCCACTCCTTCTAAAGCAATCATACTATGCCACATGTCCATATCTAGTCAATGGCCACCATCGAGCACCACGGGCCACCACCGCCACCCACCACAGACCACCACGAGCCACTACCGCCACCCACTACTGGCCACCACGGCCCTGGCCACAATCGCCATCGTCGGCCACCTGCCACCATCTGCAGGGGACCAACTTCGTTGCCCTTTATTCACCTTTTAAAAGATTTTGTGTTATTAAAGGGACTTGAACCTTAACCCTCAAAGAAGGAATGCTCACTCACAAACCACTACACCAAACGTGGTTTTGTAATATTTATTCAATTATACAATATTTATATAAACAATCAATGGTTTTTAAAATTTTTAAAAAAATCATTTCAACACTTTTTCACACAAAAACTGCAAATAAAAACCGAAAAACTGCAACAAAAATACAATGTAGATATCAATTAAGTTTAAAAAAAAAAAAAAACAGCTTCAAAAACAAAAATTAATTTTATTGAAGCAAAATGGAGGAACCAAGATAAACAATTTTATCCAATTTTGAGTTCCCTTGCTCTTGGGTAGTTCTACTCTTCTCTTGCCCACCCAATTCCTCATATGGGTAACCTCTACTCTTCAAATTGGTGAGGTTGAAGGCTAAGGAAAGAACAAAATCCAATTGTAATTAAATGCTGCAATGTATTTTCTAAAAGTTCAATTTTGAGTTCCCTTACTCTTGGGTAGTTCTACTCTTCTCTTGCCCACCTAATTCCTCATCTGGGTAGCTATACTCTTCAAATTGGTGAGGTTGAAGGCCAAGGAAAGAACAAAAATCCAATTGTAATTAAATGAAAACTACAATGCAGTTTCTAAAAGTCCAATTTTGAGTTCCTTTGTTCTTGGGTAGTTCTTCTCTTCTGTTGCCCTCCTAATTCCTTATCTGGGTAGCCTACTCTTCAAATTGGTGAGGTTGAAGCCCAAGGAAAGAGCAAAAATCCAATTATAATTAAATGAAACCTGCAATGCAGTTTTCAAAAGTCCAATTTTAAGCTCCCTTGCTCTTGGGTAGTTTTACTCTTCTCTTGCCCTCCCAATTCCTCATATGGGTAGCCCCTACTCTTCAAATTGGTGAGGTTGAAGGCTAAGGAAAGAGCAAAAATCCAATTGTAATTAAATGAAAACTGCAATACAATTTCCAAAAATCCAATTTTGAGCTCCCTTACTCTTGGGTAGTTCTACTCTTATCCTGCCCACCCAATTCCTCATATGGGTGGCTTCTACTCAAATTGGTGAGGTTGAAGGCCAAGGAAAGAGCCAAAATCCAATTGTAATTAAATGAAAACTGCTATGTAGTTTGTGCAAAACTACAATGCAGAACCTGTACAATGTAGTTTTGCAATACCATTTCCAAATCAAGACAAATGCATAGTAAGTGAGCTTTGTAATAAGAAGTTGCAGCTAAATTAGATCAGGTCATGATAAGGAGTAGGACATGATTGCAAAAAGTGTATTAATGTGACTTAACTTACACCTCAAAATCAGTAATGTAGTTCATGACTAAACTTGAAATTAACAACTATATCTCCAATATAATTTGGTAGGCCAAAGTACCTTTTGAGCATTTATCAAAACCAAGAACAGGAAACAGTCAAAATGAAAAGAAATTATGGACTTGTTCTAAAATCATATGAAAGCAATCATACTTGTAATCAATTATCCTGAGAACTGGAGGATCTGCTTTTGGAGAAAATATTACCCGCAACAATGCAGAAGAGATTAGTCTTCAAAACCATGTTATTATAAAAGCATCATTTCTAACTCAAATAAGAAGCTCAAATAATAAAAGAAAACACAAAAATTAAGAAAAAACAAAGCAAATAACAAAAATTAGTGTCAAAATGCATACCAAGTTCAGCATCGTCAGCTAATCAAATAGCCTTACTTTTAGAGACCACTCCAGCCTATGCAGAACAACAATAAACAACTTCAAGACTTTAATAATGCTTTTTCTTCTTCTTTTTCCCCCACAATTCACCAGCAACCAAACTGAGCAGTTTAACATAATTTAAAGGAAGGATCAGTAATATACTGAGCTTGAAATGAAAACAACAGATCTGTTGTATTCTTACTTGAAATTAGAATCATAGCAAAGGAAGGCTGAAAAGAACAGAAAAATATGGTTGTTCCCTACAATTCTTTTGGATTTGATATGAGTCAGTTTTTACAGGAATGTCTAGTTGGAATGTGAAACTGAAAAGAAAATTAAGTTTGGCAACAATGGAATAGAAGGGTTGAAGGAGGATTCTTTCTTTTCTTTTCTTTTTCTTTTCTTGTCATAATGAACAGAAATGACAAATATCATGCAAGAAAGAATATCATCATATATTTGTTAACTCGACCAATAAAGTCTGTAATATTTATATTAAGAAAAACACTAGTGATTACCTGTGGTGTGAACATCCTGAATATAAGTAAACCTGATGAGAAAAACTCAAAAGTTCTTCATTAGAAGCAGTGCTAGAAATCTCCTTGAGTAGAAGAGTCTTCTCAGTTAAACCTGCTAGGCAGTATTTAAAAATGGTTGCATCCGACATTGGATTTCTACCACTTGACGTACTCTTGAGAGCTAAGTTTCTCGCTTCTGGGCTCTCTGAATAAGTTTGGGAGTCGTCGTTCCCACCCGGTACGGACCCGAACGTGGTGGCTTGCTTTCAGATGGCGGATCAGGAAGACAACAACAAGGAGTCGCAGGACGACGAAGCCTGAAGAGGTTGTGGAGTCGGGTGCAGGTAATCTGAGAGAAAGAAAGGGTGAGATTTGATTTTGGAAGGCTTTTAAACAAAAAGGGTGAAATTGTATTTTATCTTTATAATTTAGATAGGCCCAACGGATCTAAGCCTCCTCTTTGGCCAAATCTAAAACAAAATTTGATTCATATATATTAAAACCAAAACAGAAATACTCTAGGTATCAAATCCTCATTAGTAAAGATTTTTTACGGATTTGCTTGAATAATTAACGTTGTATGTGTGTATATATATATACTGATAAACAATTAGCTCATTCAAAATAAATAAATAAAACAAATCTTTCCAACAATTTTTTAGAATCATTGAAATGCATAAACGGCAATGTATTACATTATTCTCTCTCTCTCTCTCTCTCAAAATAAATTATCATTGAAATGCAATGAAAAAAGGGTGACTGTTGCCACCTTTTTTTTTTTTTGGTAGTGACTGTTATATATATATAAACTATGTAGTTGTAATGGTGTTTTTTTTTTCTTCTAATTTCCCTAATGTTTAATTGGTGGTAATTTAGGAGGGGATTGATTAACTAGCAGATAAGCTATTGTAAATCATTTGATTTATTCTTAAACACGTGGCATTATATGGTCAAAAACAAAGTTCAGCTAGGACACTGTTATAATTATTATATATTATTTAAACTTGGCAATTGGAGTCCTACTGTTTTGCTAACTATTTTTTAATCCTAATTTAAATTATATTATTTTTTGTTAATACGTGAGACGAAATTTTGACGTTATCCACAAGAATAGGATCAGATCACATTTCTAGAACTTGGATTTAAAAAGTTCGAAAATTGGACCGGGTTTTTCGTGATTTGGATTAAAAAACAACATTTTTGGAATTACTAGAATTCTAATTAAGGTAGAGCAAACTAGAATTTTGATAAAATTACATTTACCACAAATGCCACCAACCTTTTTTTTACCTTATAAAGGTATAATAAGGGCTTCAAACTTTCAAATCATAAGAACACTCGGAGACATGGATAAGACTCGGAATTGATCCATCTGGTATCGGCCAGAACGGTGGAGAAGAGGGGAAGGAAATGAAGGTGAAACTCTAATTTCCTCTTTTGTTTATTTGGAAAGTGTATGAAACTGAAGAAAAACTGACTTGTTCAATAATAGGCACAACACCCACCCAACAAGGACTGGATACTACAGTTCGCAGAAGACTTTAAGAAGAAAGCACAGGTAAAACCCCAATTTTTAGGTTTGTTTACTTGGAAAGTGTAGGAACTGGAAGGAAATTTTATATATAAAGAAAAAAAAAGAATGGTTTCTTTAGTTCTAGTGAAGTGCACTATTTCGCTGAGTTGGGTTGTGCGTCTGACAATGAGAAACTGATGATATTTCGATAGGAAGATGGATATCAAGGAAATTTGTGGGTTTCTGATCTAAATTATTTTGTTTGAACAGCTGGGGGATGGATATCAAGTTGTTACTCCCAAAGGTAAATGAGTGCATACAACGAAACCAAATATTTATACATTGCCCCCTATTTTACCAAAAAAAAAAAAATATTTATACATTAGCTTCAATGTTATGATTGTATTTTAACTTGCATTGCATAATTATAACTTCCTTCTTACCCTGTTGCCGCTGTGTTGTGTTGGCATGTTCATGTCGTGCTCATATGAAGTACTTGTTGACGTTGACAATCTTCGTTTGGATGGGAATAACTACGGTATTTGGAGATATAATATGAATGAACATGTCCTAGATAATCTTAGAGGTGTGCTCTATGGGCCACGCCCAAGTTTTGTGGTAGAAACAGAAGCAAGTGTTGAAGAAATTGCTCGATCAATCGCTGCCGAACAGAAATGGAATGAGGATGACGCTCTGTGTTTTCATACAATCTTGAACCATCTATCTGATGATCTTTTTCTTCATTACTCAAAGAGGAGGAAGGAAACAAGTGCCAAGCAACTGTGGGATGAGCTGAAATTGAGGTTTGGAGGACACGAATCTCGGGTTCAAAAGTACATGGAATTTCATTTGCTCGAGGAGGAGGAACCAATGTGGGAGCAAGCTGAAGAAATGGATTCAATGTTCTTAGGTCTGGTTGAGTGTGACAAAATGCGATAGATGAGGAATTTAATGTGAATGCAATCATCTCCAAGCTCCCCCCATCTTGGGAGGATGTGCTCATCGAGTTGATGCGCGAGGAGCATCTGCCTGTTACAAAGCTGATTCATCGCTTGAAAGTTGAACAACAATCACGCATCAATTAGTTAATCACAAGAAAAGGAAGGTAGTAGTAAGCTTGGTTTTTTATTACATGTTTTGAGTTTTAATGGTACCTTCCATGCTTTGTTTTTCTTTTTAAATTGATAACTTTTTTTATTATTCAATTGCTCTGACTATTTGTTTAATCAGTAACATGTTTGTAATCACCTATTGGAGAAAATTCAACCTCAATACTACTGACGTTACCTTCAGGTGTAGAGTTCAGTAAAAATATTTTTATTTTATTTTATTAATTAAACTGAGCAATAATACTAGTGTTCACATCCATCAACGGGCGGGTCGATTAGGGATTGGGTATGACAATATTATCCATGTCCCCGTCCCCATTCCGTGTATGAAATTTCGGGAAATTCTCGTCCTTGTCTCCACCCGGACAAAATCCATTTAACACTTAAATTTCACTCAACCATTCAAAATCATCCCAATTTAATTTGACAAAACTAATAAAATCATATAATAATAAAATGTCCAAAGCTTAAACATCTTACAAAGTTTAGGATAAGTTTTTAATTTTTATATTATATCACATTATAAATTTATCAATTAAAAATAAATACATCACTTATCAGGCCAGGTTTGGGATAGGGATACCATCCTCAGCCCATCACCAGTGTGGTATTGTTAAAAATCGGGGATCCTCGTACCCGGCCCCATTTTCCCCCGTTAAGGTCAGGGACCCGACCCAATCCGACCTGACGGGATTTCTGCCATCCCTACCCATCCAATTCCTAACAAAAATATTATTATTACAATCTATAATATATAATAAGGAATGAACATGAGAAACAAGGAAATTAATTATCATAACTAGTGGATGAGCTTATATATATATATTTTTTCGGGTAGAAGCACTGGATGAGCCAATGAAAGCCCACAAGGGTCAACTGACCCTTCTGAAGTTTTCTAAATATCTCTTTGTTTATAATTCATTCTTAAATTTTGACCCTTCTGACTGAAGTTCCCAACTGTTATAACTCTCTCTCTCTCTCTCTCTCTCTAATAACTTAAGAATTATTAACCCAAAACCACTTTTTTATTTATGATTTCTTTATTATCTCAAATTAAAAAAAATAATGTTTATATGATTTGTTTATTATCTGAATTCTGAAATTTGATATTATTGATAATGAAGTGATTATAAAAATATTTCAAGAGATGAATGATTATGAATGTATTGGAATGACATATATGAGTTATTACTAAAGACTTTGTGTTATTAGATAAATTTATTTTGTTTTGCGATGATTTTATTATTTGAGGTTGACCCTCCTTGACGAATTTTCTGGCTCCGCTCTTAGAAGCGATATTTTACTTTAAACTAATCTAAACTTCGTGGATGGAAATTCGAACTTGGATGCATAGTGGAAAGCACATCCGCTCTACTCAACCTGACTAAGCCCATGCCTACATATGAGCTTATAATTAGATGCCTAACATAGTGGAATTATTCTTTGCACATGTTGCATATATTTTAGTAAAACAATGGATTCATTTACTTGCCATGTTACTCAATTGATGATTATTTTACGAGTAGACGAAAATGAGGTATTATGAGTCACATAATTTGTATGTGGGGAGTTAGCTGAAACAATTGAAGTTAAGGATGAAGTGAAATTCAGAACTCAGTTTCAAAATACGTATCAATAGTTAAAGCTTTTGTAAGATGGTCATTCATAATTCTGTACAATTTCTCTCGTAATATTATTTTGGCAAGTAATCCCCTTTATTTTTTGCATATGTAAATTCAGCCATTCTTCACTTTGGTTCATGTCGCTTTAATATAAGCAATTCCACTCCTATAGTAATCCAAACCGTGTGTGACAAGAAATGATCAATTGAACATCAATAGCTAGTGTTTTTTTTTTTTTTTTTTTTTTGTAGTGGTGTGATCACAAGTAGCCAATCCTTAAGTAACTCGCAAAGTGTTGATCCCAAAAGCCCTCCCTTTTTCCCCTATCGTTCTCTGTTGTAAATTCTCTTCTGGATCATAGACTGCACATTCGAAAGAGATCAACAAAAATTCCCCTATAAATATTTATTGTGACACATGGTATTGTGAGGTCGCGGCATGTTTTGAATAATTAGCAGATAAGCTTATTGTAAATCAGTTGATTTATTCTTAAACACGTCACAAGGCATTATAATATATATATTAGTTTCCGTCATTCTTTCACTCACTGTTTGCTAACTTTTTTTTAATCTTAATTTAAATCACTATTTTCATTCATTTGTGAGACTTAACTGTGACGTGGCCAACAAGAATAGGATACGTGTTGCCAATTGACCAGGTTTTTCGTGATTTGGATTAACAAACAACATGTTTGGAATTACTAGAATTTGAATTAGGGTAGGGATCATGCCACCAACCATTTTTTTACCTGACATATTATAATAAGGTCTTCAAATCAAACGTTCATGAGCATAAAAACACTCGGAGACATGGACACAGAGCGACTTGGAATCGATTCGTCTGGTAAGGGCCGGAACGGTGGAGAAGAGCTCAAGGACACGAAGGTGAAACCCTAATTTCTAAGTTTGGTTACTTGGAAAGGAAGGAAAATTGAATTCTTATATAATAGGTTTCTTTTGGTTCTATTCTATATGAGTGTTTAGTGGGTGTGTGATCTAAATTAATTCTCTTGTTTTATTAGCTACCAATGCCAACGCCAAGGAAGAGTGGGGGATTGTTAGGAGTTTTTGAAGGAAGAGATGGAATGCTGGTTTCTGGCTATGGTACCATACACTAATATATCTTATTTTCTCATGGCAATTACTGACTCCTGGTCCTGGTTTTGGTTAGAAATATGTATATACTTTCATTCAGTTACTGTTTAAATTATATTTCATGTGATTTGTATTGATGCTATATGTTTTCAGTCATCTGGAGAGAACTACCCCATCTGGGCGCGGCGAATGGAGTTTTTCCTCAAGGAATTAAAAGTTGAATATGTACTCTATGAGCCATGCCCTAGCATTATTGTAGCATCTGTAGCATTTGCCGGAGGACTTACTGAATTGAAGGATGCTGAAGATAAATGGATCAAGGATGACTTTCTATGTCTTCGCACGATCTTGAACTATCTATGCGATGATCTCCTCCATCGTTACGGAAAGAGAAAGAAAACTACAACTGCTAAACAACTGTGGGACGATCTAAAATTAATGTTTGGAACGAAGAAATATCTGGTTAGAAAGTACATGGATTTTCAGATGGTCGATGAAAAGTCACTCTTGTGGAGCAAATTCAAGAATTCAATCGCATTTTCGATGAAGTTGTGGCTTCTGGAATGACGTTGAGTGAGACATTTCATGTATCTGCCATCTTATCCAAGCTCCCTGCCTCTTGGAAGCATGTGAACGTCAAGTTGAAGTACAATATTAATGAGCCTTTGACTTTAGAAGTGTTGATGGATCATTTGAGGATTGAAGAAGAGTACGTTTGCGTATGAACACATCGGATGTATTTTGTTTATGAAATTCATGTAAGAAATTATTAGGGTTTTTTTTTTATATATATCAAAGACTAAGCAAACATGATAGGAATTTCTAAAATCTAAAATTTAGTACCCTAATTTCTATGTTTGGTTACTTTTTTTGGCTCGTTCTATGTGAGTTGTTTATTGAAGTGGGCACTAGTTAGCCGACTTTGTCTGTGCCTTTAGGAAATTACGATTAATTTGGACAATCAAATGAGTATAAAGAAGCATCACTGTCCCAGACAAGGAAACTTTTGTATCAACTCGATCCGTCTTAATATTAGAAGAAAATAGTTCAAAACAATCTGAACTTGGACAACCCATGGTTTCACAACTTAAGATTCCAAGTTACTAGTGTTAATACTCATCTAAAATGATAAAAAGAAAAGAAGAAAAATAATGAAGTCATATACAGTTTATCCAAATTAAAAATCAAAATCCCATTTGTTGTAACCAAAAAAAGTTATATCAGTTTTGAATGCCACGTCCAAAAATCCAAAATAACAAAATTTCTTATATGTCATGATCCAAAATTGTCATCCCATAAATTTGTCCCACAAAAGTTCCAAAATAAAGCGTCCTATTGTAAAACATGCACATCAAGAGTACAAAAAAGAAAAGCAACTCTAGAAAGTGTTTTTGTAACATAAGCAATTTTTATACATGCCAAACTTATCAAAAGCGCTTTTGATTATCATGCATCACATTTTGACATGTCAAATAGCATTCCCAAACAGACCCTAAATATAGTTGATCCCCTATTTTACTTTGCATAAGTTGTCTCAACTAAAGGACTAGAATAATAACAAGACAAGTTCAAACCACAGTGCATGGGTGTTAAAATAAGGTCCAAAATCTATAAGTGATATTAGGGAAGGATAATTCGAATCATGACCTTAAATGAAGGGGAAATCGCTCTTAACATTTGAAAAGTACGTCGAACAACATGTGCATAAAAAGAGTGACAAAAATACATAGTTGTGACTATTGAAAAATTAAGACACAGGGGTTCGAAACCTGTTGTAAGTACTTTGTGGTTAGAGGCAAGTCAAACCATGAGCGGGGATTAATCCCACCCTTCAGGTGTGGGGACACCTCGTGGTATTTTCCAAAAAAAAAAAAAAAACTAAGAAATGCCCTCACGCAATTGAAAATTAGGTTTTATAAAAAATCTGAAACTTAGGTGAAGATGGGCCGAATCTTGGGTCTGGATGTTTGACGACCAAGCTTTACTATGTTTTATGAGCCAGAATATTGGGCCTTATTTCTTTCGTAATTTTGGGCTGGGCTTCATTGATCGACCTAGGTGAAGATAAACAAAACGACATCGTCTAGCGGACGAGGAGGACGCCCTAATAACACTCCAGCATGATTGTTCAAAACTCTTCGGGAATCTCTGCCTCCCTCTCGCTCTGAGTCTGAGGAGTTACCAGCTTAAGCTCTACGGCCTCATTCAGGTATATTCAGTTTTCCCTCTCTAAATTATCTGTTTGGATGCCTAGAAAATCACAGAAGAAATGCAAAAATCAACTTGTCATAAAAGTGAGATGGATATGATGGTGAAATAGTAAAAGGTTTGAGCAGGAATTTTGTGATGGCAGTGAAAAAACCGAAGAGGGCCCTAGTCCTTGTTAAAGCTTTTGCATTGCGACTTTCGCAACCTCTTCTAAATCAAACAGCACTGGGGTTTGATCTATAAGCCTCAGTGATGGGTCGTAAGAAAAGGCGTGGGTTACATTCTAATATTGAATGCCAGCCTAGACTGCTCCCAACATATTGCAACAGTGACTTAGCTGCCATCACAATTTCCAGCATTGATAAAAAATCTTTCTGCTGATCCATCTCGATGATATGATTGCCATTCTTCTTATGTGGATTTAGCTTTCGATTGTGATTTTTGTTGTTGTTGAGAAAGGAGCTTGACCTATATAAGTTATGGAAAACACTTTATAATCCACATATTTCTTTTTATTTTTATTTTTCCAAATTCTGTCGTATGGGTCGCAACCCATGTATATTAGGTTGTCTTTTGATTGTGGGTAACTATTATGTTTCCCCTAGTCCATATTGTGTAACAAAACTTGTGTATATGTTTTGGGAAAATCAATGCTGGATGTGTTTCGTGTAATGGGCTGCTAAGTTTTTGCGGTTTTGGTTGCTTGGTAATGGCTTTTCATGTTACTAGTGTTTTAAATATAGTGTTCATGGATGCCAGCCCTTCATTTTTGTGACTGGTTTTGGCCTTAATTTTTGGCTTGAGTTGATCGTTAACTTGTTCTGTTCTTGGTTATGTTGTGCATCTATTTTGTTGATGTGTTTAGTTAATCTCTTATTCATATGTGTTTGTTTGTGTGTTCTCTTTTGGTAGGAAGAATCTGTGCAAGTCCCAAAAGTTCCAGTGCAAAGTTAATTTCCCCTTTTAGTTTGAAGAGAATGTCTGCTTGTTTGTCTGTTTTTTAGTGCTAGCAAGATTCTATTTGCCCCCTCCTGCACAGTTAATCCCCACTTTCCCACCCTTCAATTCATTTTCTGCGTCCATATTTGATTTCTGCATCAATTGTACACAAGCATGGCTAGATTTAAGCATCGTGGTTTGGCTCAACAGGCACTAGGGCCCTCTCGCCATGTTATATTGGTTGATTACTTGTTCATCTGACCATACCTTTGAATTAACTATGTCGAAAGGTTTTGCATATTGTACCTTTTGTAGTGGGAGGTTTAGCCATAATCAGCTCTTACGTCTATTCAATCATTTTATGACCAAGGTACATATGGTCTGGTATAAGTAGAAAACACTATTGTTTGGATAAATTTGAGTATTCTCAGCTCTGGCAACATCTTTGACTTGCTCTGAATTGTGTAAATAGAAAAGAATGTCACTTGATCTGGCTGCAGGCCGAAGTGCGTATTAGCAATGCACCTAGAGTGATATGTTGTATTGCTTTACTTATTATAGAAAAAATAAGGAAAGATTGTATTGTTTACTGAAAATGTATAATATAATGACAATGTATTCAATTATTATTATTATTATCCGTCTTCTCTCTCTCTCTCTCTCACACACACACACACACACAATATTGCTTTTGTTCTTGATAACAATGAAATCATTGAAATGCATAGGAAAAGTGGAGCAATGAAATTGTGGACTAGGGTATTCTAGAGAAATCTGGATTTGATGGTCAGAGAAGGGATAGATCAAAACGAGGTTGTGACAGGATTGCTGGATGGGGAATAAGCATCAGCATAGGTTCCAGAGTGTTCTTGAGAGGATTAGGAATTTAAAGAGTATGTTTCTGTGAGCCATGAGTCGTGTGTTTTGAGTTGCCGGGTTTTGAAGCTTGAAAGAAAAAGGTTTCCTGAACTTTTTTCAGGTGATTGTTGTCTGAGAGTATTGTGAGAGAGGATGATCTCTTAGCTCAAATAGAGTATTGAAGCTCAGTATGGAGAGGGGATTTGCGGGTTTATGTCTTTTTCTTATTTTGTCAAGAGGTTGATTTCTAAACCAAAACTAGGGTTGAATTTTGATGGGACTTCCAACTGGGAAAGTGATGCTGATCCGACCTAGACAGACACTCACACAAAGCTCACTAATGGATGGGACTGTGCTTGGTCCCTTATTGGTTTCCCAACAAATAATAAGTTTGGCTTGTTTTGACCAATCCCCTATTTGCATTGCTATAAATTTGAGATACACTTTGCACTAATGATATTGCTTCTGTTGGTGCATAATTGGAAAAAACACCGAGCTATTTAAATTTGGTTGACAAATGCCTGAAAAAATAACTTATAATTTAGTCCAAAAGGTGCGTTCTTTTTTCAAAAAGTGCACACACAATCTAATTACCGCCCCACTCAATTTGTTCAAGTGGCTAATTGAATAGTGGCCACTAGTTGACCTAACGTTAAAAATTGGTCTAGTTCTAGTGGGTTCTATTGCCCACATCTAGTAACGGCTTGCAGCTATATGGAAGTGCATCATCATTTCCACTTGGCTTTGCAATAATACTAAAGGAAAAATACTCGCCTCCTTTGCAGGAAGTGGGGATTCTTATTTTCTTGTTAATCATAGTTTAACATGTGTAGAGATTTATCGTTTTATATTTTTTTTAAATTAGTTTTGTATATGTATCATATTGTGATTTTGCAAGAAATAAAAATACCTCTTTTGAGGGAACAAGGGAAGCAATGTCCATATTAAAATAAAAGAAAACATAGAAGTAAATAAATTCCAAAATTATGTATGTATGCTTATGTGTCGCATATTATCATATGCATGTGTAAGGCAATGGAGGGAATCAATGTCGTGGGAGAAAAAAAAAGCAACTAAGATATCTTAGAAAATAATATAATCTTTCGGCTTATGTCAATTAAGGTCCAATAATTATACCACTAACCATTAAATTATTTTAAGTGAATAATTATCCTATATATATAGATAAACAATTGGGTCACCCCAAAAAAAGGAAAAAAAAAAGCAAATATTTCCTAAAATTTGTTAGAAAAAAAAAGAAGATGTCCAATCTTATGATAACAAAAAATAATTGGTGGAAAATTAAGAACCGCGCAAACAATGAAGAAAATTTGCTCAAGACAAAAAGGAAGGGAAACGTGACAAGCAAAGCAACAGCAATTCAATCCTTTTTTTCATCTGTGGAGCACCACCAAACTTTGTTTGCTTCATCTGCCAAAAAACAAAAAAAAAATTATTAATTATAATAATTGTTTCTTTAAAAAAATTAAATTAAATAACTGTATTAATAATGCAGTGAAAGTATCATTGTCTGTACAGATATTAGATGCTTTAAACAATATTACCAGATAATTAACAATCCAGTTTGTTGGGAAAGAACAAAAGAGGTAATATTCAAAACAAAGGAATTAAATTAAAAGGAGTCAAAAAATTCATAGGTCTGTGTCAAAGTTACCAAACAAAACATCTGTCTCAAGGACTATGCATGCTGGTGGAGTGGTGGTTTCTCCATCCACATATATGCATTATAGTCCTACATTTGCTTGTTTTTATATGACTTATGCATTACAAACGAATAGGTTTTTTTGAACCCTGATTTGAGCTCCAATAATTATTGAAGAAGTAGAACTATGGACTTGACAAGTTTACATTAGTAGTAATGAAATGATGCATACCAAATTACTATTCGTTCATGAGATTCTTGACTATAATTTTTAAAAAGAAAGATTTCATATATGAAATACTGAACAAATAAAATTAATTGGCAATGAGGGAGTAGTCATACTCTTCGAATTTTTTTGATGTAGGACAACAATTCACATCACATCATCACACGTTCCGTATATGAGATAAAATTTCAAGCATAACATGTGAATAATGCATATTAGGTGACAAGTAGCACGCGTAGTAGTTGAGATTCACACGTGAAAAAATCCGCTTTGATACCATAAAAAAAAATGACGTTCCAACTCAAAATTAATTGGCAACAGAGAGTATTTTAACTCATTCTAAGTCCATTCTAGAGACTTCATGCATGACAAAACTTCTTATAGTGACTTAAATCTCAACGCATTAAATTGTAAACACTTTCAAGAGGGTACGGATCAAATTGTCATCTACTTCCCCCTATGTGCGGTTTGATTGAATTGAATTAGGATAGTATAATTACAATTCTGTCAATCAATTCCATCAATCTACAATGAAAAAAAAAGAAGGTAATTTCTTGGGCAATAATTTTCCCACTCCTATTTTATCCACTTACACTCCTTGTTTAGTTATAAAAAAGGAGTGTAAGTGAATAAAATAGGAGAAAAAGGAGTGGGGAAATCACCACTCAATTTCTTATACCCATCAATAGGCATTTTAAGGTACGTAACTATTCCTATCACCGGGTGGGTCCCATAAAAATACCAATCCCATCCCAATCCAAAGGGAAGAGAGGCAAGAAGAGATTCTACAAACTAGGGATGGGCATCTCATCCGAAATATCCGCGTACCGATGATTTGGTTTGGTTTGGTTTGGTTAAATAATTTTTTTAAAATTTTAATTATTCTGATCCGATCCATATCGAAATGTTTAGTTTGGTTAACGGAAACAAAATTTCTAACCCGACGGAAACCAGTACCGATTCGATATTTCTACTTATTTTATTATTTAAATACAAAACAAGAAACCAAAGGTAAATACAATCAGCATTTTGTATCACTCATTTATCACTACTATATAACTTCTTTCTCACCATTGTATCACTGTTTTATCACAATTTTATCACTGCTTTATCACCACTGTATCACTTCTTTATCACCATTGTATCACTTATCCGGGTATTGTAGCACTTTTTGGTCGGAGAAGAATTTATGAAGTTCCCATGTTTTCCAATTTCGACATTTGTCCCCTTTTGTACCTCTAACTTTCCAACTGTTGATCCAAATTTTATGTTCTTTATATGGTTAGATTCAGCATGAAAAATTAAAGAGCTCTAGGCGGAACAAATGTCAAAATCATTTACATAAATGTAGATAATTTAATAAAAAGAACACTCAAAGGTACAAACAACAAACATAAATGGCTCCTAGTACATCTTGAGTACACATTGAATGATATAGTGACCAAGGATTAAAATATCGGCTATGCAGATAATATCGGGCCTCTAGTTTACGAATATTTCGGGGGATATATCGTTATTGTTTTAGGTATCGGGAAAAAAAAAAAAAAGACATATATAGGCATTGAAACACATAATTTTGGTGTAAAACTTTCATAGATATTATGTACATTATCAATAAATGTATTGAACAAATAAAACTCAAAATTTACTAATAATAAGATATACATATGATGAAATATAAGTGGTATGTAATGCGCGTTAATGAAAAGTTTGAAAATAAAATGTTAATTAGAATGAATAAACCATGCATAAATCCATAGTTTGTTTAAACATTAGATTACAATTTAGATAAGTGTCTATCTACATAAATGAAGAGCTCCTATGAGGTTCAAATAATGAGGAATATCCATCTAGATTTATACAATAGTCATACCAAGTCATGTAACATGAGCAGTTTGTAAGTCATGTTTGAACATTGTGCACATAGGTCTCTCTTGAGCTCCCTATTATCCTCTCATATATGGGATAGTTAGGATTAACCAACTAGTAGGTCAATAATCTGTTTTATCATCTTGAGCTCCATAACTAGTTTCACTATAATCAGACATGACATAACCATAGCCATCATAAGATTCATTTGAGTTAGTACTATGTTTAGTTCCTATGCTTATAGATCCAAAACTGATCGCCATGTCCTCTTCAAATGGATTAGAGGTATGTGGGCAGTGGACTATGCATAGATTTTTCATATTAATAAACTAGGTTATGGGCAAGGATTAGCTATTTTTGGGTTCAATTTGCTTCAATTGCCTTCAAAACTTTTGAAATTTTTTTTGGGTTCTATTATGGGTATCGAGAAATATTGGGGACATCGACAAAATATCGGGGATATAGCACTTATCGGGGATATATCGTCGATACAGGGGAAGATATGGCCTTATCCCCCGGTATCAGTGTTGACCGTTGAAAATACCGATATATCGGCAGATATATTGGTGTATCGGCCGATATTTCAATCATTGATAGTGACTAAGTTATTTGATTTCATACTTGAATTTTTATATTTTACAATGATAATATGGTGTATTTGTTCAAGAACTTATGTATGTGAAAGTATTATAAATTGTATTTTTATTAGTATGTTTTAATTACAGTACCACTGGCGTACTGGCCAATTCGAACCGAATATTAGGTTAACTGATCCGAAGTCTTTGGTTTGATTAACGGAATAGAAAATGGTCTATCGAAGTCTTTGGTTTGGTTAACGGAAGACCCTTCTACCATTTCGAATCGATCCGTGCCTAGACCTACTACAAACCTTTAACAAAAAATTCTACGGCTGTGATTTTCTGATTACTTTTACATGGTATCCAAGTCCCAGTGGACCCAACAGGGCCCCGAATTCCTCCTACATTACAAAGTGCAGCAGAAACGTCATTGCCAACCCTTACCCATTAGATATATATATATATATATATATATATATATATATATATGTTTAATAAGAATTTCAAAATTCATTAAAATTAATAAATAAAATTAGAAAAATAAAATACATCCCGCAAAAATGATAATTACTCTGTATAAGCCAGCAAGGAAACTGCCATAAAAAGCCAAATATTTTCTCTTCTGACTGTTAAATCTCCGCCCTTCCTTCCTTATCACACCCATCTCTCTATATCTCTTTCCCCCTCCTATTTTTCCATCTCCACCTTTTTTCCTTCTTCCTCTTCATCTCCATACAAACCTCTTTCATTGTTTCTGCTCTCCTCATTATCCAAACTCTGAACCTCACCACTCAGAGAGAGATAGAGAGAGAGTGAGAGCTTTTACTCTTCTTATCTTCTTCATAATTATTAGCTTAATTATGGTTTTCTACTTGCATGGTTAATTGGTGCAGCTCAGTTTAATTATCTCCTATTCATTTCTGCTTCCTTCTGCATTAAAAAAAACTCCATTTTCTCTGGAAAAACTTAATTCCACATACTTGGTAATCATTTTTTTTTAATGGTTTTTTCTTTTTGTGTTTTCATTTAATCTTCAGCTCAGCTGTTTTTTTTTTTAAGTGTTTCTGTTTCTGAAGTGTTTCTCAGAATAGAGATAAACACTTTTGAGATATTATTGGCTTGTGCTCTAAACCTTATCTTGATATAATTAATTAAACTTGTTCAGATATCTACTTAGGTGGGTAATTAAGGATATTCGAGTTTAAGCTCATTCATTCAAGCAAAGCTGAAAATGGCACCCAGAAACAGTCGTGGAAAGGGCAAGGGAGAGAAGAAGAAGAAAGAAGAGAAGGGTAATCAATCATTAATTTGTCTTCAAATCGCTTAGTTTAGTCAAACTAATCATTAGTTAAGCACCCGGATTAATTAATCTTTGTATCGTTTTTTTTTTCTTTTCTGTCTCTGCAGTTCTTCCTGTTGTCATGGACATCACCGTGAACCTTCCTGATGAAAGCAGTGTTGTTTTAAAGGTTTGGACGGTTTCTAAATTCTGCTCATGGCTCTTGTGGCTGCAATTAATTTATAACAAGTTCTGCTATTAGCTTCGTCAACCTTGGCTAACTGAGTCTCTCTGTCTTGTGACTTGTACTCTTTTGTAAGACGGGAACGTTTTGTTTTTATTGCTTCCAAATTCCAATTCACATGGGCACTTTTTTATTTTTATTTTTTATAATTATTATTTTACATAGTGTTGCAATATTTTTAAGTACAAGCAATTGTATAGTGTCAAAGTTGGTTAATTGGCCGGTTTCGAATACGTGCTATAGTCTCCAAACTATAGGCATCACCCACCTACTTCCATAATAGAAGCTAGCTAGAAGCCTCTCTTGCAAGCACACAAAATGTAATGTGCCTTTTCTTGTCCTTGTCCTTATTGTTATTGTTCATACCAAGTTATAATGAGCCAATTCACTGTCATATTCCGACTCTTTAAGGACAGAAGTATATTATGTTTTTTAGTTAATGCTACATGTAACGTATATATGAAGGTTGAATCACTTACGCTAAGTGAGGTCCGTATGTATAAATATGTGACATATTATGGATATTAGTATTATTGAGTATGTAGCGAAATTAACATTGATATTTTCAGCAGGGAATTTCAACAGATAGGATTATCGATGTTCGTCAGCTATTATCAGTGAACATAGAAACTTGCAATATCACAAATTTTTCGCTTACCCATGAGGTAATTATCATTACTTACAATACTTCGTCGTGATTGTCTCATTCTTGTTTATGGCTAATCTTATTTCACAATATCTGATGGAGAAAATGGCATGTAGTTGAAGACTTTTCATGACATTGCCTTTGACAAATTAGGGCATTTAGTACAAGACCGAATCAAAAGAAACCCTAAAATCAATTTCATGTGGCTGAACGCATAGCAGAAAAAGTTAGACCATAATCACGTTCGTGGCGATGACTGTATAATTACCCATGATTTATTGCAAAAAGGCCAAAAAATAAAAAAAATTCAAACGACCATAATATCATTGTCGTTCATTGCAGGTACGAGGGCAGCGATTAAAGGATACGGTGGACGTCTCCGCACTAAAACCATGCGTCCTGACGTTGGTCGAAGGTAAATATTCAAAAAAGAAACCCGACGTCGTTTTGTCTAACTTCTATGATCTATCTTTATGGGTCGTTGGTCTTTAAGCGGTTTGAGGCCCATTGGGCTTTAGACGGTTTCAGGGCCATTGGGCCGAACGTATCCAGAACGTCGTCGTACCCGCGCCTTTTCTTCTTCCTCAATCAAATTTCTCACTCTCTGTGTGCTCTGTTTTTTTCAGAGGACTACGATGAACAGCGCGCGACGGCGCACGTCAGACGCTTGCTGGACATCGTGGCCTGCACGACGAGCTTCGGGGCATCGCCTTCGCCGACGAAAGACCAAGGTCTTAAGCTCGATGCCTCTTCTACAGGCTCTGGTAAAAATGCTCCGGGTGCGCAGGATAAGAGCGCCAAGAAATCCATCACCACCAACACCTCCAAGTCTCAAGTTTCCACAGGAGCCGATAAGCGAGACGTGGCGGTGGACTCGGAGACCGAGATGAGCCACTCTTGCCTTAAGCTTGGTTCTTTCTACGACTTCTTCTCTCTCTCCCACCTTACTCCTCCTCTGCAATGTACTCTCTCTGTCCTCTCTATCTCCTCTACGTATGTATGTATTTATTTTATGGCATAAAAGTTGAGTGTAAATGCTGTGAATTGTTGCAGTTATTAGAAGGGGGACGAAACGACAAGTCGATGAGATTTTGCCCCAGGATCACCTCTTTTCCCTTGAAGTAAGACTTTCGTCTACGCAGTCTAGACACAATTTTTATTTTATTTTTGAGTTCTCAACATCCAAACACATCTTATGTTTTTGCAATGATCAGGTGAAGCTTTGCAATGGGAAGGTGGTTCATGTTGAAGCTTGCCGAAAGGGATTCTATAGCGTAGGGAAGCAGCGGATTCTGTGTCACAACCTGGTCGATTTGTTACGGCAGCTTAGTAGAGCCTTTGACAATGTTAGTAAGCTGTCGTTGAGTTTCTCAAGTGTTTATTTTTTCTCAGCTTAAGTATGTAATGTGTAGAGCAATTCAGCTTTGCAATTGTGTAATGATAATATGCGTATTTAATTTATCATATTTCAGGCTTATGATGAGCTCTTGAAAGCATTTTCGGAACGTAATAAGGTATAGGATCATTCATTATGCTTTCTTGTATGAGTGTGTATTTTCCCAGTTCTATGTTTGTAACTGAGTTTCTTGATCTTTTGCAGTTCGGGAATCTCCCTTACGGCTTTCGAGCAAACACATGGCTGGTGCCACCCGTTTCAGCACAGACACCCTCAGTTTTCCCTGCTCTACCTGTTGAGGATGAAACTTGGGGTGGAAATGGAGGTGGTCTAGGAAGAGATGGAAAATTTGATCTGATACCTTGGGCTAACGAGTTTTGGTATATTGCATCTATGCCTTGCAAGACAGCCGAGGAGAGGCAGATTCGAGATAGGAAGGCATTTCTCCTTCACAGCCTATTTGTCGATGTCTCCATTTTTAGAGCCATTAAGGCTGTGCAGCATGTAATTGGAAAACCGGAATTGACTGGTTCAGTTCCAAACAGTGGAATTCTTTACACCGAGAGAGTAGGGGACTTGAACGTGACAGTTACAAAAGATGTTTCTAATGCAAGCTGTAAGGTAGATACTAAAATTGATGGAATTCAAGCAACTGGAGTGGATAAGAAGAATCTAGCACAACGAAACCTTCTAAAAGGGATCACTGCTGATGAAAACACTGCTGCCCATGTAAGTTATTTTCTGAAATAAATGTTGTTGATCAATACAAAATTTCTCCACGCTATGAGATTTATTTTGTAACTTTGGCACAGTTGAGGTGATTCTTTATAAAATTATGTGTGCAGGATGTCAACACTCTAGGTGTTGTCAATGTCAGATATTGTGGTTACATTGCAGTTGTCAAGGTTGAGGGAAAGGAAACTAAGAAAGTCAGTTCTCCATCTCAAAGCATTGAACTCCTTGATCAACCTGAGGGTGGCGCCAATGCCCTTAATATCAACAGGTACTCATTAATTCATCTGTGAGTATTATGTAAAGATACCAACCTTTTGTCATGGAGTTTTGGAGTTTTGCTATAAGAGCCTAACTTGTACCTTGTTCCTTGCAGTTTGAGATTACTACTTCACAAGACAACACCTTCAGACCAAAATAAACCGGCATCGCATATGCAAATACTGGAGCATGAAGAGCTTTCTGCTTCCTGCGTTTTTGTTGAGGGACTCTTAGAAGAAAGTCTTGCTAAGCTAGAGAAAGAGGAGCTAGATTCTGATAGTTTTGTGAGATGGGAACTTGGAGCTTGCTGGATTCAACACTTGCAAGACCAAAAAAATGCGGATAAAGACAAGAAACCATCATCTGAGAAGGCTAAGAACGAGATGAAGGTTGAGGGACTTGGGACACCTCTTAAATCCCTTAAAAACAGCAAGAAAAAATCAGATGGAGGCAATATCAAACTGCAATCTGAGAGCTCAAAGTCTCCTGCAGATGGTGCTGTTGGGGAAGCTGACAACGCTACATCCCCTTCTGTAGAGTCAAAATTTGAAACTAATGCCAAAGAAAATGAGCTTGTGCTGACAGAGATATTGTCTGAAGCTGCCTTTGCTCGACTAAAAGAATCTGAAACTGGACTTCACTGCAAGGTAATATATAATAGGTGTCAGTGGAGGCTTTACAACATTTGCTTATTTGTACTATACATCGTGAACTAATGTACCATGTACTTGACAGTCTCTGCAAGAACTGATCGACTTGTCTCAGAAGTACTACTCTGAAGTTGCTCTTCCAAAACTGGTAATGAATAAATATTTTTTTGCTTAAAATTTCTTATCTTTCTGCATGTAAGTATTGTTATGGTGATTCCTGTTTCTAGAATTTATCGTATAATACAGGTAGCAGATTTTGGTTCATTGGAACTTTCACCAGTTGATGGTCGGACTTTAACTGATTTCATGCATACTAGAGGTCTTCGGATGCGTTCTCTGGGGCACGTTGTAAGTTTTCTACTAATTTAGAGTTTTTGTATTTTAAATACAATCCCTGTATAATTCATCTACCTAAGAAACATTTTTGTTTGCGTCCTTACCTTGCTGGGTGTGCTATGTCCCATCTGAACTTTAATAATTTGAGATGGTGTTCTGATTTCTGGAGGTTGTTTGTTTATGTGGCTTTGAAGTGTGTAATAAAAAGAAACAAAAAAGAAAGAGTATATGACAGTTGTCCCAAGATCTGGAGCTAGCAATCCTTTTATCATGTGTTAGTGGCTGCTAGGCAATGTTTTTATTTTTTGGTCTGAGCTGTTAGGCAATGTTAACCAGCCACTAATGTTTGCATAGCGTCAAGTTTATAATGTGCATTATCCTTTTGCTTATATCTGATTCTTGCATTATCTCTCATCTCCAAACTGGAACTCTCAGAAAATTTGAAATCCTACATTTAGGTGATGTTTGTTATGCTGCTTAAACAGGATGCCATATTGAATGAAAATTGCCTTTTATTTCTTTACAGGTCAAGCTTTCAGAGAAGCTATCCCATGTGCAGTCCCTTTGCATTCATGAGATGATAGTGCGAGCGTTTAAGCACATACTTCAGGCAGTGATTTCCGCCGTTGATAGCACTGAGAAAATGGCTGTGTCGATTGCTGCTGCCTTGAATCTTATGCTGGGGGTTTCGGAAAATGAAGAATTAAATAAGTCATGCAATGTTCATCCCCTTGTGTGGAGGTGGCTGGAGGTATTCTTGCGAAAGAGATATAGATGGGATCTTAGCAGCTTCAACTACGGCGATGTGAGGAGATTTGCGATTCTCCGTGGATTATGTCATAAGGTATGTAGCATGTCATTGAACATTAGCTTTTGGAGATGGCCCACATTCTTTAATACTGTCTTTGTAAATTCACACTCTAGTTTTTAAGCTTGTTTGTTGACCATGAAGCTAGCAAATATATATCTATATATTAGGAACAAAAGACTTCCATTACAAACAGAGTAAACCAGCTGTCTACTGGAAATACATAAAATACCTCTAAACAACTAGCTGCTAGAAAATTTAACGTTGCAAAGCATTCTAAACTAAACAATATGTTAAGAAATAACGACCTGGCAATCTGCATGAATAAAAAACAAGGGTGTATCCGAAAATTCAGAGGAAATCAGAGCCCCAAAGTGAACTCACTATGAAGGTTGCAACTAATGCCTCAACTTGTTTGTCATGCCAATCTTCATAGATTACTTTTGACAGGTTAAACTCACTTATCAAAGTCAGGTAAAACTCCTATGTAACCATCAATGGTCATTACCAACCACTTTGATGAATCCTTCCAATCACGAGATTGCAATAAGTATTCTCCTTCCTGGCTCCCATTTTTCTCTAAATGCATTGATTTCTATAGTATAATTATCTATGATGTTAGATTATACATACATAGATCAGACTAATGTCTTGCTGAATTTGAGGATAATCATAAAATAAAAATGATCATCAATCGTGTATTTAATAACAAGTATTTTGCATATGTACTAAAATATGAACACTGACATTTTGTTCTCTCTTTCCCCTTCCCCATCCCCCAAATTAGGTGGGTATTGAGATGGTTCCAAGGGATTTTGATATGGATTCTCCAAATCCGTTCAGAAGTTCAGATATTGTCAGTCTAGTCCCAGTGCATAAGGTGAAGACTGGACATAACATATTAAAAGCATTTTTTTTCTATTCTATTGAGTCTCAGAAGTTATTAGAGTGTGCCCATATTTTGTAATTTAACCTTTTATTCTGCTGTTTTCAGCAAGCGGCTTGCTCTTCGGCAGATGGTAGGCAACTCCTTGAATCATCAAAAACAGCTTTAGATAAGGGGAAACTTGAGGATGCAGTTGCATATGGCACTAAGGTATGTGGACTGGTACCAGAAATTTTTCTTTCATTCCTTTATATTAGTATTCTAGTTAGTTACCTGCTGTACTTCGGCATTTTCAGGCACTTGCAAAGCTGGTAGCAGTTTGTGGTCCATACCATCGAATGACAGCAGGAGCTTATAGCCTCCTTGCTGTAGTTTTATATCACACTGGAGACTTTAATCAGGTCTGTTGTTATCCCTTTTATTTTGGTGTTCCTGTGACATACCTGAGGTCAATTCTGTTACCTTTCATGACCAATCATAGACTTTAAATTGGGGGGTTGGCTGCATATATCCCTTCATATTTTCATTGTAAAAGGCTTCTTGGAGCAACATGTGCAAAAATGTGCAAAATATGTAAAGTTTGCCTTTCTTTTGGTAAAGGTTTCATGCCATGGATGATCAACAGTTTGTTCCAATTACAGGCTACAATTTATCAGCAAAAGGCTCTTGATATCAATGAGAGAGAATTAGGGCTTGACCATCCAGACACCATGAAGAGTTATGGGGATCTTGCTGTGTTCTATTACAGACTTCAACATACAGAGCTGGCTCTCAAGTATGTTTTTTTCTTGTTTAAGTTGATATCCGTGTATATAAATCTTTCACAGTTTGCATGTTCAGGGGAATCTGTGTTCTGTGTGATGATGTCAATGGTTGCTCTCATGATCTTATTGATGCAAGCTGTTGGTTTTGTTTGTCTTTGTTTATTTGACTATTTTTGTTCAAACCTGCATTGTCTTTTTTACTCATTCGTTCTTGAAGTTCTTCCATTTAAAGGAAAAGAAAACAGGAAGACAAAATAGTCTAGACTCATAAGTCATAACTGCATGATGCATAGTCTCTTCATTCATTAGTCTAAGTGTTTCTGATTTACTTTTTCCTACACGTATAAGCTCACAATTTTTTCTGATCAGGTATGTAAAGCGTGCTCTGTATCTTTTGCATCTCACGTGCGGACCATCTCATCCAAACACTGCTGCAACATACATCAATGTGGCTATGATGGAGGAAGGCCTGGGAAATGTACATGTTGCCCTCAGATATCTACACAAAGCTTTGAAGTGTAACCAAAGGTTACTCGGCCCAGACCATATTCAGGTTTTGTTTTTGTTCATTTATTTGTTCATTAATTTATCTATGTCCTAAAGTTCTAACTATCACAATATTTGAGGTAAGATGATAGATACAGTTCGTGCCAAAAATGAGGGCTCAGTTTGTAACTAACAAGTATACCACCAGTGAAACTTTACATGTTCTATGTGTTCACAGATACCCCACTAGAAAATTTATTCAAGATAGTAAATAAATTTGATTTAAGACAGTAAATTTGACCATTTTTTTTATTTTTATATCTTTGAGAATTAAACATTTTAATGTTAAACCTCTCCAGACAGCTGCAAGTTACCATGCTATTGCAATCGCACTCTCATTGATGGAAGCATATCCTCTAAGTGTTCAGCATGAGCAGACAACTTTACAAATTCTGCGAGCAAAGCTTGGCCCAGATGACTTACGTACACAAGTATCTTCCTCATCTTGTCTTAGGCCCCCTTTTTCTTCTTAAAAAAAAAATATCGCTTCTGAGGATTAATCATTCTAAAATGTTTTAACAAACACTGCAGGATGCTGCTGCTTGGCTTGAGTACTTTGAGTCCAAGGCTTTTGAACAGCAAGAAGCTGCAAGAAATGGGACTCGAAAGCCTGATGCATCTATAGCCAGCAAAGGCCACCTAAGGTTTGATAGCATTGTCACTGTTAATATGGAACTTTATTTAATCACTCCATTTATAATGTACTTATTATTCTGCTTTGATGTCTAACCACACAATTGTAATTTTTGACTACCAATGAACTTAAATTGTTGATTGTGGAAGTGCAAACATGAGGATGGATTGTAAACGGTGACCCTTTTACATGCCTACAAGTGTCATTTGTCGAAACTGAACTTGAAATTGAATATAATCCTTGTGGATTTTCTAGTCATGAGAAATTACATGATTCTTCTAAGTGTATTGGTTATGTTCTATTGTTGAATACAAAAGATTGTCTGGCTGAGATTATTTAGTGGCTTATGTTTAATTGAATTTCTTTCTCATAACATGCATATCCTTTCTAATACCTTTTTTTTTTCCACTAAAATTGGCAGCGTATCAGATTTGCTTGACTACATTAATCCAGTTCATGATGCCAAAGGGAGAGATATGGCGGTAAAGAGGAAAAGCTACATAACGAAGGTACGTTTGGGGCCAGGTCATTTTGTATTGTGGTTTTTTTTTCTTCCTTTTTCTTCTGTTTTTTCTGTTCGTTTACTTTCTTCCCCTTCTTGAAAAATAGAGTTTTGGTCGTGGTTATGAGTTTAACAGAGCTACACATACACTTTCTTTCAACTCTCTATTCTCTTGTAACGCACCTGATCAAAATATTTCAATTTGTTGTGCAGTTGAAGGAAAAATCCTACCAAACTATCAGCTTAGAAAGTTCTGATGACTCTTCAAAAGAAACCACTAAAGAGGGTTCAGATGAAGAGACACATATACTTGAACCAAGAGATAAAACAGATGCCATCCAGGAGAACATCCCTGCTCCGGTTGAACCCCAGCATGTCGTGGAAGAGATTGCAGGACAAAATCAAACTGTTTTTGATCAGATATCTTCTGAAACACATGTTGAAGGTGAAGATGGCTGGCAATCAGTTCAAAGGCCTAGATCAGTTGGCTCCTATGGGAGGCGTCTAAAACAACGGCGAGCAACTATTGGGAAGGTCTATAGTTACCAGAAGAAATATGTAGAAAGTGACACGGACTATTCTTCAGCAAAAAATACTAATCAAAACAGTAGGTATTACCTTGTGAAGAAAAGGCCAACATCTCATGGAAGTTACGCAGAAAACACTGCAAGTTCCTCTCAAGGTACTAAGTTTGGACGGAGAACAGTTAAAGCTGTAACATACAGAGTAAAGTCTGTGCCTTCGTCTGCCAAAGTAGTTACAGCAGAGCCCTCTAGGAATGACGGCAAAAGTTTCAGTTCTCCATCAGAGCTCAGTCTAAACATTTCGCCACGTGGCACTGCTCCAGTGAAAAATTCTATAGTCAGTCTCGGAAAATCTCCTTCATACAAGGAAGTAGCACTGGCTCCACCAGGTACTATTGCGAAAATGCAAACTGAGTTGCCCCATAGCAACGTTCCAGATAACCAGGAACATGGTGTTCAAATACATGAAGAAGAAACAACTGATGTCAAAGGAGATTCCAAACCAAACATAACTGAGTTAGAAAATATACTCGAAGAAAAGAAGGATTCCGTATTGGTTACAACAGACCACTTACAAGAGGAGACTGGAGCTGCTGAGAAGAAAGGAGAAATTAATTCAACGGATGCAAAGGATGATATCTCTTCACTGAGGGTGGTTGAGTGTTTGGATGGACAAGGATCCAGTGGGGTTAAGATTCATGAAGTGGTAGAGGATAAATTACTAAAAGATGGAGTGCCAAAATCTATGGGTTCTCCCACGAAGGGAATCTGTGAGAAGGATCCATCTGGCACTTGTGAACTGCATGACTCCTTCTCCACTTTGCAAGGTGTAGAGGATGCTGCAAATTCAGTTGACACTCGAGGGCAGCCGAGTAAGAAGTTGTCTGCATCGGCTGCTCCATTCAATCCCTCACCATCCGTGGCACGTGCTGCTCCGGTTCCCATGAGCATCGCAATACCTTCTGGTGCGGGTCCTGTCCCAACTATTGCTCCTTGGCCAGTAAACATGAATCTTCATCCAGGGCCTGCTACTGTCTTATCTACACCAATGTGCTCCTCCCCTCATCACCCATACCATTCTCCTCCTGCCACCCCGAACATCATACAGCCATTGCCTTTTATGTACCCTCCTTACAGTCAACCCCAAGTAATCCGAACCGGTGCCTTTCCTGTTACCAGCAGTGGGTTTCATCCAAATCATTTCGCATGGCAGTGTAACGTGAACCCTAACATACCCGAGTTTGTTCATAGTACAGTTTGGCCTGGCTGCCATCCAATGGATTTCTCTGCCCCAACACCTGTTGTTGAGCCGATTTCTGATCCCCCATTGGAGTCAAACTTTCACAGTGATGATTCTGGTCCTGTTCTGCCAGTGGACATTGATAATGTGGGGGAAACTAAGAAAGAAACCAATCTTCTGACATCAGAGCCAATGAGTAATGCAATTGAGAGTGTAAAGGAAAACGGTCCAAACCTTTGTGGGGTTGAAGATGCTCAGAATGAACCAAGTGACAGCCCAAACAGAAAAGCTGGAAGCAGCAGTGAACGGACAAACGAGGGAGAGAAAACCTTCAGCATTTTGATAAGGGGAAGAAGAAACCGAAAGCAGACTTTGAGAATGCCAATAAGTTTGCTCAGTCGACCATATGGCTCACAGTCTTTCAAAGTCATAAATAACAGAGTAGTCAGAGCGAGTGATGCTGCCAAAGCCACCAGCTTTCCATCAAATGAGAATTGCACGACAACTGCTACTTAACACCCCCAATTTGCTTTTGTTACCCATCAGGTGCAGCAAGATTTTTGAGCAAAAAAAGTGGGAACAAAATCTTATTTTGCGTTATATCCAGAAGGGACAAGAATCAATTGATCTCTTGTAGTCAGTTTCTACTTACACATGCTTCTCAAAAATGAATTCAGGTTAGTGGTCTGCTTACACCTTCGTTCTAACAGTCTATTGTTGTCATCATTATATTATTATGATTAATATTTATAGTTGCTTTTCTTTTTTGAACTGTCCATGTGCAGGTTTTACAGTAGGAAGCTTAATTTTGGAACTTCTGCGGGACTAATTTATGGGATGACAATTTTGGTTCATCACATATAAGAAATTTTGTTATTTTGAATTTTCAGACCACAGCATTCAAAACTGATATCACTTCTTTTGGTTACAATAAATGGGATTTTCATTTTTGATTTGGATCTGTTGTATATGACTTAATTATTTTTCCCCATTGTCCAAGTTGAGATTCTTTTGAACTCCTTTCTTCCTTCTTTAGCTTTGATGCCTTTTGTCACTCTTAGCTCAAAACAAGCTCACTTAATTACTGGTTGAACGTTGAGGTCGTTTCTAACCCTAAACTATAAACCCTAAAATCTAAAGGACGGGTGCCAACATAGAAATGTCAGAAGTACAAGAAAATTCAACATAGAAAAGTCAAAAGTACAAGGTAAGAAATTATGCAAGAGGCACATATTGTTAGGAATATATTCAACACAGTAAGGAATGTATATATATATTTCGTTAGGTTGTATGCATGTACCTTCTTTGGCACAAGAAAGTTTTGAAAATTCTTGTATGATTTAGAACCTATAAACAAAGTCTAAATTTTTATTTCGTTAGAAAAAAAAAAACTAAAGCATTTGGTTAATTTGTTATAGTATTTGGTTAAAAAACCGTAATAATGTCTTACATGGATTAGCGCCAAATAAAGAGAAAAACTCCGATGTGTTCATACGGGAAGGTGCTCTTCTTCAACCCTCAAACGATCCATCAACACTTCTTCAGTCAAGAATTTTGAAGCTTGTAGTGCAATACATATCTTTTGTCAGGTAATACAAAGATAAAAGTTTTTATTTTGAAAAAAAGAAAAAAGATATTTGAATATTTAAACAGTATCAGCTGTTCTTTTAAAATATATTTATATTTAAAGCATATAGACACGTGGCTACTCTTTAAATATATTCGAATATTTTAAAGCATAGCCGCACAGTTATTATCCATATAAAGAATTTAGTATTTTCCATTTTAATATTCGTATTATACACATACATATGTATTTTTCAATAATACTTCCGTTTTCCATACATGTCTTAAAAAATTAGTAAAATACACATTTAAAAAAAAGCAAAAATATAATACACGTATGTACATATTTTTCATGTTTAATGCACGTGTTTTTATATATAAAAAAAATCAATTATACACACAAATTCACGTATTATACACATAATTTTCATATTATTGAATAAAAATAACATATATTAAAAAAATTAAAAAAATTGTGTTAAAATATTATATTGTGGCTGAATTTTTTGGTTGTAACTTGCCAAAATTTTGCCGAATAAAACACATACGTATTTTATTTGTATTTTACTAACTATGAAAGAATGTGAGAGGTGTTTGCCCGTTTTGCGTTCACTCCTGTGATGGAAGGGCAAAGTTCCCCACTGCCTTGAGAACCATAAACTGGTCGACAAGTCAGCTTTCTTTGGTGTGCGAGCGTGCCACTGCTAGCAATAAAAATTCTAGCAGACTTAGTTTGGAGTAGATAACTTGCGCCCCAAGTTACTGATTTCTGCAAACAAACGATTGTGAATTTGGGTGAGGAATATCTCCCAAGTAAGTTCTTTTCTTGCCTCAGACGGGTGAGGACTTTAACAATTTATCTCAGTATAAACAGCTGTTCTGGCCGAATGGTTGATGGAATTTAAACTGTTTGTGAATCGATGGAATTTAAACTGCTTTTAGGTAGAACTGATAGAATTTAAATCGTTTTTAGGCAGAATCGCCTTTTACAAAACTATAACAATAAATACTCATGCTAGAGAGATGAAGATACAATTGGAACTCCATTTCTGCCTGGATGGGAGGCTCTGTTTGGGCTGGATTTGGAAATGTTCGGCCGGATCGAATGTCCGGCCGGACTGGAATGTTGACAACTCTGATTGCTAAGTTTCAACTTTAAATCGATACCAAAGGTTGATTCTGGCAGAGCTTCAATGTACTTTAAGCTTTTGTGAAGCTTCGAGTGGGCGAATCGCGGCTTCTTCATCTGTAAGGCGAAGTGGTCATTCTCGAGGACTTCAGTGGGCTAGAGACTGCACTGTGAAATTTAAATGACTTATTTTCTAAGTCCGAACCTTGGGAATTCTAATCTAAAGCTGGTTTTCACTTGGAATTCAAGTGAGCTTCTGGTTGAGTTGTTTGTTTGTGTCTTGGCTCAATGAGCTTTGGTTGCTTCAGTGTTTTGAAGTCATTTTGAGTTTTTGTTTTTGATTGATTTTTTGGTTTTTTGAGTGTCCTCTACCCTGTTCACTCCTTCTTGTATTTATAGAAAAACTGTTTCTTCTCTGGAGTAGGGTGATTGTGTTTTTTATTGGGCGGCAAAGATATTTTCCCCCCTTTTCCTCTTCTTCTTCAATTTTGGCAGATAGGTTCTCGGATAGGCGATCACTTCCCTGTTTTTCAGCTGCCCCTTGTGATATTTTACCTGTGATGGTTAGTTTGATTCTTTTTCTGGACAGCTCCCTGCTTTCCTGCTTATCCCTCTCTGAGATTGTAACTTGCTTATCTATCTTGGGAGAATTACCTTCTCTGTAAAGACAGAAAAAATCTCTGTATATACATATATAAGGGGGATTTAATCTTCAGTTCTTCTTGATGTCACGAACCCTTCAGTTACTCCTTCTATGGCAGTTGTCATTGCTGACTTTTTATCCCAGAGGCTGCCATTGCTGACTTTTTATCCCAGAGGCTGCCATGTGGGATTGTTCCCTCTTCTGGTCTGGACTCCTCTTCCTATTATGTTGGGCCTGTGAGGCCCAAATCAGCTTTGTTTGTTCTGATAGGCCTTGGGCTGGATGTGTCAATTTTTGGACCAAACAAGAGGCTAAGATTATTTCTTACTTGTTGTAACAAAAATGCAAGATTGTGATTTTGCAATCTCTTTGCCAACGAGAACAACAATTTCAAACAAAGATTTATGGGTATAAAAGTAAAAAGTGGTACTATTCTTCATGTAAAGTGTTGTTTGAAAAGTGAAGCAATTACCAAGACAACTCCAACTCACAATGCAATTCTCTATGACAAATAATGTTTGCAGTAACAAAATTTAATAGTATTCAAGAGAACGAGGTAGATCAAGGCAAACATCCCCAAGAAAAAAAGAAGAAAAAATTGAACTCTCATATTCAAGATAGATTTATAGATGGAAAGAGGCCTTGGAATTACTGTAGGGAAAAGAGAAGATTCGGTTCGGGTGCCTAATCGCTAGCAAGGTCTTCTTTTTAAAAGTATAGCCGCGCGGCTATACTGTGGGTCCTTCTGAATTTTTTTAATCAATATTATAACCACACGGATATACTGAAGCCCTTGTTTTTTCCGTCTTAATTTTCGTTTATCTATAGGAGTAGTTTAGAGCATTATACATTAATATTAGGCCTTTACCCAAGTCTCTATTGTTCATTTTTGATTTTTCACTTTTCCACAATTATTACCCTTGTAAAATACTCGCATTATATACATACATATGTATTTTTCAATAATACTTTCATTTTTTGTACACGTCTTAAAGTCTCGGTAAATTCACATTTAAAAAAAAGAAAACGTACAATATTGTACATGTATGTATGTATTTCTCATATTTAATACATGTGTTTTTTTGCAAAATTTTCAATAAGACACAAAATTCACGTATTATACAAATAATTCTCACATATTATTGAATAAAAATAATATATATTAAAAAAATTATATAGTGGCCCGATTAATATATGTAAAGTATAACCTAGTACAACTAGGTTGACCAAAAAAAAAAACCTAGTACAACTAGGAGGGTGTTTTTTTTCCTTAATTTTTATTTATTACACCGTATAGCCGGGCGGCTATACGTTTTAAATATAATGTATTTAAATAGTATAGCCGTCCGGCTATACTCTTTTTGACAAGTGACGCCTAACCGCTTGTTGGTCCTTTTTTTGACTGGTGGAGTGCTGTGAAAACAAAATTGGATACGGGGTAATGACCTAATAGTCAAGAGTGGAGCCGGTCATACTCGTTTTTAAAAAAAAAATAGTAAACTGCTGCTATTGCTTTCTTTCCGCCTGAGAGGCCAGACATCCACCACCTAATTGGTTTAGGTTGAGCCATGATACCAGAATGCTGAAGCAGCTGAATTGGTGGTAACTTGTACATTCCAATTGATGCATAGAAGTCAAGACACTAAGACCCACCCACGATCCCAACTATAGTGCCTGTGAGCCTGACCAAATATATTATGTAGAAATTTACAGTAGTTTTCAGTTAAAGAAAACATTAATGACCAAAAATCCATTACAGACACCTTTCACGACTCTTCTCCTGAAATACAGCTGGTGATTTTTCAACCCAAAGCTTAATAAAGTCTAAAAAGAACAGTATATCAACAATTTTGCATAGTAACGCTAAAACATGTGCACTACTGAATCAATCAAAGACTGAAAGTTTAAAGGAAAAACTTTAAATCTTGGCTACATGAAGACAATCTTTTATTCTCCAAAAATTTATGTGTTCTGTTGCTTTTACAGACTTTCTCCACCATGACAGGAACATTGTGATTCACACAAAGGAAATCACAGAATTATTGTGATTCACACAAAGGAACACTGTGATCCTTTATTATTATTATTTTTTATAGTACTGTTTTTGACACGCCGTGCGGCTATACTGTTTTTTATTTATTAAATAGTATCGCCGTGCGGCTATACGCATTTTTTTTAAAAATAGTATGGCCGCCCGGCTATACGTTTGGGGTATTTTTAAATATAAAAAATAGTACTACCGTGCGGCTATACTCTGTGTTTCAAATTTTAAATCTTACAGCCGGCCGGCTATACGTTTCTGACATGTGCCGCCTAGCGCTATGAGGCAACTTTGTTTATTTTTCGAACAAACAGTAGAGCCGCGCGGCTACACTCTTTTTCCACATGGCTCCTAATTGCTTTAGGGTCTTTTTTATATTAAAAATTAGTACAGCCGTATACCTATATCTTAGAGTATAGCCGCTTGGCTATATGGGTTTGACGAGTAGCACCTAGGCGCTATTTGGAATAAAGAGTAGAGCCGCTCGGCTATACGAAATTTTGTTTAAATTTTGTTTAAAAAAAAATAGTGTAGCCGAACGTACTGGGTTTTTTGTTTTTGTTTTAATTGTCTTTAATAATATAGCCGAGCGGCTATACGCACGCTCGCTCGCTCTCTCTCTCTCTCTCTCTCTCTATATATATATATATATATAAAGGGATCTTTTGTTTCTTTTAAAATTTTTCCCCGATTTAGAGTAGTTTATAGCATTATCTATTACTATTAGGCTATTACCCAAGTCTCTATTGTCCCATTTTAATTTTTTACTTTTCCAGAGTTATTATCCGTATAAAGAATTTAGCACTTTCACTTTTAATACTCTATTATAGACATATGTACGTACTTTGCAATAATACATATGTGTTCTGTACACGTCTTAAAGACTCGGTAAAATTCATGTTTTTAAAAAAAGCAAACGTATAATACTCATATTGTACATGTACGTATGTATTTCTCATACTTAATACATGTGTTTTTTACAAAATTTTCAATAAGACACGCAAAATTCATGTATTATACAAATAATTCTCACATATTATTGAATAAAAATAATAGATATTAAAAAATTTATATAGTGGCAGATTAATATCTGCTTTGGATATTTTGAAACTAGCAAATTAATATCTATAAAGTATAACCTAACGCAACTAGGAGGGTGCTTTTTTCTTAATTTTTTATTTATTAGGTCCATTCCTCTCAACTAATTAGTATCTGCCCCAGTACTAGCACCTTCATCATCACTGCCACCCTCAAGTAAAGCTTTTCCACAAGTCCCAGCAACCTGGATTAATACAGATTAGATATGCATGGTAAACATTGCGAGTATTTAAAATCTTCCCACTCATATACGAGTAGGGCAGCCCCAGAATGAAAAATAAGAATGATTACTCATAATCCAATAATTCCCAAAACCCCGAGATATTCCGAGTTGCAAAACATTTCAGAGAATTAATTATGAGAACCAATTTGTGTTTCCTAACAAAAGTTGATTTTTGGTGCCTCAAGGTTATTAAGAAGCGGAGTTACTAACAAAACAAAGTAGCACTTGTAGAATATTTACCTGTGACAGTAATCTAACTGAAATGGAGTCCAGTAGCCTGAAAGTTTTAACAGAAAAAGTGTCAAATAAAGACCATAACAAATTCTCAACATACAAATCACTTCAAGAGGATCAACACATGTCATGCAATCTTCAGTCAACAATTTTGAAGCCTGTAGTGCAATACAAATCTTTTGTCAGGGAATACAAAGATAAAAGTTTTTCTAAAAACCAGCATGCCTTTGAATAACTACCATGGATATTGGTACAAGTGAAGGCTCATTTTGAGATATCAAAGACCAGATCTTGTCCTTCACAACAGTCTCCTCTGAGAGTAAACAGAAAGAAATGAGGGAACAGGGATGAAAGAGGCATTATGTTGAAATAAACAAGAAGTGAATTTTATATTAGTAATAAAAACACTATATGATAAATAAAATGTCAAAATCATAGCCATACCTGCTTTGATGTCAACAGCTGCAATCTTCATGACAACTAATAGCAAGGCATATATATCATCCAAACGCTGAGCTGCTTTTGTAAAACCAGTTTTGACAAGTTGGATGAGAGGTTCCAGTAATGATGATATCTTAAGTGAAAAAAAGCAAATGTCACCAAAGAGATGAAAGAAGTAGCCTGGTCAAGAACAAGTGCACCAAACCACAGCCAAGTCAACCAGCTAACTCGGAAAACAGCATCTGTACTGTTTTTGCAAATGGCTCGTAGACAACGAAGATGCCCTCTTCTTAGAGCTTCCTTCTCCTTAAGACCAGATGAGAAAAACAAAACTACATCTGATTGAATAGCATCAGCAGATCTTGCTGCCCACAAACCCAAAGCTGAAAAAATTGCAAGCTTCTCCTCCTCATTTCCTGGAAATTAGAACATCGGATAGAAATATAAATACACGAGGAAGAAATATAAATACACATTTCTTGCAGTGCATTGATCATGCCAATTTTCTGGTTAGGAAATGTAAGTCTTTCCTCTGACGCTGTTCAAATTGAAACCTCGAGTTTAAAACTACCAAAACCAGACTTTAAGAACAACCTTGACTAAACGCTCTGAAAATGCATCATCCTGCAGGCTGCAGTAAACAACATGAATTAATGATGCATGCCTGCACTGTGGCAACTTTACACAACGCATTCTTCGAGACTGAAGCAAACATGCGTTTACTGAAAGGGATACATGACCACCGGAGAAGTCTGTAGCGGCCAACATGTGATTGCATCCTCACTTGTCGTTCCATGACCTGAACAAGGGCTGCTGCAAAACTTTTCATTGTAAACCTTTTGTAATGATGTCATCAACAGCTTTCCTTGACCCACGATCATCATAAATGTACAATGTACAATGTTTTAAATATTATATGTACAGCAACAGCAATGCAGGCTCTGTACCCATTTCTGCAGAATTCAAAATGACAAGTAATTTAAGAACATGTGCAGATGATCAGCCCATATCAAAACTGAAAAATATTATGTAATAAACTCAGTAAGCTCAATGGAATCATGGTATCGAATTATCATAAGAAAAATTACAAAGTTTCTTAAAACGATGCTTTGATTTCAAGGTTTAATACCCAATGACGGACTTTGCATCCAAATAATTTCGGGGTTTCTCACCCATGGATTTTGCATCTAAATAATTTCTGGGTTTCTCACCCATAAATTTGTGGCATGCTATGACTAACACAAAAAACAAATGGATTCATTATCCATAGAATTTGGTTTTGCGGGTTTTACCCCATTTGATTGAAGGATGACCACCCATTTGATGAAGGCATATGAGGATCAAGAGAATTGGTCAAAAGCATGGCGGAAATATTTCACAAAAGAGGACATCAGATGGCTCATTGGCTGTCTTTGGTCTCTTCATTTTCGCAGCATTGTAGAAGAAGAACTGCACCTTATTTTTTTCCTTCAGCCTCAAGGCTGTGTTCTCTCTTCTCTGCCCTTGTCCTTTTCCTTTGCAGCTTGCTTTTTTAATTTTATTTTTCCTGTGCAGCCTCACGGCTGCTTTTCCCTTGATCTCCCCACCTCCCTTTTTATTCTTTCTTGCTGTTTATATATTGATCACCCATCAGAGAATGTTCTAATTGATAAGCTGAGCCTCAAAAACGGAAATGCCAATCTCCTATGAGAGTGCCCACTTTTGGTCAAACTCTCATCTTTTTCTTTTTTGAATTTTCTTCCTTTATCTGATCAGCAAGTTTGTTTTGTTTTGAGCACTTATCAATTTAGATTAGATAAGGTTTGTTGTACCTGGGATTTGACCAATACAACCTTGGCCATTTTTTTGTGAATTTTTTTGGTTCAACAGTGACATTGGGGAGGAGGCATAAATGAAGATTTCTTTAGTTTCCTCCAACATTTCAACTTCAAATTTGAAAAGAAACTTATTGTCAACATTAATTTTTGTTGGCATAAGTGTCAAATTATGTGTATACACAAATATGTGCAATTATAATACAATTATGTCCGACTATAACTCATATACACAAACGAAATGAAAATGACAAGCTCTTAACAATTGAAGCTGTGTGATTGTGACTAATACTAACAACATTGAACTTGTGTGAGTCTGTGACTAGTGCTAATAACATTGTAATGGAAGTTGTGTGAGTCTGTGACTAGTGCTAATAACATTGTAATGAAAGTTGTGTGCCTGTGACTAATACTAACAACATTGAAGTTGTGTGAGTACGTGACTAGTACCAATAACATTGTAATGAAAGTTGTGTGACTCTGTATAAAAAAGGTGAATGTACATATATGCACAGAAACGGTCTTATATAAGATTCAACAATGTAAAAAGCGATGTCTCTATGAGGGAGAGACACACACTAGTGTCACTCCTCTCAATCTCATTGATTCCGTTCCGCCCCCAAGTCCCTCCATATTCCATCGATTCTGCACTGTGCTTCTTCTTCTTTGAACAACACTAGCAAGATGACTGACGTGTAGTTTTGATTCTTGATGGATTTGGAGGGTGCATTAAATTCCCCAACCCCTGCCCCACCACATATGTCATACAAAATGAGATATCATAATTAATGAATGAGATGAACTTTCAAACAAGATTTATGGTATAGATGAAGGGAAATATGCCCTTGAATGATCTTCAAATGACATTAACTTGTAGACCGGAGGTCTCAGGTTCGAATCCCCACAACATCATAGTTGTATGCATGTGTGAGAAATCTCCCTTGTAGTTTAGACTATTGCTTGTATGTATTTTCAAATTTATTTTTATTATTATTATTATTATTATTATTATTATGGTCTGGATGAAATGCTTGAATGAAGCTGCCAAAATGATATGTCAGAAGAATAAAAGATATGTCATTAATGCCAAAATGATGAAAATCTTCAAAACATTTAATTAACAAAAAAAAAAAAAAAAATCTGGATTTACAATGTTGAGGCATCAAGAAAATTCATTCATGACATCCAAAAGACATGTTAGTTTCGGCCACAAGAGGAACACAAATCCATACAAAAGCAATCAACTGTCAAGCATCCACGACCTCATAGACTAGGATCAGCTGCCATGCCTTAAATTTTGGAAGTGCTCTACACTTCAACTCAGTTTGGTTTGACCTCTTTTATATATTGCTGAAGTCCATGTATTTCTTACAATATTTGCCTGAGATGCCAAGCCTGGAATCATATCTTATCCTGTTTCATATCAGAAAGAAAGAATCAATCTGCATTAGTAAGTGTACATACATATCGTATACTAAAAAACACATCCATTTTCTGTGTACTTCTCAATAATAGGAAAAATATACGTTTTCGATCGTTACATATTATTTGTGTGTTATACAAGTATTATTTCATTTATGTATTTCATACGTACTTTCTCCATTCTGTGTACTAACTATGATTTGCAAAACTAAAGAAGAAGAAAACAAATTGAAAGAATAGAGAGAGAGAGAGAGAGAGAGAGAGAGAGAGAGAGAGAGAGACCTCTTAGAGGATACTTGAATGGTGTTGCTGCTGCCTATTGAACTGGATTCATTTGGAAGTTTGAAGGCAAAGTATCTTTCTCTGTTCTCCTCATCCTTGCCAATGCTTCTAAAACAATGACTGAGAGCAGAATCACGCCGAGAAGAAACCCGTAGCCTATCTTCCAATCATTTCCTGCAGCTCCAATTTTGATCCCGAGAATTATGTTCACAGCTGCAAAGAAGACTGCAAACCTTCCAAGCCAGTGGTGGTACCAATTCCAGTACTTTCTAATCTTGGCATCCTTGTTGGGTCTAAGAAAAAATGCCAGTATCTGAAAACCTCAAAGTCAAAAACTCAAAAATATCATATCACAGTTCCTTGTATATAGATATGTACTAATCAAAACTATTTTTATAAATTTTTGTAAAATAAATTTAATTGAGAGGGACAAACCTGAAGGATACTAAGCACAAGAACAAAGATCCCTATGGCTCTATGTGTTGGGAAGTGGGCTCCTATTTTGGTATAGAGTTGTTGCCCAAGTACCACAGCTGCCAGCCCAATGACAAACCCAACAAATTGAATTAGTGCATGGAGATAGTACCACAAAGGGTCCTTGTGTTTGAAGTATCTTGGGACAATTGCCCCAACAGGAATTATTAGACCCCATCCAAATATAGCCAATATTCCATGGTTCTTCTTCATCTGCCCAAAGTTTGTAGGTGCCTTAGATGCAGAACCTGCAGAGAAATCGAACAGGATGGTTGTTTTATCGTTGTGCTTGGTTAGGTGGTGGTGCTTAGGGTAACCGCTTCCGATAGCCAAGATAATTGGCTGCCGGGCGAGATGAGTCGGGAATTTCAACTGAAATGCCAGGTAAATTCTGGGGCCATGAAGCACAAGGGAAGCAGGGATGCCGGTGAGTGGCAATTCACCTTTGTCTGGTATGACTTCTGACACCTTTGAACCCTGCAAATAGTATTGCTTAATTCTTGCTTGACCTTTTCTGTTAACCCATCCCACCATGGCACTTGAACCAACCATCATGCCATCTTTGGAAAATCCCAATCCTACCCATCCAGTGGTGTATACAGCAGACAATATAATGTTCATGACATGATCTTCAGTCTGAGAGTACTGCAACAAAGCAAAAAAAAAAAAAAAACATTTTTAATTTTGATGTTATATAATTAAGGATGTCTTAAACAACATTGCAAGTTGCAACTACAAGTTCAGAACCAACTAAACATTGAAGTACAAATTGAGAACAGAGACTTACCCTCAAAACAAAAGTGTTCCAAATAGGCCTACAGACTATATCTGATAAATTACCATATGGTGGTAGCATAAAACTACTCAGCTCATTATCACAAAGCTCTGATACTCCGCCACCCACACCGGCACTATTGACTCCCGGAACATTACTGTCATCATCAGCCACAACCGATATCTTGGTATCCAAGACAAGGGCCAGAATAACACATAGCCTGCAAGCAAACCTCAAAGCCAAAGACCAAGACCCCGAACTCGCCATTCGAAAGACCAAGAACTTTGAATTGAGATCTAAGGCTCAGAACAAGCAGTGACAAAGACCAGGAACAATGTGGGTTGTGAAAGAGAAGCATATTCAGGTCAGGAGGTTGGGAGGTTTTAGTCTCTTGGGTTTGAAGTAAAATGGAATGCGGTTGGTGTTGGTGGGGGCTGGTGGTTGTTGTTGGCGGGTGTTTAAGTTTTAACACCAAAAATAACCAAATCAAAGATTTACAACATGACATCCTACAGCGGTTTGCCATCATTCCGCCAATTCTTGCAAGTTAACCCTCCAACAATGTGTCTCTTTCAACAGTTTATTTATTAAATCCTTTTATTTATTGGGAGAGACATTATTAAATTGCAAAAATAGTGCAATTTTATTATTTGGAAATTCAACAATAACAACAACAACAAAAAATGATAATTTGTGGGTCATATAAGATGATGGATGGATGGATGGATGGATGGATGGATGGATATGATGAATGATGAAACTTTGAAGTTGACTTGTTGTGTATTACAAGATACCATAATGAAGGTCTTATATAATTTGTTTATTGCTTTCAAAAGCATCTTAGCCATTAACCAAATCTAACGGACAGAAACCTCACCACAAGGGAAAATTTGAAAAAAAACACTTGAACAATAGTGACCATTGATGACTTTTTAAGCAATACATAGAAGTAGAGACTACAAAAAATAGTAGAGTCAGTCAGGGTTGAAGTTCAGGCAACATTTTGGATGCAACACCATTATTGCTTGCTAGAACCTGAAGTGCAGATTGAGGCAACAAATCTGTGAGGGATGCAAATTCCCCAACCTGCCCTTTTATTCATGATGGTGTGCAATGACATTTTTAACCTTGAGACCACTGATCTGATCACTGCAGAGACTTGTTTGGAGGGTTCACAGATAGAAGAGATCCTGATCATCTTTTTCCCTTTGCATGTTGACACCAAAAGAATGGACATGAAAAGTGATTTAGCCAGTAACCCTAAAGATATGCTCCTCACCACTCTTCTCATCAACCTTGACAACCCATTTGCTCTTACCACTTCTCTTCTTCCTTCCTCCACCCCAATCTCCCTTTCCAATCTCTTTGTTCTTCCCAATCATGGTGACCTCCATCCCTTTCCCTATCGGATGCTTCGTGGACCTTACCACAACCCTTTCCTCCTTCACTTCCATATGTCCTCCCAGCCCTTTTCTTTCACCAACCAAGTTGTTAGCCACAACCACTGATTTTCTAGGATTCACATCAAGCAACTGCAGCAGCCTTGTGTACTCATCGTTCTTGCAATCAACCAGAGAGAAATCAATGTTCTCATAATTTGACAATAGCTCAGAGGGGTCTCCGGTCCTGAATTCAACCAAGTCTTTTAGGCCTGAGTCTTTGATTACTTTTTTCGATTCGTCGAGAACTGGCTCTGGGACAATGCAGACCAATCTGCCCCCTGTGTGTTTTGCAGCAGCTGCTAAGGCTATTGTTGATGGGGAAACACTTGAGGCCACCTCCACTATGAGCTTGGCTTTCATGCCAGCTGCCAAGGCCGATACAAACTCATTGCTCCCTGGCTCTTGTGTTTTCCATGAGTCACTTTGTTTCCTTTGGTCATTACACTGCAGATTAATACATGAATTTGGAGTTAGCAAATATGAAAGTTTTTCTCACATTCTTCATTAAGCTTCAAACCATGAAGGGAAAAAAGATTCAAAATTGGAAAACTATAGTCCTTGAAAATGCAATCTTATTTGACTTCTCGACATGTTGTCAAACTGGGCAATTGATCGAGTAAATTTTCTTAGAATGTGCATTGGATTTACAGTTGAGCAATGTAACATGTCAAATTTTTGTTGCAAGAAAACATTATCACCACTAAAGTATGTGACAAAGCTTCCATGGTATCATTTCTGCAATGATCTCAAAAGGCAACAAAACCCTAAGAAATACCAAAAATCATGAAGATGAAAAAACCCAAATGATCAATCGAAGCAATCATGGTTTCCAATACTCTGAAACAAAATTGAATAAAACACAAAACAGAGAAATGTACCAGTTTGAGGGTATCAAAATAAGCATTTGAAGCAGAAGCTGCAGACCAATCCATCATCCCCATAGCCCCCATGAGATTAATATAACTTGTTCCAATTCCAACAAAGAACAGAAGATGCAAAAAAACTTGGGCGCAAACAATCAAAAGCAGGGAATTAGAACGCTTTTTTTGCTCTGAAACAGGACAAAAATTACAACGTTTACTGCAGTCCTGGTTTATTGTTTGTGCTCTACTGTTCATATATGTCTTCTGTTTTGTTTTTTGGTTTGTTTTGATTGGTTTGGTTTTTGGTTTGTTTGTTTTGAACAAATATATAAGAGAAGGTGCTTCAGAAGCGTACGATTGGAGCAGAGGAAGGACGCGGAAACATACGCAGTCAAAGCGTGTTAATTAGTTGAAAACCGTAGAGCAAAATGTGCGGGAAAATTAGCTATTACTATTGCTCATTTGTCTAAAAATGGCAAACTCTTAGTTTGACTAGAAGCTTCTTTAGACTACTCTTGAACTGGTTTGTTTGATCTTTTTATTTTTATTTTTCTCTTTTATTCTGCTTTTTCTTTCTTTCTTTTATATATCATAACAAGTTTGAAAGAAAAACAGAAGCCTCACCACTTAGCATATAAATCATAAAGTATGGTAAAAGTTGATCAAAGTTAAGTCAATTTCATTAAGATTTGACAAGTTTGCTGCAACCAAGTTGAAGACTTGAAATTAAATTGTTCACTTTTCTTGTTCAAGAAAAATAAAAAATAAAAAATAATTTACGAGTGTACAAGTTGTGATGTTTAGTTCACTTTTTCAAGCGAAAAAATAGATGTAATTAGTTTAAGAAGTTTAAGCTTAAACTTAGTGATACTTTGACATTGGGTTGAAAATGTTTGGAAGTGCTTTTGGAAGGACTACTAAGTGCCAGTTTGACATTGCTTATTTGGGGTGATAAGTGATTTTTAAAAAATTTTGAGAAGCCCAACCCGTTTGGTAAACTGCGAAAAAATCACTTATTGTTAAAAATTGCTGTGAGAGAAAGCTATAATGGAAAGCAACTAATTAGGTGCTTTCATTTTCTGATTATGCAGGAATCAGTTTTGAAGAGATGTTGGGTTTAATGATTATGCAGCAATCATTTTCTGATTATGCGTAAAATCAACATCAACAACACTTTTAACAAAAATTTTACCAAACCCCAAACTGTTTTCTCTAACAGCTGATTTCTTTCACAGCAAATCTGACAGCGATTATTTTCATAGCACAGCAATGCCAAACTAGCCCTAAGTGCCCGTTTAGCATTACTTATTTGGGGTGATAAATGATTTTTTTTTTAATTTGAGAAGCTCAACCCGTTTGGTCTATGATGAAATCACTTATTATTAAAAATTGATGTGAGAGAAAACTATAAGGGAAAGTAGCTAATGAGGTGCTTTTATTTTCTAATTATGCATGAATCAGTTTCGAAGAAGCCCTCGATTTAATGATTATGCGGTAATCATTTTTTGATTATACAGGAATCAGTACCAACAACACTTTTAACAAAAAAAATCTACCAAACGCCAAATTGCTTTATCTCACAGAAAATCTGTTAGCGACAATTTTCATAGCACAACATTTGGCAGAAAAATTTAGAAATGCTTATAGGTTATAGAAGCGGTTTATGGAGAATCACCTGTTATGTGTTTCTTCAAGAAGCACTCTCAACTTCAAGTGCCTTTTCAAGAAGTACTTGGATTTCTTATGAAAATTTCAACATCTTTATAATAAGCACACATTTTCTAGAAGCGATTATGAGCACTGAAATGTGAGAGTGCATTTACATTCTTATCCCATCCACACCATCACAATGGAGTGTGACAAATTCATGCCCCATTTATTTCCCCTAAACTTAAACAAAAAATAATAAAAATAATAAAATGAAAAAGCCATTTTTTTCTTTTCTTTTTTTACTTGACAAGCCCTCTTGCTACGACAGCTTCCTTGACAAGGTTGAGAGATTGTACAATATCATCACACAATAGGTGGGGATCAGGAATTGTCTCTTCATCCACTGACAGAACAATAGTCATCTTGTTTATGTAACTTTGGAAGTTAATCATCAATGCCTGTAAATTAATCAGTCCTAGTTAATCAAATGCTACATGAAAGCATTTAATTATACCCATAATTAATGATAAATTTTTATGTAAAAAAACTTACATGTGGTTGACCATAAGAACTTGGAGCAAGGAAAGCCATTGGATGGCCATAGAAACCAATTTCCTCAAGTGGACCAACCAGATTGGAGAAGCACATTGTTGTGTGAGAAATAACTCTATGGGATAGAGCACTCGCCCTCTGTTAATTAAACATGGATTATTTTATTAGAGCAGGTTGATTTGTACAAAACCCAATTGAGACATATATATATATATATATATATATATATACCTGATAGATTAATAAGAAATTTTCCTATGCAGACGTCCGAACATTATTACCGTGCGGACATTCAGATGAGAGAATAATTGATAGATTCATTATATATATACCTTAATGCCAAAAAGCTTGAGAACTAGTTCTGCAATGGAGAAGGTGTAAATGGCTTCAAGAGAATGTTTCTTTCTGTCAATTGTGGTCTTGGCTTCTCGAATATAGTCTAATGGGTCATCTCTTAAAGCAATTGTGAAAGGAAGGAGGACATAACCAATCCAATTGCCCCATTTTGCTTCTGTGTTCTTCTCCATCATATCAGCTAAAGCCTGTACTCGCAAATATATAAAAACAAATATTGAAGCTTCAAATTATGATGTTGAGAGCTGCATATATGAAAAATCGAACACAATATTATTTACCTGAATTCCTGCAGCTGGTCTAATATTAATGAGCAAAGTTGATCTGAGGCGAATTTTCTCAGGAAGATTGTTTTTCTTCTCAGCTCCACTGTCCTTGTTCTCATCGTCACCTAGGTGGCCACATGCAAGAATGGAAAATTTTGATTCATGGATTGCATAAATATTTAAGAAAATTAAAAAAAAATGATATTCTAAAATAATTGCAATGAGTTTTTGAAAGGCATTTTAGAGATGGAAGTTCACCATATCTTCTATTGAGGTACCGGGACAAACCAGCCTGTGTGACACCCAAAGCAACATCATTTATGGTCTGCAAAATTCATAAACACTTGAACATTAGATATGAAGTTCAACTAGTGAGGAAGGACACGTAATCGAATCAGAGTAATGCTAGAATAATCACATTAGCAGAATTCATGCGGGTGCGGCAGTTGATATTTTAATTAACAGTTTATCATAGTAGTTGACGTAATATATATGATCCTTCTAGTATTATTCTATCGAATTTATTAAATTGATCATGTTTCCGTTAATTCATAGTTTAGAGAAATTTACTTACCAAGTTCATTGCATTCTTTATCAGCTTCATGTCGTCCAAACTCAGAGTTTGATAAACAAATCGTCGAGGGTTGAACTCACTGCCTGGGGGACCTTTAAGAGGAGTCTTTGTGTCCTCCAAGCACAACGCAGTCAACATAAACATGAATACATCAACAAAAGTATTCCAAAACAACTTCAAAACCCACCAAGCCCCAAAGATGCACCACGAAAATCCTCTGTTAAAAACCCTCTTATCATCATCTTTCTGCTTCTTCACTGGAATGGTTGGGAGAGCCTCAGGGTTTGAGATTTGGCGGGTGCAAGCGAGCAGAAGAGACATGAGAGACGTGCCATCGCCAAGAGAGTGGTGGACTCTGAAAATGCCAGTGCCCTCTGCCTCGGAGGTTTTGAGGTTGAGGAGGTGTAGGTCCCACAGTGGCTTTGACTTGTCAATGGTTGTCTTGCTGAGGTTGTAGATGTAGTCTTCAACAAATTGGTCTGGTGACTCCATGTTTGGATCCAGGTCTGGAATAATTATGTGCTTGTCTAGATCCACCTCCGTTCTGACCCATTTCATCTTTCCTCCATTTTTCTCATCCACGACCTGTGTTGTATAGTAAGTGGCACCAAAATTAAGAAGAGAAAGCTTATTAGAGGTTAAGACATAGAAGTTCTAAATAATATCTAAATTATCAACATGTTTGGGGTTGCTTTTAAAAGTGCTAAAAAAACTTATCACAACTAACTTTTCGATATCATAAAAACACTTTCATGTGCTTCTCCAAAAAAACACTTCAAAGTACTTTATCAAGAACCACTGTGATTTTTAATAAAACTTTTTGGTCATAAAAACATTTCCATGTGCTACGTTGGATGTAATTAATATAACATATATGCATACATAAGTGACATCATGTGATCATATGAACTTAAATCATTTGAGTTTTGTTTGGATAGTAAATATTTACCAGTAAACTAGAGAAGCGAGGGTGCCTGAGCAAAGTGTGGGGCAAGTTGGCCTTAAAAACCTCAGGGTAAATCCTAGTCTTGCCCCCCATGATTGCTACAATATGCAGGTTGAAGTTTGGTTCATGGAACAAACGAGCCGCTGGGCTCAGTGGCTCTTCTTCCACATTCATCATCTCCTTGTTGCAGTTCCTTATGTCCACGCCAGCTACTCCTCCATCTCTTCTTCCCTCCTCCTCCTCCTTTGCTCTCTTCATTTTTATAGGAGCTGGCTTCCTCAACCTAACACCTACCTCAGTCTCCATTTTTATTTAGGCTTCAGGGTAATGCATGCCTGCAGGCTCAGGATTATATATATACACAATATATTATTTTTTTTACCTTTTTTTTTCCTTTAACTTTTTGGATAATCAAGTCATTATGATTTACAGGTGAGTTGCTGACCGATTTATGTGTCTTTTGCTGAAGTAGAAAACAATCGGTAATTAATTTCTCACTAGAGAACAATAACCGTGTGATGTAAGTCCTGATCCAGATCCTGATCATCAAGGTTTCCGGATGCGGTTTTCGTTTACCCTATGGCCACGCGGTACAATCTCCAGCAATGTCATGATCCAGGTGGCTTTGAAGTTTGACCACCGAACCTTTTTTTTTAAAATAATTTCTCAGTGTAGGGTAAGAAAATATATAAAAGTAAAAACTTTAATCAGCTCTTTGTTAATAAGAAAATTAAGCCAATAGAAAGAACGTGCAAAACAAACCGTGGATACAAATCAGAGCTGATCATGGCTAAGCCAGGAAGCCAAAGGCAAAAAGCTATAAAGCTAATCGCTCTTTCTTTCGTCATGGTAATTAATGAATAAAGGAATGGTAAATCATGTGAATTAAAAGAATTACTGCTGCCATCCTATTTACTGACCAATTTCTAACCCCTCCTAGCAAAGAAAATTAACCAACCAGACCTCCCTTCCCTACTTGGACCAAGCAACTGCTTCAATCTCAGACTGAGCACTTCTGTACAGCTCTAGCCTCTTTGCAAGGGACGTCCGCCGCTGCATCACTGCTGGGTCCTCATCCAGCAACTTAGCCAACTGCCTTGCCTGCAAATAAATATTGATTAAATACATGTTCTCTGTATAAAGCCCGAAACGGTGAAACATTCAAAAATTCAATAAATATTTGATTGAGAGAGAAATAACTGACAAAATTCGTTATCCACTTTATAATTTTAGGTTTCTTTCAAATACCACATAAATATTTGTTCATATTTTTATGTAATTAGTCAAATTGGCACACGTTTTTGCTCGTGTCAAGAGACTAGTTACTTTAATACAATCCAGCTAGGTTTTCTCTCTTTTAATATTATTTAAAAAATATTTCTGTGTGTCTCATGTATTGAAACCTCACCTCCTTTGCACCCAACTCTGCGAAGAAATGATCGAGCAAGCAGCGTTTGGCCTCTCGTACTTGGCAGTAGACAATGGACTTTGGAATAGCAATTCTTAAACTCGAGCAAACCATGTTGACATAGTTCAAGACATTGTGTCCTGTTTGTTTCAAAAATACAAAGAAACCATGGTGAAAGTCAAAGTAGCATAGCATTAGAGTGAGAAAGTCAAGGTCAAAGTTGAAGCAAACTCACCAACCCGGCGGAGGTATGAATCATTGTATCGATCGAAAAGTGAGACTGTGGGATTTCCACCCTTCTCAATATCTTGAGGAAGCTTGCGGAAGAAGTCAACAGTCAAGTAACCACACTCCATATCAACCAGCTGCAGAGTGGCTCTCTTGCTTTCTTCTTTCATCCTTTCCAGCGACTCAAAAGCTGCATTTGCAACTTCCACTCTTAAAGGGGGATACTGCTTTAGTTCCTGCATATATATATATATATGCCATGGAAGAACCGTTCAATTAAAAATAAAAGATTGTATTAGGGAAAAATTAACGAAAGTATTTTTTCTCTCTGTCAATCTTGGTTTTAACTCAATTTCTAAAACCTAAGAACATTTTGGATATTTTATAGGCAATTCAAGAATTCAAGGTGATGTTGAGGGACTTGCCGTTGTCTCACTTATAGACTTCTGTGCCAAATCCTTCAATATACCATGAACCTGAAATCGGGAGAAAACATATCAAGCAAATCGTTTAAGGCACTGACATAGAATATATGTTATGTAATGAACCACTCACTTATATGTTGCATTTGTTTTTTTAAAGTTTCCAACATGGGATTTTATATTCTTCAACAAAAATTCCCGAGGTTTAAGTGCCTAGGGAGATTACAGGTGAAGATATGTACGCATACCGCATCAACAGCCGCCTCTGCAGGACCTCTTATGCATATCAGTGAAGATTCAATAAGGCGACGGTATCCTTGTTCAGGAGCAATTAGATGAGGCTGATATCCATCTGCTTCAGTAATTAGCTTTCGGATGTTATCCATTGAAAGTTGCTTGTCAAATTGCAACCGCTTCAAAGCAGCTGGAAATTGATTATCAAACACACCATAAATTTTCTCACCACCAGAGCGCCTGCAGAAATTGAACCCAAGGTTGAATAAGAAATTAACATGAGATGAAAAAAAAATCAAATAGGACAATATGCTAGCAGGAAACATACACGCCATCGAGATGTTCTTTAAATATCTGATCAAAAGTACGAGATATTTCCATGATCACATATAATTTTCCCTGCATGTCGAAAGTAGAGATCAAATTACGTAAGCATTAATTAGCAAGATAAAAAGGAAACGGATGAGACAGAGAAAAATGCGTATGTATATTCTTACTCCAGCATCAGCAGCAATGGGCTTCCCAAGTCGGCTTAGTTCTGATTCTAGTTCACCAATAGTTTTGCTGATGAGAGATTGAAGGCCTGGAATTCGTGATTTGATGACAACTTCCAAATGCTAAAAATTTGACACATTTTGTGCTAGTAAGATGTGTGTCGGTGGAACAAAATAAAAATGTGCTTCCCTAAAATTAACAATCTCAAAGACCAATTCTTGTGCATCAAACTTCAACAACAATTGAACCATATGTAATGTATTTAGGAGAACAAACCTGCATACCTTAGAAAGCACCCTTCCTAAATGCTCAGAACCCATCCTGTTTGCAAGATGCCTGTACTCTGCGCTACTTGCAAAATATTCACGCTCTCTACGCCTAGCAGCAATCATATCGATGCTCTTGTTTATGTCTGCTTGGGAGCGATTGACAACACCAATCCAAGGGAACTGTAGCTTATATGATCGTCCTTCCAAAATCTGACAAGTAAATATAAAATAAACCCCGGGAAATTAGAAACTCTGAAGAGGCCACAGTGAAAATGAGAGGAGACTTTTGAGTACAAAACAGATGATGAGAGCCAAGAAAGTTGCTGCATCTAAGTGCAACATCATCTTCATCTTGAAAATTATGAAAGCCTAAACTTTTACTCACTTTTCAAGTTCATCTAAATTAACTAAACTATCTCATTTGCAAACAGGACATACCAGAAGAGATAATATAAACTAATATCTGAAAATCAATAACATAAGAAAATACCATTCATTACCTTTGCAAGGGAAAAATAAAGCTAACGACAACTTTCACCTACTCCAACAAGTCATGCCACAATGAAACTAAACCAAAAATAAGAACCTTACAAAAAAAAAAAAATGCATGTCATTGATCATCACAGAACACCACCAATACATTTTACTCAAACCAAGAGGCTTCACAACAAGGGCTCTGAAAATGAAGCAATAAAAGGTCACCAAGTAGCTAAATTACTTGATTCCACATCATTTAAAAGCAAACAGGTGTGGTCCTTTTTTTTTTTTTTTTTTTTCCGTTTTCCAGTTGGCTATGAATTTGGAAGCAACTTACATCAACTGCATTTGTACCCTGGTCCATAAGATCAATCTTTGTCAGAACTCCAAACGTCCTCTCCCCTGAGAATTGGAAACCAAACTTAAAATCAATGCGCATGAAAGGTAAACTTCTCCTAATAAGTTAATCTGCAACTTTTCTAATGACATATACGTGTTGACCAATTGAATACTAGTGCATTTCTCTGAACAAGAGGAAACAAGACTTAAGTAAGGTTCTCGTGAAACAAATGGAATCTTGACTTTAATGTTTACCAAGGTTTCAAGAAACATGTAATGTAGTGTTTTATGTACATAAATCAATAAAGGTGAGTATCACAAATTAGAACTTAGATATTGGACTTCAAATATAGATGATCACCTCTTTCTGCAAAACTGTTTACAACAATTATGTTCATCTATAGAAAACAAATTTAAATGAAAACGAACTGTTACTATGATCTCCAAATTGTGCGATTCAGCTTACTTTCACATCACTGCTGCAAAATTTTAACTAATCTTACCTTTAGGGTCTACTTCACGAGAGATCTTAATTGCATCAGACGTAGCAAGATCTTGGTTAGCAGGGGAAATTGCCAGAATAATACAGTTGGGCTGCAATAACAAGCATATAGTAAGGGACATACAGTGCGCAATTAAAAAAACTAACACAAAAAGCACATAGGAAATCCAATCAAAACCCTTCTTTATTATGCAAGTCTCATAAACTAATAGCTAAAATATATGCTCAACAATTCTGTAAACAAATTACCTTCTCAATGAAGGCCCGAACCATATCCTCGATGTCCTGCACTGTGCCCTCCGGTTGACCATCTACAAGACCACACAATTAACACGTTCCTAAGTCCTAACTATTTTGAAAACGTTGAAAGGAAATTATAACTCACCAACAGCTACTTTTGTGAGTCCAGGAAGATCAACCAGTGTCAAGTTCACAACTGCCAAGCTCAAACAAATCATAAACATAAATCGAAACAGCTTTAATAAAAGCACTATGCAATTACTTGAAGAAAAAAAGAACACCTATAAAAGAGAACAATTTATCGTGAGCTCAGTGAAGATAACAGAGAAAATTTTAGTGAGATAGAATTAAAACCATGAATAAAGAGAACAATTTCGCGAGCCACGGAGAATACGACCTCTCTTTCTTTTTGTGAATATCATCAAATTAAAATTATTCAAATTGGCTATAACTCTATCTCACCATTAGGGGAGAAAATACTAAGATGGATTGGGACGCTTGAAATCGCCTTCGACCGGCCGGTCTCTCTGTCAGTCTCATCAGATATCTCCTTCCTCACAGCAGCTACAAATAGAAAAAATACAAGATTTTGACATCAACGACGAAAGTCACAAAACCAAAACAATCTGCACAGATAATAATAAGGAAGAAGAAGAATGTACCAAAATCAGTGAACCTCTTCCTTGGGAGATGCATAAACTCTGCGTATTCTCTTCCTTCATCGATCTTATGCAGCTGCAAAACCAGAGGACGACGCGTAACAATCCCTGCGCAGAACGTCTTCGAATCAGAATACGAAACGCATAATCAACACGTTCGCGTAAGAAACTAAAAACAACTGCGTACCTGAACCACGAGGAAGAAAGTCCTTGCCAACAATGCTCTCCAACACCGACGACTTGCCGGAGCTCTGCGAAGCAAAAAAAAAATTTGTGAGAATTGTGAACTTCGAAGATTCGAGAAGATTGAATTGGAGAATAAGAGAGAGGAGAGACCTGGCCTCCGACGACGGCAATGGAGGGCAAGGAGTCCCAGAGAGTGGGCATGGCGCTCTCGTCGCCATGGTCGCCGAGAGCTGTGCACGCCCTCTGTATTTTATTCACCAGAGATATCAGATTCTCCATTGGATGGATGAACGAGTGGGATCGGTGAGTCGAGTCGAGTCGGATCAGTCGAGAGAGAGAGAGAGAGAGAGAGAGAGAGAGAGAGAGAGAGAGAGAGAGAGAGAGAGAGAAAGAGATATAACAGAAATTTGGATTGGAAGTCGGAGAACGAAACGACGGGAAATGGAATCTTGGGTCGTTGGTGCGAAAATTAGTATTCTATCAAGTTTAAAAATTGGGTAAGTTTTTGGGTTTAGCCCAAGCGAGGTGTGACCGATTCTACCGCTGATAATTTAATGGGCTTTAAACGAAGTCTATGTGAGCCCAATGTTTCTAGTGACCTTTATGGGGAGGCTATAATAAGGAGTTTAAAGTGAGGAGACTATTTAGGGAGGTCAATCTCACCATTAACAAATGTAAAGAAATCATGAGACTTAAACATTTTAAATGTTTTGATGGTGAGATTGGCCTCCTTAAATAGCCTCTTCACTTTAAACTTCCCATTGTAGCCTCCTCACTTGGTACAATAAGTAAAAAATGGACTCTTGATGGGTCGTTTCTCCAACAATTATATCATCCATGATAAAGAGTGTTAATATTTTGTGGTGCTTAAGCTTTCATTCACATATGATTAGTAAACACATGAGTAATCCATAAAAAAAACACTAGACTTACAAGCTTTCACACAGTGAGGTTGATTTTTATGTATTATAATAACACATATTGGTCTCAATATATTATAAAAAATCACATATACTTGTTACCCTTTATCAACAATGAACTATGTTACAACGGAAAAAAAAATCCGGACAAGGGAGTATTGTTAGATATGAAGTTTAAGTTGAGTCGTATGATCAAATACATCAAACAAAATATTTGTATTAGCTTTTATCCAACTTCGTAGATCAAAAAGTAGAATTTATTTGGTGGATTAGAGTTTAAGATGAGATATAATTTAGATTCTACAAATTTTGCGCAACATATTAGAGAATCGATTTAGTTTTTCAATGGGAATGGGGTACCTATGAAAGATGCAAAGAGAAACTCATCCATCAACAAAACCTTCCAACCTCACTTCTCTTGTATGTTGGCAAGGTCTATGCCGGCAAAATTTCCAAGATTAATTTTTCTTTTTAAACAGTATAGCCGTGTGGCTATACGTTATATATATAAAAAGATGAGCCACAGTAAAGCCGGGCGGCTATACTATTTCTTAAAAAATCTAGTATAGCCGGGCGGCTCTACTATATATATATATATATGTGTGTGTGTGTATAGAGAGAGAGAGAGAGAGCCACCGAGCGCCTATGCGCCACGTGTCAAAACAATAAAGCCGCGCGGCTATACTATTTAAAAAAAATTTAAGAAGAGTAGAGCCGGGCGGCCCTACTAATTTTTAAAACAATTAAAAACTGAGTATGGCCGTGCGGCTATACCATGTATATATATATATATATATATATATTTTTTTTTTGAATAATGCTACTTTTACCACATTTGTATACCTCATTCTCATACCACCTTATATGACAGATGAGGTGAACAATACATCAATTAAAATTAATTTAAAGTTTTCTTAACTTTTATGATTTATTGACACTTTTTAATTAATGTAATTGTCCACTTCATCTGCCACATAAGGTGGTATGAAAATGTGTGATATAAATGTGGTAAGTGTATCATTACTCATATATATATATATATATATATTATTTTTAATCAATAATATGTGAGAATTATATGTATAATACTTGAATTTCGTGTGTCTTAATAAATTTTTTTTTGTAAAAAATACGTGTATACATGTATAATACATTATTAAACGTGAAAGTGCTTAAATCTTTATACGGATAATAACTCTAGAAAGGTAAAAAATTAAAAAATGGACAACAAATACAAGTAATGGCCTAAGGCCCCGTTTGGTTCATGGAAAAGGAGACTTATGAATGAGAAATCAATTACTTTCCCATGTTTGGTAAGTCCAGGAATAAGAAATCATTGCCTAGCCCATAGAAAGTGAAGTTATATTCCCAACTTGGGTTTTGTTTTTCCTCATCATGAAAAAGTTTGGGGAAATGAACAAACATTAAATACACATTTTTTATGACTATTTTGTCCTCATTAACAATTTAGAATTACAATATATTATTAAATGCATTCTTTATAAAAATAAAAATAAAATTAATATGGGTATAATTGAAAATTTGTACAAACTTTGTTTTCCATTCCTACTCAAAACAAATATGGGAAAGGAAATAAAGTGTTATCTCCCAGTTACTTTCCTAGCATTACCAAACGTGGGAAAGAAATCTTCCATTTCTCATTCCTTAGGAAATGATATGGGAAATGATTTACCCTCAAATTCATTTCGTGAACCAAATGGGGCTTAATAGTAATGAATAGGGTTCTTGGACTATGAAGAAATTTAATTAAGACACTCAAATGATTAAAGTAATTAAAAAAGACTAATTAAAGTAATTAAAAAAAAAAAACCACTCCTGAAGAAAGTTCGGGAAGAGATGCCTATTCAATTTCCAAGAAAATCCAAAATGTGGAAAATGTACTCTCAAGAGTCTCTAGCATATTCCTTCCTCATTTGGATGTCCAAGGGCAAAATCGTTAAAATGACCCAAAAAGGGCTTTTTCCCTGCCACAAATTCTCCTCCCATATAAATACCAGTCCTCTCCAGCTCATAAATTCCGCTTTCCTCCATTCTCATGCTTCCAGAGCGATTCACAATGCCTGTAAATTGCTCTCTCTGAAATGCTGACTGAAACCAAAGGCCTCACATGGACTCAGTTGTAACAAAGCACGCATTCAGTTCCTTCAAGCTCAGCCCATCACAGACCCAACAGCCCCTTCACACCACCACAACACACTTCTCCTTCTTCAGATTCTCTCACTTAAAAAAACTCAGAAAATCAACATCTTCAATCTCTTGCTCTCATATACCTCCTTCCAATCCCAGACGCCCAAAATTCATATGGGATTCTCATAACTTTCCCTTAAATCCCATCTGGTTCTTGGTCCCAGTCCTCCAAAGCATCAGAGTTTTAGCTTCTTCACGAACCCAGAAGTGGGTTTCTTTCTTACAGGCTTACAGAGGCACGGAGTGTGTTGTACATGAAAAAAATAATGATTTTTTACATAATAGCGGGATTGGAGTTGCTTTGTTAAGCGTGACATCCAATGCCAAAGTAAAAATTAGTCCTTTCGTGGCTCAATTGGCTGCGAATCCGACCTTTGTTTCGGGCTTGTTCGCGTGGTTTATGGCACAGTCGACAAAGGTGTTGTTGAATTTCTTTGTGGAGAGGAAATGGGATTTTAGAATATTGTATGCTTCTGGAGGCATGCCTTCGTCGCACTCGGCGTTGTGCACGGCTTTGACGACCTCTGTGGCTCTTTGTCATGGTGTTGCAGACTCGCTTTTTCCTGTTTGTTTGGGGTTCAGTCTCATTGTTATGTATGATGCTATTGGTGTTCGACGACATGCTGGTATGCAAGCAGAGGTAAGAAGTCAATTTGGGTTCTTTCTATTTTGTATATCTATAACATATTGAATCTTTTTCTTTCGGGATGTTTGTTTTGCAAGCTGGGTTTTATTGACAGGCATTTGTGATGATTGATTAGTGTAATATGGCAGTTGAATATGATTAACAAATTGGAAGGTTGAGAGTTAATTGATTAAGACCTTGGTTTGGTTGGTCATTCGTTGCACTTGGAACTCTTGGTCTAAATGTTGGGGTTTAAAGTAATAATGTTACATCGTGAGGTAGATGATAGATTTTGCATCATTGTCGTGGAGCCATACGACCCATTATCCTCATCCAGATATGTCTTCTGAAAGCAATGAGCCATGAGAGAATTCATGAAACTGAAGTGCCAAAGCGCAATTCGATATCCTTTCATTTTAATTTGATGTTTGAGTTACAGGCCTCTCTTTAATCACAAGTTCAGTTATGTTTAATAGTTCTCTCTGACTGGCCTGTTGAATGTGCAATGTATGTGAGTAGTACTTTTTAGTTTTCTCTAAACAAGTTGCTATAGGATTTATGCCTGTTGTGAGAGTAAACAATTTGTGTCAGGTCCCATTGATCCTAAAAATAAAGAAGGTCCCTCATGCTTTTCTGGGTGTTTAAAAGGTGAAGAAACAGAGAAAACTACAACTTCTGTGGTTAATGTGTCACAGAGTTTATAGGAGGGCATGTAGCATTGGGTCAGGTCTAATAACTAGGAAAATTTTCACTTCTGAATTTTCATGGAATTGAACCTAGGAAAAAATCACAAATCTAAGGTGATATTAATGCTAAAATTTTATGAATGAGAAGACAATCAAAATTTTGCAGCCTTGTAGTCATAATCTTTGTTGATTTTCCTTCTCATCCCAAATGGCAACCAAATTTAAATTTTGCTGGCATCTTATAAATTCTGCAAATCCTCTGTATTCTGAGCAATCGTGCAATTAGTCATCGTATAGTTCTGGTAGGTTGCTTAGTTATTTACTAGTTTCCCTTACTTGCCAAAGACCATTCTCTTTTTGGTGTATGTGTGTGTTATTTGACTTACCGGTGTTGTATTTTGATTTTCTTGTGAATATTTGTGACTGCGATGACACAGGTTCTTAATATAGTCGTTGAGTACTTGTTCGAAGGGCATCCCATCAGCCAAAAGAAGCTCAAGGAACTGCTTGGCCACACTCCCTCACAGGTTATTGCTGGAGCTCTCCTCGGCATCATAGTCGCTTGTGTTTGTTGTCAGGGAAGCTTGGTTGCTACCTGAGCTGACTTTGCAGGTAATTTTGGTCAGATTGTGTTGACACACACACCATTCTAGTGTTGACATGGCCACAGAAATGATTGTACTCGATTTCTTCATTCAATATCAGATAGAATTTGGTTCACAAAGTTGACGACAGAAATGTTATTTTGTACCTCCGCAACTGTTTAGAGCCATGCCTGACTATAAACAGATTTGAAAAATGTATACAGAGATCCTAGACATGAAGCAAGCTTACATAACTATCTTGCCATCCGTAGTTAGAAATTTCAGAGACTTTGCTAATTGCTTTGGAAGGTCCCAGGCCAGATAATTTGCTTTATGATGTTGCAGAATTCCAAAAATGTTGGCCAGAAATTTGCCTTCAAAGGACTGTGCTGTAAATTTGCATGCAATTTGTATATAAGTGAATAGTTTACCACGTTGGCATTTCCTCCATGGAAGTAGCTGCAAGATTATTTCCTTTTACCAATAATTCCGACCAACATGGATAATAGAACCCGAGCCTATGCATTTAGAGGTCGTGTATTTATCAACATTTGTTTTTAAACTTTGTTGGATCAACGGAAGAAAACCACATGACACTCCATGCTCTTCAAAAGTTTATGTAAAACTAAATTGCTCTCCCTTCAGGAAACAGAATGGCCGTAATCTACCAAGGAATCCAAGTTAGCGTCATGAAAGATATAACGAAGTTAGATAAGCCCGCTGTTCCAGCTCATGTAATGCGGCACCGAGGGAGGAAGATAAGGAAGTTGTAGATTCTAAATGAATAAAATAATTTCCCCAGCCCTTACTCACCATCTTACATCTTATCGATATGTCTCAGTAGTAAAATATTATAATTTATAAAGATGAGGGAGACTCGAACTTGTAATCGCTTTCAACATTATATTTCAGAAATAACAACAATAAGCAATATGTCTTATATCAACGAAATTTCTGTCCGTTATGTCATCAAATAATAGAATGGCAAGTAACCTCGGGCTCGCACTGACCAACGGGCGTTTGACCAACACAATACAGTTTGCATAGATTAATTAAACAAGACAAGTATAAGTCTCCAATTTTGGCTTAAATCCACCATAAGAACCATAAAGAGATTTTCCACCAGTCAATTCAAGGAGCAACAGAAAAGATTGAAGTTCAGAAACTCGCAGGAAAAAAGAAGAAGAAGGTTGAATGGGTTGCTGCAACTCAAAGAAAGAGAGAGCCAAAGTTGGCCAAAATGCCAAACCAGAATCTGGGTTGGAGCATCCTGCTGTTCTTGCTTCCAAAACCCCCTGTGAGTTTAATTTGAACATTGATTGGAGCATCCTGCTGTTCTTGCATTCAAGTGTGGAAATCTGATGATCCATTTATGTTTTGGCATTTGGCAGTTTCTGTGAGTGAGGTGGAGTCTTTGTATGAGCTGTTTAAGAAACTCAGCAGTTCTGTAGTTAAAGATGGCTTTATACACAAGGTGTGCTTAATTTCCTCCTTCTGGTGTTTTAATTCTTCTTGAAATGAATATTATGTGAATCATGTATTAATTTATAATCTGTCGTGCTTTGAACTAATTTTAGATTAATTTTGATTAATAGGAAGAACTCCAGCTTGCACTTTTGCAAAATAGCAGTAAAAACCTCTTCTTGGACAGGGTATATGGTCTTAATCTTGTTTTTTTTCTTTTTTCTTTTTTCTTTTTCACTTTTTAAGATGACTGCCAGATTTTTTTCTTTTTCTTTTTTCATGTACCAGAGGAAAGACTTTATGAAATGCAGCGATTTCGATTTACAGAACCTGGTTTTGGATAAAGCTCCATATGATATAGAGCTCTAATTTCATTAAGACTCTCATTCCTAAAAAAATTATGTTCTGCCATGCTTTGTAGGTATTTGATCTTTTCGACGTCAATAACAATGGTCATATAGAGTTTGAAGAATTTGTTCAAACATTGAGTGTTTTCCACCCAAAAACTCCTGATGCAGTCAAAATTACATGTAAGAACTAGACTCATGATTTTAATTCCCTGGCCTTTGAAATCTTCTGCCACAGTACTTTCTAACTCATATGTGGACACTAAAATGGGTATATCTGTGTGGCAGATGCTTTTAAGTTGTATGATTTGAGGCACACTGGTTACATCGAGCGTGAGGAGGTAAATACATTGGATTCTTACTTTTTGCTCTTGGTTGTTCATTGAGTTAAAAGATCTTGGGGTACAAGTTTTTCATTTTCCTGTGGACTTGATTTCTATTGAAGACAGATAGATATTCTTGATTGTAATAATTGGTTAGTCAAATTAATTAAATCAGCTTAGTTAAGACCTCATACTTTGAAGTATAACCTAAAAATCATCATCATGTTCTGTTTATTTTTAGTAACAAGTGTTTATGCATAAATTTGTCTCTAAATTAAGGTACTCATATAGCAGCTAACTATTTAATGAACTACAGAAAGCTAGAACAATTGTAGAACCAGCACCTTACATTCTGGTCTTTGATCTAACTTTGTTTTCACGATTGAAAGAGTGATCCAGTCCTCATTCATCAGCCCTGCGGACGATCACTATTTTCTGAATACAAATAATATGAAGAGATCAAATTTCTTAATAGTTATCTTTCATGTTCATGACTTTTGCTTTTAAGTGACATAAAGCCCCTGTGTTAAAACCAGTTGAAGGAGATGGTGCTTGCTCTTTTGAACGAATCTGATTTGATTCTTTCAGATGATATTGTTGAAATGATTGTGGAGAAGGTATGGATTTGACTCCACTTGATAATTGCACTTACTCCATTTTCAGTCTCGATGATCATACTTTCTTATACCAATGTCACAGACATTCACGGAAGCAGATAGGAAAGCAGATGGCAGGATTGACAAAGAAGAGTGGAAGGAATACGTAGTAGATAATCCTTCTCTATTGAAAAATATGACTCTTCCATACTTGATGTATGTTGTCCTACATTCTGCAAACCTTGTCTGGTGTTTGGAAATACACAGCTGAGCAAGTCCTGCATTTTTTAGATCATCCCCGTTATGTATTGCACTGCAAGCATCTGGATTTAGAATGCAGATTCACTGGCCTTCAAGTTTTTCGAAAAGTTTAGAATTGTCATCTCCTTTTCTGTTTGCAGGTGTGATTTTCTTTGGATTTTAGTTTTGATATTTCCATATGCACTTTCAGGGACATATCTCTAGCATTTCCCAGCTTTGTGCTGAACTCTAAAGCATAAAATATCCGAATTATAGACATGAAGCCAGAAATATTGCAGCATGGAATATAGAATATGGAGAAGCATGCACTATCCTGTTTGGAAAAGTTTTGCCGACAAAAGATGAAAGAGGATGCTCATCACAGTAAAACAGGCCAAATGTACAGTGTAAATATAGCTTCACTGCTTGAGAGCTTCTATACTGATAGACCACCATGGACACGGAGATTCTAATTCTATATATCTTAGTTGTTCATATTTTGGTTGAATTTCACTGATTTGTAAGGTCAAAACCAAAATGTTCTCAAATGTATAGCATCATAAATACTGCAAATTCTAGAAAAGTATCATGCCCCCTTCTTTTCTGTTTTTGTTTTCCATTTTGAACCAGACTCAACCATGTACAGTTTATCAACATGTCAAGTTACAAGTTACAATTAAAGTTGTCTCAAGTTCGAATCTTCTCATTTTTCTCTTTTCTCATTAAGAAAAAAGAAAAAGAGCCGATCGCGAAGCCCAAAAGCTAATCTTCAACGGGCCCAACTTGCCCTTATTGTAAAGTCCAAAAACATAATTATGCTTGATCCACGAACTTTAGCATATTCTCAAAACCTTTAACAAAAGTTAATTATTTTATTTTTTCAAAAAGCCTTTTTTTTTTTTTTTTTAAGATAAATTTTTTTTTCATTTTTAAAAATGCCAGTGATGGCTGGCCTGGCCCATGCTCAGTGCAAGACCAGCTTGCAGCGGGGGTTGGCTATCCAACTTTCCTACTTCTAATTCCAAAGAATTCAAAGGTATAGTTCCTAATTTTACCCGGTCCGTTTTAGAAAATCTTAATTAGCATAATCAAACCATCATTACTCACATACACGTGGCAACCCCAGATTGGTCAACACACGTAATTCAGTGTTTTAACTTTTCCCACCACATCCTGTTAACTTGGTCAGCACTCTAAAAGCTGTCGTGTAGCTTCTGAGAATGTTCCTTACGGCAATTAAAATTAATGGAAATAATAAATGCTCAATCGTCGTCAAAATTCAACCCCTCACCCCTCCAGTACGCATATCTCAGGCGGCTACACGCGTCTTCTCTCTCTGTCTCTTCTTGTCCATCTCTCCTGTTGTCTTTCAAAATTACGGACCTTAGCTGCTATACGACAAATCCTAATCGAGCACCCTTCACTTCTTCGGTTCTTCCTTCTTGGTAAGAATCGAAATCTTTGTTGATAATTTTTTACTTTTTTTTTTTTGGATTTTTGGCAATGGTGCTGTAACCCTCGCTACTGGGTTTTTGATTTGCCAATTGGTTTCTGGGTGCTCGCTTTGTGTTTTTTTTATTCCCAGGTGATGAATTTATAGTGTTTCTGCCTGGGTTGCTTTTTCCCCTTTGTTTTGGAGGGGGAGGGGTATTCAAGTTTGTTCCTTTTGCTGTATAGTTTGTGAATATTGAATCTAGGGTTTGTTTGATCATCTGGGTAGCAATCAGGTGGTGAATTTAGGATTCGGAATGGCTGCATTCTTGTAAAGTTGTGAAATTTTCGTAGGGTTTGAAAGTTCTGCATTGGTTTGAAGAGCTTTTGACTTTCTTGGAACTTTTCAAATTAAGAGCAAAATGTCGTCGGCCGGTATTGCTGCTCTTACACCGGCTCATAGTGAGCCCATGATTTCGCAATCGTGTCTGTCATCAAATGAGTCGATTCTGATATTTCTCTCTGATTCTGGATCAACTACTCCCATGAGTGTTTTGAAATCTGACTCTATTGAGTCAGTTAAGTTTAGGATCCAAACCTATAAAGGGTTTGTTGCTAAGAAGCAGAAGTTAGTTTGTGGAGGTAGGGAACTGGCTAGGAGCGATTCCATACTCCGGGAATATGGGGTAACAGATGGAAATGTTTTACATTTGGTTCTTAGGCTTTCTGACCTTCAGGAGATCAATGTTCGAACTACTTGTGGGAAAGAATTTACTTTCCACGTGGAACGTGGTAAGGATGTTGGGTATGTGAAACAAAAGATCGCCAAGAAGAGTAAAGAGTTTGTTGATCTAGAAGAGCAAGAAGTTGTGTGTGATGGAAAACTACTCGAGGATCAGAGACTTATTGATGACATATGTAAACATAATGATGCTGTCTTACATTTGTTGATTCGGAAGTCAGCAAAAGTTCGGGCCAGACCAGTTGAGAAGAACTTTGAATTGTCTGTTGTGGCATCACATTTGAATGATGGGAAAAGTTATGAAGTTGATGGAGATAATGTGAAGCGACAATATGATGTCGGTGAGCAAGACTTTAGGAGAGGTTATGAAGTTAATGAAGAAGTTGTGCCAAGAAAACCTCCTGACAGGGATTTTTTGTTCGAGCCTTTCATTGTTAACCCCAAGATTAAATTACCATCCCTGATTTGGGATATGGTTAGTGAAACATCTAACGGATTAGATAATGGGAGTTATCCAATCAGGTCCATGGAGGGTACAGGAGGAGCGTATTTTATGCTTGACTCAACAGGGCAAAAGTATGTATCTGTTTTTAAGCCGATTGATGAGGAGCCTATGGCTCTAAACAATCCAAGGGGGCTTCCATTGTCACTTGATGGGGAAGGATTGAAAAAGGGAACAAGAGTTGGAGAAGGAGCATTCAGGGAAGTTGCAGCTTACCTTTTGGATCACCCAGAGGGTGGGCATCGCATGCTGTTTGGTAATGCAAAGGGCTTTGCTGGGGTCCCCCCAACATTTATGGTCAAGTGCTTTCATAGTGCATTCAACCATCCCGAGGATGCAATTGTCAAGATTGGGTCCTTGCAGAAGTTCATGGAGAGCAATGGAAGTTGCGAGGACATGGGGCCTGCCACTTTCCCAGTTGAGGAAGTCCATAAAATTTCTGTTTTGGATATTAGATTGGCAAATGCGGATAGGCATGCTGGAAATATTTTGCTGAGCAAGGAGAGTGAAGGTGGGCAGACTGTGCTGATTCCAATTGATCACGGGTACTGCTTGCCCGAAAGTGTACGTACTGCCTTTGCTTCATTTTTTGCTTAACTGAGTGATTTTATGTGTTTTGTTGCTGTGTTTGACATTTATTTTTGTTTTGTTTATGTGTGTTAATTTGTCGCTGATTTTATTTTTGTTGTTCCTGCAGTTTGAAGACATTACATTTGACTGGCTGTACTGGCCACAAGCACGCAAGCCGTATGCCGATGAGGTCATTGATTACATAAAATCACTGGATGCAGAGGAAGATATCGCCCTTTTGAAGTTCTATGGATGGGACATGACACCTAAATGTGCTCGAACACTTCGCATTTCAACTATGCTTCTGAAGAAAGGGGTAGAGAGGCGGCTCTCTCCCTTTGCCATAGGAAGCATAATGTGCAGGAAGACCTTGAACAAGGAATCCATCATTGAGGAGATAGTGCAAGAAGCGGAGGATTCTGTGCTTCCAGATTCAAGCGAAGATGCTTTTCTTGAGACTATATCCGAAATCATGGATTGTCGCCTTGATGAGATCTCTAGATCACCTTCTTGATGATAATGCTACTGGATCATGTGGTGAACATAGGTATATAAGTGTATATGTCATGTGATTGACGTACATTTGTTTGTGTGGCAGGCCGACTAGATCTCCTCTTGCCCATACAAACCTTTACTTCTTCAAGAATTTCGTCTTTGTTTTTTCATTGTAGACCAAAATCTATTTCGTCTTTGTTTTTCCATTGTAGACCAAAGTCCATTCCGTATTTGTTTTTCCATTGTAGAACAAAATCCCTTCTGTTTGACCTGTAGCGGAGGTCATGATTCATTTCGAGATAATTTCTCATGCTTTTGTAATTGCACCTCAAATTTGTATTGATAATAGAAATTTCATTTTGATACATGTACAACAACCAAATTTTGATACATGTACAACAACTAATAGGGCAGTAAATAAGTGTGAATTTGTTGGCCTAAAGGTATTACAGAAATACAATCCGATTGATTTTGGTTTTAGTGAGCCATCAGATATTGCGGAATATATGTTGAATTTTCCTCAAAACTAGTGGAGGGAAGGAACCAGTGTCTCGAATTTCAGTCCTCCTGGAACTTTTTGGCCAGGAAATAATAATTGAATTTCATTTAAGAAACAAAGCCGATGATTCTGCTTGCATGTTGAATATACTATAAATTACAGTATTACAAGAACAAAATACATCGAAGGTTGGATATTATTCACACATTAAAAAGCAAACATTGAAACTAATATCTTAAATACAAGGAGTTCAAGGGAATATCAGTTCCCAGTTCCTACGATGAGCTCCCACAATCCACAGAGCAACTGCACGGATATGTCTCCAGAATTAATTTGTTTTGTCTGGCTTCCCGGAGAAAGTGACCATGGTGAGGTGCTGGAACCTGTTATGGTACACCACAAACCAAATCTTCAACAGCCGCACACAAGCAGGGAATTGAGAGCTTGCTGAACTGCAATCCACCTCCAGCCTTGGGTGAGACAGAATGCAAATGAATCAGGGGCAGTAGCGGCTTTATACTCTTTGCTACCACCAAACAGATGCAGTTTCTTGCCACAATGACTCGGGTTAAAAGGTGGCTTGAAAGGTCAATGGCTTGCACCAAGTCATGGATCTCCGAATGCTTTCAGAGAGTTTGCCCGGCATTTGCGTAAGAACGTGGAGTACACATCCAAAGCCTCCATTACCATGAACTGGTCATATGGTCGATTATCGCTGTCTCTCGGAGTATGTATGAACAAGCATCACCTTTCTTTCTTGCTAGGCTTCTTCAGCGTCTGCTTTGATCTTTTTCTGCAATCAATCAAACAAGAAGACGTAAGAAATGTGCCTTTGACGAAAATAGAACACAAAGATAAAGCAACGCACACGGAATTTACCTCTTAGCGGGTTTGCCACCGAATCCAATTGCAGTCTTCATCGTTCTCTTTGATCTTGTTCTGAAATCAAGACGAACCAAGATACAAACCGTGACTACCACGAAAAAGAATGCAATGATTTTTGTCCGCCACATGCCAGGTAAATTATGAAACTACCTCTTAGTAGGTTTGCCGCTGAAACCAAACACGCCCTTCATCAACGAGCTTATGTCCATAGAACGCTCCTGCATGATCTTATCATGGTATATTTTGCTCCCGATCTCAGTGATCTGTTCCTCCACTTCTTCCAAAGTTTGGTCCACGTTGAGCTGAACCTCTCCTTTCCTAATGACAGTTACACCGAAGCCATTTGCTCTGGCTTCCCGAAAAACATCCTTGAGGGGAGATAAGAGACGGTTCAGATAAATACGTCAAGCACCTCAACAGATCAAGAAAAATTGGACTAAAAACAACTAGATAGAAAGAGCACAATAAACCAGCAGTGAGTAATATATGGAAGTCATAGAGCACCAGATCTTGAGTCTCTTGACTTAAAAGGAAAAACATTACAAGTCACGTATGTGGAAAGCAAGAATCAGGGATGTTCCACCTAAGTGGCCTCTCTTTGGATATGATAATTTACTAAGACCATAAATTGCATGGCAGTTTCCAACAACTGCAACTGAAAAATGATGATCTGCTTGAAAACGTAAATTCCGCATTATTTACCTTAGGTGGCTGGGCAACAACAAAGGCATGGCCATTCCCAAACATATCCATTTGAGCCTGGATGATATAACCAAGATTTTTGCAATCATTCGTGTCCTCGAAAGCAATAACATGATACGGCTTTGGTTCCAATTCAAGATCTGCAGCCATCTCCAATGAGTAAAATCCTATCCTTTGTTCTTCATTATCAACTGTGTACAACTCGATGCACTGGGAAATCAAGAGAGAATTAAATATTGGTTGGTATTTTCTGTATAATCTGGGAAAATATCTAACATAAAACTAAAAATCAAGATGGATGGTTATAAAACAAATAGTTGGGGATAAGGATGAGATGTTTGAAACCCAGGACCTCCTGGAACTTTTGATGCCGTGTGTTAGAACCAGTAAACTCCAAAAACATAAACTATCAGGAAAAGAACTAACAATGTAAATCAAGCTAAAACAAAAAATAGCAGAAAAGTCGAAACGCATGTATAGCTTTACCAGCACGTAAGGAAGATCTAACCACCACAAGTAATCTTCTTTCTTATCTTCTGCATATTCACGGTATTTGCTCACTACAGCTTGTGGGCCAAACAATTCCATCTCTCTTTTAAGCTTGCTGAGTTTCTTTTCCATGAATTTCTTGTTTTTTTCAGGCATGTTGTTCATCAGATCAGCAGCTTCCTGTATTTCTTTTTCTGTGATCCATCGATCCAAACCCTTCCCCATGTCCCTCATTGTGGCTTTAATTTCTGGGTCGGTCTCTGCATTGTAGGATTCCAAAAACCCCCGGGACCATTTTTTTGTGTGTTGCCAAAACTCCTTCCCTGATTTTTTGCCAGCTCTGACAGAACCATCACTCCCTTCTATAAATATCTTTGAATTTCTATTATCCTTCTTATTTGGGTCACTGACTACGGAAGAAGTGGCAATATTCTCATGGGATTGGGATTCTGTTGATTTCTGAAGAATGTTCTGCTCATCTTTTTTCACTGAAATCCCATCATTTCCAGCAAAAATTGCGTTGCGCTGCTCTTGGAAATAATTCAAGAACTCTGGACTCTTTTCTAAAGGGGGACCTTTCCATCGTGGTATAATTTTTTCTGGTGGATCATACAAGCTGATACCCTCTACATGGAAAGCAAAAGTTTTTATTAGCCCAAGCACTTTGAAATCAGAAATCTCATGTTTATGCAATCATATTTTTTTAAAAAAAAATTAAAAAATCTATATCTGCCTCTATGATGAAAAGTGGATCAATATATATGAGCCTAAGAAAGATTAATTACCTGCACCATAATCGAGATTTTCAATGTTTGAGTGGAGCCACTCGTGCAGTTTCGACAGCTTTTTATTCTCTTTCTCAACTTTCTTCTCAAGACCCTTGAAGAATGCATCCTTATCTTCAGCATCCATCATATAAAACGGATCCCGCCCTCCCAACTCATTTTCTCGGACTTGAAGAACAATTTCCCTGAGACTGTCATCTTTCATCCATTCAAGTTCACTGTCATCTTCTTCATTAGACCCAAGATGTGTCATGTCAGAACTCATACTTGATTGTTGATCTCCCTTTTCTCTTGAAACCATGTAATTATCTCTAAAACCAACTCCAATCTTCTTAGCTATAGGTTCAAATTCATTGAAGTTTTCCTCCATCCAGTTCTCATATTTTACAGATGGCTCTGTAATTGAATCACTGTCATTACTTTCATGATCTAAAGAAACCTGTTGCTTTTGAACATCGTCCCTGATGTATCTTTTCTCAGTTTCATCAGGTTTATCAATCTTTTTATCATCAAATTTCTTATCCTTCAGATCACAATGTTCACATGCATTTTCCATAGATGGAGAATCTGATGCTCTGTCTGGAACTTCAGGTGCAAATATATTATTAACCATGACCGGTCCCTGACTCACATTGTTGCCAGAGTCTTCATCACTTTGTAGCCGTACAAGAGCATCACTTCCTGTGACAGGTTCAAACTGGGGCTCTTCATTAAGCTTTATTTTGTCACGGGTTTTAGATAGGTACTCCCTAGCTTCTTTCACAGACCTTATGACCCTTGGTTTTACTTGGATATAACTATTTTTGGGCTTGTTGGACTCCCTAAAAGGAGAATCATCTGTTAAGTGTAAATTATGTTCACTGCCACTTACATCCTGGTTAGTGCTTTGCCTATCATCTGAAACTTCTATATGCGGAATACTAGAAGTTTGAATGTCCCCATCCTTAGCACAGTCTAACTTTTCAAGAGATGCAGTATCACCACTACCCTTAGTTTGTCTGCAATCTCCATTTAAACGGTTGGTCAGAGTATTTGCTCCCTCTTCTTCATGCTGTTTGACAACTTTGATTTCATCCAAAATTTCATCATGCACAATTTCATCTGAAAGTTTGTCATTCACAGTTTCATCTGATATTTCATCATTCACAGTCTGAATTTCTTTTCTATCCGTACCAACCAAAGAATGTTCCCTACCCTCAATTTCACGCGCTTGCCTGGCCATATTTCTGATTTCCTGAACTTTATCATCAAAATCAGTATTTTCGGCAACAATCGTGGAAGTTGAAGAATCTTGCAAGGCCAGGTTGCCATTTGACAAGTTTTCTCTCATAATAGCCTTCATAAGTTCTTGCTTATCAATGCTAGGCTTTTTAAAGGGACCCAGTGGCAATTCTGAAGATGCTTGAACAACTTCCACGCTGCCCTTCTCTAACATCTCTTTCTCCTTTCTTGATTTTATCTTTCTCCTCATCATTTCCTTATCCAACTCTGAGTATCGTTCTTCTTTATTTCCGAAAGTGAATAACTTCTTCAATGCCCACAATGCAATGAAACCATACAACACCAGTCTCCCAAATCTAGATATCTTTGGCAAGAACTCTGGTCGAAAACTAAAACCCCGAATTCCCTTCATAAAACCCGAGTCCTCACCCTCAACAACAAACTTGGCTACTGAACTATTCCTCGCAATCACATTTTTCCCACTCTCCATCTCTCTAGCCAAACTCTCTGCTTGCAAAATTTTCAAGTTCACCTCTGCCGAGTCCTCCAATTCCAGTCTCTCAACTCGGCTTCTTCTCAAGATTTCATCCTCATTAACCGAAACCACTTTCACATTACCATCAGAATCTTGATTAACAGTAAAAATATGACCAGAACCAATACCCCAATACTCGGTATCTCTCTTATACTGCTCCATCCAACTATCCAATTTACTCAACAAAACAGAATCACCAAGGCTTTTTGCATTTGGTTCTTTTACACTACTCGTTTCAGCTACACTACTATCATCAGCAACAACCTCATTACTAAATTCACTCTCTTTCACACTATCGTAGTTCACTTTCTCTAAGGGACTCACGGTATCATCAAAATTATTATTCAAAAACTGAAAATCAGAACTTGGGTTTAAAGGAACGGAAATCTGGTTCACCTTTTGCTCGTCAATGAGCTTCTTCCTCAGCGAATTTCTTCGGCTCATGGGTCGACCAAAGTGTGCTAAAGCTCGAAACTTTGTGCTATGACATGAGAGTAAATAGATCGAAAATGATGGGTTTTTGTGGAACCCGAAGCTGGGAATGTTGTATCTACATGGGTTTTTCTTGTTCCAAGACTTGGCGGGAAAATTGGTAGGGAAAGGTGAATTTAGAGAGAGAATTTTGCGGTTGGTTGGGGTTGAAGAATAAAAAACCTCCATGGATGAAGATAGAGAGGAGGCTACATAGAGCAACTCTCATTCAGAGCTTTGCGGAGATTGTGGGGAGGTTTTTGAGCACTTTGCTCGTCGGTAGTTGATATATAATCTACCTGTCGTTCCAAGGAGAACGACACTACAAAATAAGTCGTTCTAATTGCAAAATTTTCATTCAACTACACCCCTAAGACTTATGGTGTTCTGATAAATCTAGTTCGAGTAATCCAATCCAATTGTTTGTATTAAAAGTGGATAGTATTTTTGCTCATCATTTTAACTCAATGTATACCCCATTATCATTCTTGTCAATACTTGACACGTATCAGTTAGTGTTGTTTTATCATTCTTGTCAATACTTGACAGGTATCAGTTAGTGTTTTTTTTTTCCGTTTTATAAATTGAGCAAGGACACTAAATTTTATATTTTTTTGAATTTATTTTCGGCAACTTTACTTTATACATAAGCAAATTTTAATATATACGACTTAAAGAATTCGATATTAGCAAATTTGGTGTGTATGATTGCAGGTGTAGACTCAATAAAAAGGTATGTTGTAAAAAAAATAATGGAATAATAAAAGAAAGATAAAAGGTGGATTTTAGTTGACCATACAATAGGAAAGTAGAGAGTAATAATTTTCTTTATTACTGACATGGAATACACAAAGATTTACATTCCCGATTTACTACATATATTTATCTAAATAACATGCAATCACATCCGGTCATGTCATACCATATATATACTACACATTTAGTATTATTCTTTTAAGGTTACACCAAAACCACAAATCGTAAATCCCACCACCCTATAAACATTCAACCTCTCAAGTTCTAGCCCTCCAAACAAAGAAGCAAGCCATGGCATCATCAACACTCATATTCTCCCTCATTGCCCTAATTTTAATCATCACCACCATCCCTCACTCCATGTCTTCTCCTATCCAAGGGTTCGCTGCACGTCTCATCCACCGCGACTCCCCCGAATCCCCGCTCTACAACCCCGCGGCCACACGTGCTCATCTTGTGCAATCAGCTCGCCGCAGAACCATAGCCCGACAAAACTACTTCAACCGCCTTATGTCGTCGGCCGGTAACAAATGGGGCAGCAGCCTCATCAGTGCAACCCTTGGCCAGGGCCACGGAGACTTCATCATGCAGTACAAAATCGGCACCCCGAGAGTGGACACCTTTGGCATCTTCGACACGGGCAGCTCCTTGATCTGGATGCAGTGCGAGCCCTGCCAGAAATGTTACATGCAAACCATACCAATATACGATCCTGCAAAGTCTGAAAGCTACCAAAAGGTCAAGTGCGGCTCTGTCGAATGCAGCACAACCGCATACACCTCATGCACTGAAGATGGTGAATGCAAGTACAGGATAGGGTATCAAGACGGATCATTAACAGAAGGAGATATCGCCACAGAAACCCTAATGCTTGAAGACGACGGGTTAAGCGGCAACGTCAACTTATCGAACATGGTAATTGGATGCGGCCACTACAATCTAGACCCCGTGGAAGACTATAGCCCAGGAGTTGTAGGTCTCAGCAGAGAACCTTCTTCCCTGGTCGGGCAGATTGGGTTTCGCCACGTGTCGTATTGCATCCCATCGGAGGACAAAGGCAACCGGAGCTCTGTGAAAATCGGGCTCCCGGCGGTGATCACCGAGGAGAATACTCAAACACCTATGCTGAGCGGCAAAGGTGGCTTGTACTATCTGAGTCTAGAAGGCATCAGCGTCGACGGCGCCAGGCTCAACATTCCGAGGTCGGTTTTTGACATGACGCCGGAGGGAGACGGCGGCGTGATCATGGATTCCGGCACGTCTTTTACTTTGATTGCACCGGAGGGTTTTGGTGCAGTGAAGCAAGCGGTGCTGGATGCTTTGTCGGAATTCAAGCCGGTAGAAGATTCGGATAAGCTCTATCCATTTTGCTACGATGATGATAGGTTTAAACTAGAGACGACGCCGGAAATCGTGTTCCATTTCACGAGGCTGGATTTTCCTCTGGCCGCGGGAAACAGTTGGATCAGGAATTCTCAGGGACACTTCTGCTTGGCCATAAGAGAGAGTGTTGGAAATTTTAATATCTTTGGGTTGTACCAGCACAGGAACGCTAATGTTGGGTTTGACTTCAACAACAACATTGTGTCCTTGAAGTATACTGACTGCCAATAAAATCAATAGGGCAGTCTGGTTTTAGGAACTCTTTTTTTTATTTTAATGATACAAGCGAGATATATTGGGGGAGGGGGGGAAATCAAACCTAGTTATCTTTGGGTTTGCATAGTTTTGATGTTGTGCCTTCTTCTCTTGAGCATATTTTGGATGATGATAGCTTAAGTCGGGTTTTGCTTCGAAGTGTTTTTTTGTTAGTTTTTCTTCTTGGGATCGCCATGTTACCAAAAATTAAATAATAAATTTAGCTTATACCCTTCAAATTCAACTTACCTTACCTGCAACCCTTTACTTTTTGTTCCTATAAATAATACCCAATTTTTACAAGTAAAAACCCATGACTAGAATCCAACTCATTAAGTTACCTTATTAAGCTCGATAATAATCTACCTATTTTAGAACTTGGATTTCATTTATTGTACCTAGTTTTTTGGTGGATAATAATCTACCTATTTTATATATATATAAATTATTGTGTATCTATATTTTCTATAAATTATTGTGTACCTATTTATTTTTAAAAATTATTGTGTATCTATATTTTCTATAAATTATTGTGTACTAAAAGAAATGGGGTGATTGATATACTATTAATAGGAAGTATTAATTACAATTGTGGCAGTTAATGAAATGCTAGAAATAAATTATAAATAAAATATGAAGTCTGGCGGCAACGATGTAAAAACATAGGAATACTATGATCTCTTATATCATACTAGTCATTTAAATTTAAAATTGGATTTTACGCATAAATTTATAGAGTAATGAGTATATGTCTGGAAAATAAAAAATACGGGGACATGTATTGGACAAGCCCAAATGATACCAATAACTGCGACTAAGCTTAAAATTTTGGTACAATTAGGTTAATGTTGGAGGGACGAACAAATAGTTAGACGTCATCTATAGTTTTATTATATAATATGAAGAACGAATAATCACAACCAAAGATCATAAGCTCATTCCCTACCATCAGAATCTGGAAGATATCAGCATTTTCTAATTTCAGTCTCGATTAGTTTACAAGATTGAATGGCCAATTCTACCTCGATTTTTTTATGGTCTCTTTCGGGACTGAAGAACCTTTTGTGGTTGGTAGGTGATGAGTTTAAGTTTTCACAGAAAAAAAGAATCAAACTGAAACCTTACAACAGACAATACATATATATTTCAGGGTCTTGCTTTGCAGCATCAACACAGCAGAAGTTTGGCTCTCTTGGTAGATACAAGTCCTTTGCCAACCTGGTCTGAGCCGCTACTGCACAGTACCATCATCTTCTGATGATCATGTGGATCAAAGAGAAGATACTGATGATGGATCACATCAAACAGTTGTTTGAGCTACGAGATCATTGGCAACAACCACATGCTACAGCAGTGCAAGCATTCATCATCAACGGCCATGATGGAAACCACCACAGATGCAAGATTGAGTGGTCGTTGTCTCTGATCCGGTTGAGGGCTGGAGACTTGAAGATTTCATATCTTATCTTCACTCGTCTCCAACTCATAGCAAACAAAGATGGAGCATGCTTTTCTATTATTTTCATTATTTAGGTTTCATTTGATTCAAAATTGAGCTTTGTATTAAAAAGAAAAGTCAAGCAATGCCAAAGACAAGGAGTAATTTCCTGTTGAGTAATGTACATTCTGGAATAAAAGTTTACTGTTTTATATGTATTTGACAATGATAAATATTTGAAGAATTTACCAAGTAAAGAAACAGATACCCCAGGATCTACCTGTCTCACCCCACTGCTTTATCACTCAATTTAAACCACAAATGATACGTGGTACTTCACAAACTTTAGCCCCTGCAAATGTGTAAAAACACTTATCAAGGTTGAGGGGACAAAGGCTTAGCTTAAAATTTAGCCCCTGAAAACAAAGGCCTAGTTTAAAACTTAGGAACTAAAGAGAACCGCCAGCCAAGATTCGTATCCGGATAATTTTCCCTTGGTTTTTCCTTTACAAGATTGAGCATAGGACCTACTTCTGTGTCTCAGCCACTGCTTTATAACTCAAGTTAAACTGCAATGGCATGAAGCCTTGCTTTTATGTTATGTCATTGAGCAGAGTTTTTGTTAGAAATTATAGGCAACCACTCTGTTGGTTAATCTTATGCTAATCGCAGATTGTAACTAAAACTCCATCAATGACAGAAGTTTCGTATTTCAGCTAAGATTATATCTGGAAGCATAACAGATATAGAAACTAAAGCTTCCAGAATAACATTTTAAATCAATGAAAGAATCCTTTAACATCTGCATTCACTAATAACATTAAGATAATGTTTAGCACACAGATGAGATAAAAAGATATCCAACCAGGCTAACTACATAGAGGTATGCAGGTACCACCTTCTGGGTTCTGCTGTTCCTTCCATATCCGTCCTGTGACTCGCAGCTTCAGCTCTTTCCTATCCCCTCCAGAGAAGAAAAGTGCCATGTTGCGCTGTATTATGAGGCCATCATGGCTGTCTCTAACCTTCTTGTGGCTATCCCTTATGCTTCTTGGATTGCCCTCCCAAATGAGCTTTCGGCCATTTCCTCCAACCTCCAGGCTGTAGGTGTAGTTCCGAGCTTCTGTTTCATCACCCATGAACCGGAGAAATGCCATGTAAACAGGACCCATACCAAGCTGGAATGCTTCAAAATGGAGACAAAAGTACTGACCAAAACAGTGGAAGACCTATCAAGGTTGAAAAATAAGACAATTACTTTGCTATCATAAAGATCAAAGCATAAATCTTGAATCTGCAACATAGTCATAATTCATCTAGTTTCAAATATTGATATCAACGGTCCCATGATTGCCATAGTCCCATCTTAATAGGGAAAGTTGAACCAATAAGCTAAAATGAGAATATTTTCAACGGTTCATAATGCAATTCCTGCAGTAACTTAACACTAATGCCCCCATATTGAGAACTCAGGGTTTCTTGATTTATGCAACCTCTACCTAATAATGGATCCAATTCTTGTCAAGAAAGAGACAGCTCAAGTCAAAATCTAGTGTAAACCAACTAAGCATTAATAAGGTTTCTATTCATCAAATTCTACCTTGTCAACTTTTCATTTACAGTCGCAATACATATATACTTACAGTTAACATCCACGTGGCATTTTCTACTTCACGAGGATTAGACTTGACATAACGATGGTTAAAAGTGCATCCAGAATGCATGTCCACTTTGTGATCATCCCGTAGATGAGTAACAAGGAATGGAATATCCCCAACAGCAGAGCAATCGGATCCAGCATATGGACAGTTGTATGGCCTGAAGTTGCAGACAGCCTCGTGTTTAAGTTTACTGTAATAGGGGAAGATCTCAGGGCACCCAAGAGAGCAGTACTTGCAAGGCAGTTCAAGAGATTCAGCAACCTTTTCCAGTGCTAGGCACCTTATGTCACCAAGCTCTTGTCTACAAGTTGGGCACCGGTTATGGACCCTTGTTTTACAGGTGGAGCAAAGGGTATGCCCATTGTGACACTGCAGAAATAAAAGTTTTAGATTTATAAACCATAATGGTCAACCAATCAAAAATGAATTTTACAAGCAGCTACATATTAGAACATTGCCCATGCTTAGCCATTCCAAATAAATCTAAAGGTGGTGATTCATTGAGCAACCCTTGATTTCAATAAGCACAATATCCAAGATATAAGGTAACTACTCATTCAAACTAAAGGAAGACGCATCTGGAACTCAGAAAACTCACATCTTCAAACACATGTCACAACACTTAAAATGAAACACATAAGATGGTTTACACCTTTAAAAAAATGTCATGTGAACCTATACAGCCGTGAGAGATGTCGCAGTACATGGAGAGAGAGAGTACATAGGTCTCTACTCCATATGATTTAAGAGCACTCCACAAATTCAAACAAACATTCCAGAAATATTCCAGAAATAAACCATTCTCGGCCACCTGGTAATATTCTTCACTTCACAAACCAAGTGGTAAACATGTTCCGAACAACATATTCAACAACCCCAGGTATTCCCTTGGCCACCTGGTAATACTCAATCTCTTCATCCAAATTACCAAAGCTCCTAATTGTTAGTATTCCCTTTCCAAACCAAGTGATACATATCCTCAACTATATGCTCACCAAGCCCAGGTATCCCAACACATAGACACGATCTTTCAATGAAATCTGTTGACTTTTGTACTCTATGCTTCCCGTTACTATGAACTCCAGAAACACACTTCAATTGAACTAAATATTCAAAACCTTTGATGCTGATCACTTTATCACAAAACAAAGTCAAACCAAACTAGAGCATTGTTGTAAATTGTTGTTTGGCTAAACAAATTATAGGATTCCAATTACAACTCTGCTTTATAACAAATATCAGAAACTAATACTATCTTCTACCCTCTGTTCCCTCACTGTCCAATCCAAAAAACTTACAAACCTAAACCCCAGAAACAAAATCCCCCCATAGAATTAAATCCCACAAACAAATAATCAAATTAATACAGCCTTCCAGCCTTAACCCCAAACCAAGCCAGTTCAACTGCACCACAAAAATTCAAAATCTTCAAAAACCAGCCACTCACAAATAAAAATATACCTACTCATTGCAAGAAAATTGAACAAACCAAGAGAGGCAAAAGCAGAAAATAAACCATTGAGCAAAATGCAAATAAAGGCGAACCTGATGGATTGGAGGGTACATTGAATTGGTGCAAACAGGGCATTCAAGAAGTTCATGGACACTGGTGGTGCCGGGAATGTTAATGCTATTGTTGTGAGGTTTTGGAACTGAAACAAAGTGGTGAGGACGGCCATGGATCTCATCCTCGTCCATCAAATCCAAAGATGTCACACTTTCAATGCCATCTGATTCCATTCATGCAGGGGAAACCAAAACCCCAAAAAAGAATTTGGAAGGCAAAAAAGAAATCAAAATTTGGGCAATGTATATGATATGATTGCTACTGTACAAAGCGAAAGATGACGAAAGAAGAGAAAGAAAACATCAAATCTTTCGATTCTTGACAGATGGGTATGATCCGTCTATACGCAATTCTACAAAATTGAACAAGGAAATGGTAGGAAAACGGGAAATTTTCGATTGCTGTGTGTATAATAAGAAACAAAAAAATATTTTTCCTCAAAAGGGGTGCTTTTTCTTCGTTGGTTTTACAGATAGAGAGAGAGAGAAGAGAGAGAGAGAGAGAGAGAGAAAGAGATGGGTCACCGTCCAGATAATATCAACCGTCTGATTACCATCAGACGGGTTTCATGTTCTGAAGAAAAGATTCAGTTAAGGGTTTTTCCATGGCAATTTGATTGGTTAATAAAAGAGTGGGGAATGTCGGTTAATTAGGGTTTTTTTTTTTTTTTTTAACTTTTTGATTTTGGTTATTAGCTGTTGTTTTGTTACTGTGTAATTATTGGGCTTTGTTTTAACCAGTTTTCTTTGTGAGTTGGGGGAGAGAGAATGAGATGCCTCTCTGCTGTATGTGATGCACATTATTGTTTTTATTTTTATTTTTTATTAATAACCAATTATGATGAGGGGATATGCTTACCATCTGTCCCAAGGTGGGTCCTCATTTTATTTTATTTTTTTCCCAAATGTGGGTCCTATTTTATCCTTACAAAACCTGCACACTTGCCTGGAGCCATTTTTACTATAAATTTATAGGTAGGTTTTGGTATGATCAGATTGTTTTCACATTTTGTTGAGGTAGGAAAGTTGGACCCTTCTTTGTGATAGCAAGAAAAGTTTGACTTTGGGGGATTTTTCACAATCCTTAGGTCGACACAAGTTTCACCTTGTCTGTTGGTTACGTGGTTTTGGATATGTTGAGATCTGGATTGGAATGTTCTGGGTTAAATTCCTAAGCACAACTCTGCTGGTTCACTAGGTTAAGAGCTAGTTTGATATTATATACTTAAGGATTAAAAATGATGTTTTTCATGGAAAGAGTATTTCTTTCTTTGATTCATGGAAGGGGTTATTTGATCTTCAGACCTCTTTTAACATTGAGAAAAAATATACCACTAGATTAAGAGTTAGTTGGTATAAACCGAATAATTCGAACGTTCAAAAAGCATGAATAGTTTTCTTTTATTTTTAATGAAGGCAAATGAAAACATGAAAATATGCACTTCTGAACATGTATACAATAGCAACACAGAGAAAAAAAAAACAAGGATCTGTGATCGTTGAATATAGGCTTTACCTCAATTCAAACAGGGCTTACACGTAGAAGCTATGCCCTTTACTCGTTCAACATCTATCTTCAAATTCAAAGTGTGAACAAAAGAATTACTCCTCCAGAATGTGCCTAATAATTCAAGGGTGGTGAATTTAACAGCTACACCATGGATACCATTAGTTATGCCTTCAAGCAATTAAGTCATTTACATTTTAAGTTGAATCTTTCTTTTACTTAAGAGAATCCAACGTATCTTGCACGGGGGACACACACTCACACACCACTTTGTGATTATTTTTTGTACAAATTTCTTGATAGCAAAGCAATGATGTTTACTTCCCATTTGAAAAACATAAATAAAAACCTAGCGAGGCAAAGGTGACTTGGACGTCTCTAGTTTCATAAGCATTCATGACGTTATCAAATCAAAATTTATTATATTATTTAGGACATATCATTTTAATAAAAATTATCTATTTCACCTAATCAACAGTTCTGATTCATAGTCGGACAACGCAATATCTCGAATTATTTGGCTAGAAAGCATTTAGAAATGCTTCTCTCAGAATGTTTACCTCACTTCACATCATCTCTAGGAACTTCTTTATTTGTTACTTCCGGTCATGGGATAAGACAAATGCATGATGCACATCATGGTTTTAAAAAGTAACATTAATAATAGCATAAAAGATGACTTGATCCCAACGTTACTAACATTAATGCGTCATTTTGTGCCACAAGTAGCCATCTAAAAAGTAGTTGAAATTGAAACCTAAAGTTTAGCTATTCAGCCTTATCTCTTTTGTTATGATTCTTTGTCAGTGGATAGCATAACCAAACTGAACAAGGCAACCGTGACACTTAACATATTCTTATATAGCTGTAATTGTCAATGATTCAACAACAGCCAAAGGAAGCAACAAAACTTACAAGGTGATGATGAGAGTAGCAGAATATGGAGATTCAGACGCCTTTCCCCCACCTTTTGCAATTACTTCCCACTTCTTATTTATTCACCTCCCTTTTATGCATACATTTCGAAAGAATTAAATTACGAAAAATTAACATATGTTACAAAACCGGCAAAACATGATTTACAAAAACCAAACGAATCAATCAGTAACACTCTTCAGTAGACAGGAAAGTGGAATCTGGTCTATCCCATTGCATTGCACCACCAACTGCTCATTTTTCGATCAGGCTATTAATTCTCTCAATTAGACCACAAGAACAGAAAGAAAGTGTCCGGTTACCACTGATTCGGGAAGGCTTCTCTGTAATTTGCATCCTCACCCAATGTAAGCTGTCTTACAGTGGCAGCACTTGCACGAGTATTTAAAAGCCTCTGAGCTAATCTGTCTTTTGGGGTCTCTTTCTTCTGCAGCATTGAGGCAAGGGCTTTCTTTTTGTTTCTGGATGATCGGTTCTCACAATTAGTTGCCACCCAATCTTCTCCAATATCCGCAGATCTAGAAGTTGAAGCCATTGCAGCATCACGTAAAACTGCTTCATTGTGTTCTCGTATTTTTGCAAGCTTTGCACGCTTCAGTGACTTTTTATCTATTTCTCTCTTCCTTGCCAACTCTTTATCTTTCTCACGAACATTCTTCACGGCTTGTTTCGCTAACTGTTCAACTATATCAGTGCCTAAATCAGGAGTTTTCTCATCTTTTGAAGGGTTCTGATTGAGTGGCTTTCCCTCATCATCTCTGGGTATAATAGGTCCATGAAATGGGCAAGTTCTCAAATCTCTTCTCTGACAAAGTTCTCCTTTGCTTAGAGGAGCTCGGCATGGTTGAATTTCAACCTGCTGTTCTTTGTATAGAGTAGTCTGAAGATTTAATTCCGCAATCTTTTCTGCTGGAATAACTGCGTCCTGATCCACCCTGCCCCAATGACTTTCAAGCTCCAATCCCCGATGGTTAGCCAATACATCCCTCTTTGAACCCCAGTTGTCCAAATAAGAGCCCCAATTCACCTCTGGAGCTTCAGCCAAAAGCTTACTCCTCAAAGGGTCTGAATTGGTTGCTCCATCTTTACGACTGAGCCTTTTATTGCCATCTCTCTCATTAGCATGGCATTCAGGAACTCTGTCCAGTACCTCCTTGGAAGTTGATGCCACTGAATCTTCAGTTCTGTTATTGGGAATACTAGACCTCTTACTCTCAATTGATCCAATCTTGCCTTCCTCCCAAAAATCTTCTTCTTCATGATTTGTAGTGTTTGGAATAGCACAACCCGATTCTTCACACTTCCTCTTCACTGATTGAATATGATTCCGGATATCAATGAACTCCTTCAAATAGGAATCTCTGGCCCTGTTATCAGTCAGTTCAACCCTTACAAGAACAGAGATCCATTCTTGCACTGCAACCAAATGCTTCATTACCAATAGCTTGTAAAGCTCTCTCAGTGCATCAAAAACTACTTTGTTTTCACTGTTCTCGTGAATTTTATCTGCTTCTTCCAACGAATGTAAGCGCAACTGCCGGAACTCATAAGAATGAAACTCTTCCATATCTTCATCATCTAAAGGACACAATAGCTCACGTTCCTCTTTAGCACGTACAATTTCTAAACACTCCCCAATCTCATCAGCCGTTGACTGTATTTCTTCCTTGATTGATGCAAAATTCTTTTTCAAAGTCTCAAACTTGTTCAATAAGATCTCTTTCGACTTCCTCTCCCTTTCCCTTCTTTCCTGATGAAGCCGAGCCGCATTTGCCTGTAGATTTGGGAATTGATACTTAAGCGTGTTTTTAAGGTAATCAAATCCTAATCTAATCTGCCTATAATGTATCCCAAATGAACCATTCCACTTCTCCAAAAACTCAATTGCCTTCGAACGCAGAGCAGTCGCAACATTTGTCGGACCTGGGAGTGGCGAATTGTTCCTAAATCCGACACTCAAAGTCAATAACTGATCCAAACTCTCCACAACAAGGGTTCTAAAAAGCTTTGACCTCATAAAAAGCTCATCGATTATAAGAAGTGTGAGGTACCGGACCTGCAAAATTTTTACTTTAGCAAAAACTTCTTCTCTCCCAAAAATCATCATACAGAGGCAATATAAAACCCTACAATTTTAACACACATCAAACAAAAATTTCCAACAAAATTGAATACCAGAGTGATGGAGCATAACATCCTATCCAAGGTTATATCTTTATTTCCTTAAAATTTCAGCAAAATGAAAAGGCAAAAGAATCCAATTTGACTACCTCTCGAATTGTGAATCGCAATTTTTTCCTTCTAAATTTTCTCCGAAACCAAACATAAGGTAAAAATAAATAAACCCTAGCCAAAATACTACATAAATTTCAAACAGAAACACAGAACTGAAACTAAAGATCAATTCTTTTATCGAAGAAAGAGAAATGATATAAATACAAAGGACCTGAGAGTGCTCGCGCTTCATAAGATCCATGAGAATATGGGCGGCTAGTCGGAGCTCCGAATCCGAGCGGCGTACCACCGACTTGATGGCCTTGAGGAGGCGCGGGTCTACCTCTGGTTCGGTCGAGGTCGTCGCCTTCTCTATCAAAACCCTCACCTTCCCTCCTCCCTCTTCTTCCATTTTTCAATTCAGCGAGAAAGACAGCTTCTTTGAATTTTCAAAAATTTTAGGATAATATATAGTCTGTCTTTTGGGGTATTTTCGCGCTGAGCAAGGAAGGGGTGAAATGTCAAAATCTGAAAGTTTCGAGGGACGCAAAAGATAAAGGGTCTTTGCTATAAAAGGCCCCAATAAAATGAAGATAAATTAACCCAATTAAATGAAAAGGAAAAATAATATTAATAAATAAAAATATAAAGAGAAAATTTTTCATAAAATTTCTTATTAATTAAATTATTTTTTAATTACTGTAAAAAATTTATTTTGTTCTAATTTTCAACTTCAATTTTTTTTTTCCTTAGAATGTACATAATTAAAACACAATAGGCCTCCTTCACCAAATCCGCTATGAAACCGCCAACTAGTGATTATAGCCCATTCCAAATCCAAGCCCAAAAAATCAATAACCAAAAAAAACCAATCCCCACAATGTATTTCCAATTTTAATATGTTTTCCACGTGACGGTGCGACTAACACTAAAAAATTTATCAAAGTGAACATGGAATTGATGCTGTATCAGGTGGTGTTTTGTTTTTAAAAATTTATAATTTACAATTATAAAATAAATCAGTTGATTAGGACAGTGAACTCCTCCCTTTTACCAAGTTGGAGTCCTACTCTTCATAAATGGTTTAGATAGTTTAGTAATTTATGCAGGAGATTACTTGGTTGACTCAGCAAAGATGGGATCATATACTCATTGATGTATGGCACATGGACGTCCGATGGACACATGTGTTGGGGACAGGATATTAGGATGTAGGTTCCTCTCTTGTTCTTCCACGTGTCTAATTTAATAAACAATATCTGAAAACCAATAAAATATAAAGTATCATTCACTTTTCTTCTAGATCTTCATAAATTCTCATTTGGTCCAAAATAATACAAAACCCTTGTCCGAAATCTCTCAACATTGTCCGTGGACCATGGTATTCAAGCAAAAGCAAGCCATGTGCATACATATGTTCTTATTTAGCCATCTCTTCCTAGATCAAATTATCTGGTTAGATGGTTTATGCTACACTTTAGTGCTGCAATTAGAATGACAATGGAAAAGTTAAGATGAGCAATGGTTAATGGTTCTACAAATGAACGCTTTGATGCACGCGTTCATCTTATTAGCATCAGTTAACAATTCAATTGAGTACAACTACTTAAGATTTTTGTGAGTTGACGCTTTGTCCTATATGTAGCTGGTAATTTTGTCAGTATTAATCGAGAATTCAATCAATTATTGACTACTTAAGATTCTTGTGAGTGATTTCTACAAATGAATACTTTCTCATACTCTGTTACTAGTCTTGCCAGTATCAATCAAGAATTTAACTAAGTATTAACTATTTAAGATTATTGTAAGTGATTTTATAAATGAAAACTTTTCTAGTCGATATTTAATGAATCTACATACATCTACGAACTACAATTGTCATATTACTAGCTCGAGAGAATCTTACATGCCCTAGATTTATGCGACAATTGTTCCTAAAACACACATCATGTGATGTGTGTACTTTATGAGTTTTGTAAGAACAATTGTCCAATCACTGCATACGTTTTTCCCCACTAGCTCAACCCATTACCCATGTCCAAATTATGCAACTAGGAGGGCACCAAACCAGCCATTTACTACAACAATTTTCAGCCAACAACATTACTACGTCATTGGTAGGGTCAATATCTAATTTTTGAAAGTGACGAGAGAACCAATGATGCAATGTTGTGCATTCATAATCGCAATTTCATCAAAGGATATTGCTGTACTTGTGCCCACACACACCTTTAACTTTAATGTTTTGTTTTGCAGCTAGACCCCAACAGCATATCTTAAAAGAGAGAGAGAGAGAGAGAGAGAGAGAGAGAAGAGAATTGGCAATTGCCTCGCTCTTTCCTATCCAAACCTACCGCCACTAACTTTTTTGACAAAAATTTTCACTCTCTTTCCATCCATGCCGTGTGTTATTATTGATTGTAATTTCCAAATGAAAGCGCACTCAACTCTCACATACGCACACACACCAAACCAAACAAAGTGAGAGAAGGGAAATATCGTCACAAAGAGACAAGCCGGTTGTACGTGATCGTATAGTGAGGTAACCGACAAGATTGAGAAAATGACACCGTGTTTTGTCTATCAGTGGATGCCCATGTGCTTAATTTGACTTTGCACCTCGAGCCTCTATTCTTAGATCATGGGATGATGAGGGCCGCTTTTGTTACTCACTGCTCATTTTCTTCACGTTATCAATCAAAACACCCCAAAATTCCAAAAATATCTTCCTCAATACAACGCTTCCATTACATGATCCATGTAAATCTCTGAGTGATTTCTGATCGTTGATCATATGCATCAAATGAGGTTTTATATAACAAACGAACACAATTGATTCAAAATGAGCATATTTAAATAATAATTGTTGAAGTGGATAATACAATACAAGAAACAACATGTGAAGCTTGTAAGTTGTAATTAAGCAGTAAAACAACACAAACATCTCAAAATCCTACTCTTTGATTTCATCGTCAGATGATAATCCTAATGCAAGGAAGGTTTGCTCTTCCCGCTTTGATTTTATAAATAAAGCAAAAATTTAAATTTAAATAAAACGGGGAATGGAGGGCTTTTTCTGTTTCTCATTACGCCACTACCAAAATTACTCAAGCGCAGCCACGTGGGGCAAACCCGACCCGATAGCTTGCCAGGTCATACACCACCCGGAACCCCTGCTGCTGGATGTTACCGATTATCGACAACCCGCCCATCGTACCCGCGAACGCAAAGCAGAAGCTCCCGCTACTATCCACGGGGATCAAGTAGTTGGTGGCCGGCAGCGAAACGTCAGCGTTTCGGAAATGCAGCACCACGGTCGGGACTTTCACCTCACTTTTACCCGACAAGTCGAAACACGTGTCGAACAGAGAGAATTCGGGCGCCCGCTTCAGACCCGATGTCCCGGCCCGGAAAGCGTCACGGAGAGAATTGTAAGCGACTCGGGTCAGGCGGGTCACGGACGTACCCGAATCGAGAATGACACCTCCGTTTCCAGCCGGGTCGAGCTTGAAAAGCGACGCCGTGATTCCCCGGACACGTGTCCCGCCGACACTGATGCCGATGAGCTCGACGTAGTAAAACGTGTCCAGTTTCGGGTTCGCGAGGAGCGGAGTGAACCGGGCGGTCCGAGAAACGGCCGAGTCACCGAAGACGACGGAAGACGGTTTGGACGAAGCGGACCGGTCCACTAGACAGTAGGAGAATTTCTTGTTGAACCGGACCCCGGTCTGGGTGGGAAATGATAACTTCCCCCGGCCGAGGCCCAAAAGCCCCGCCGCACCGACGAACAAGCCCTCGTTGTCGTGACCACATCCGAGCGCCACACGTCCCACTTTGGTGCCTCGAAATGTCAGCGTTTCGGTGGAGAAGTCGCCGAAAGTGAACGAACCGTCGCCGTAGGAGACTTGGTAGACGCAGGTCTTCCTGGCTTTGCAGCCCGGGGAGTCGAGCTTCCGGCAGAGAGGGGACCCACAGGGGATGGTGGAGAAGGTTCCAGATTTCCTAGGGTCGAAGACCGGGTCGGTCTGGGAATAGCAGCGCTTGCAGGGAGCGCATTGGAGCCAAACGACGTCGCTTCCGGTGTCGAGCACCATGTAGACGTATTTGGGAGGCGTGCCGACGCCGAGGCGCGTGAAGTACTCGCCGCTGCCCTGCGCGAGTCCCGAGACGACGGAGCTGCTGAACCCCGTGACGGGTACGCGACCGCCTCTGGCTGTTCTATTCGGCGACGCGGCGGCTGCGGCGATGGAGCTTAGGGTTTTGACGCGGACGGCGTCGCGCTGAAGGCGGAGGTTGAAGAGTTGGGAGGGGGTCTTGTTGAAGGACAAGGCGTCCAAGTGATGCAACTGTACGGACAGAGTGTTCGGGTCCGTGCTGGTTGTCGGGTCGGGTTGTACGGTCTCGGACACGGATTCGGGCCATGAGAGGGATGATGGGTTGGGTAGGGGGTTGAGGACGAGGGTCTGGTGCTCGAGGGCGGTGGAGAGAGAGAGGAAAATGGCGGTGAGGGAAAAGAAGAGAAGGCCAAGTTTTGCTTTCCCTTCCATTTTGGTTCGCAGAGTTTAGAGAGAGAGAGAGAGAGAGAGGAAATGGAGTTCAGCGATGGAGAGAGAGGAGAGTATAAATAATTGGAGTGAGAGTGAGAGTGAGTGTGTGAATTCTGAAAAAGGCGGTTCTGCAGAGGCTGAAGTTAATCAGTTTTTTGGTTGGGGGTAAAGATGTCAGAGTGTCAGGTTTATTGTGTTTATTTATGAAGGAAGAAAAAAACTATAAAAAAAAATAATAATACTTTTTTTTAGGGGTGAGCAAGGTACAGTATTGAATCCGCATCTACCGATACCGAAAATTTAAATCGGTATGGTCAGTATTGGATTATGATTTGTTAAAATTGGTATGCCAAATTAGTATCGATATGGTATCGGTACTAAAATGATACAATTAAAAAATGAACCAATTCAATATTCAACACCAAAATAAGTGATGTTTAAGTTACAAATTCAAAGATTCAACATATTCAATATCCAAATCCTAATCAATATATTCAATATCCAAATCTTAATCAACATTTCAATATCTAAATCAATCAAATCAATATTTATCTATCAACAGATTCATCAAATCTGAATGGTTAAAACTCATGCCTTATGACTTACAAACCAAAATAGTTAAAATTATGTCTTATGGCTTACAAAAATACAAAAACAATCCAAACATAAATAACAAAGCCATAAAGTTATACTATTCGGTACGGTATGGTATTGTGGTCTCAAAATCTTGATACTACCATACCATATTATATTAAGATGCAGATGCAAGATCTAAATATCTCTCCATACCAAATAAAACGGTATGAAATCGGTATGCAGTGCGGTTAGGGTACAGTTTCGGTATTTCGGTTTAAGATGTCCACCCCTACTTTTTTCACCAATTAAAACCTAAACTAATTTGGTTAGAACTTAAATATGATTTGTTGGGAATTAGATGGGAGTTTATCCTTCAACTAATTTTATTTATGATATGTAAGTGAAAGGACAGAAGTGTCCCTGGGGTTTAAGTTGGGGCAAACAAATATCCTGAGTTCATTTGCTTGGGCTGGTGAAAGTTGGGTTTGTATTAATTATTGTTAATGAATACTTTATTTATATCAACGAAGATTAATTGGTGAGTTTTAGCTGTCCCAGACCACTTTGAGACTAGTAGTGGAATGATTTTTCTATTTGATTAAGACAAGGCGTTCCTATTCTTATATTTGTTTTTATCATGTGATCATTTTCCATTGGAGTCATGTTGTACATAATAGGACATTATGATAAAAGCAGAATTTGTTCTTCATCCTACTTTAAGCACATGGAAATCAAAATCGAGCATAAGAGGGCGAGTATAACGTCTTAATCAACTAATTTAACGCCCACATATGCTCATTTTATTTTGTTAATTCTAACTTACGCGATCTAAGATGGAAGATGGTGTTTATTCATCGAATTATACTGTGGCAATCAATATCATGGGTGTGTAAACTAAATAAAAATAAATAAAATTGCATATTGGACTTGCCGATTGCCGTGACCAAATTCCAACAATCTCGGCAAGATTTAATGTGGGTTGGTCATGAGATGACCCATGAATCCTGATGCATCATTTAATCATATCTAGCCATTCAGATCATTATACCTTAGGGTTTGACTTTGGAAAAAGAAAACATGAAATTCCCATGCAGCCATTGCCATTTATTGTGCTTTGGGGAGGGTCAAGCCAGAAAAAAAGGAAGACATAATATTATATAAGAGTCTCAAGAAATTCATGCCTCCTCCATGCTTGTTTGTCACAGAGCTTCTTGCAAGTTGCAACCATATGGTGGTGTTTCCCCGTGACTCTATCTCATCTTTGATTTTTTATTTCAAATTAATATATACATTATACATATAAATTTAAAAAACCTAATGAAGTACAGAATCTAAGTACCAGATTTGTCTTGCAAAGTTTCAAACTTTCGAACTAGAGCTTCACATGGTGGTTTTCAACAATAGACCAATACGAGTAAAATATTTATTTTCGAGACTTCAAAACAAAATATAGAAAATGGATATACATTGTCAGACATTGTAAGGTATTCTCACATACACTGTCAAGATGTCATGGAAGTTCGAACTTTAGACTATTGGTCTTCAAGTTAAGGTATTTTTTCACCGGTTAGACCGAGTCAACGAAAATTGATCTAAAATTCAGTTGCATAGTTTGGTTCTCGGTTGAGAAATGGAATGAAAATGATGAAAAATATATTTGGTTTTATGCAGATATGTAAGAGTCAGGATTAAGAATTTGAAATAAATTATAACTAGTAAACATTGTCACTTTAAAAAAAATGAAAGAGAAAAGGGTTTCTGGTAAGGATGGTTAGGCTGAAGAATTAAAGAGTAGGGCCATGGCCCTGCGCCAATATGAGCAAACCTTATAATTGAAGCCTACTTGAATAACCGCGTGGGGCAAGCACTAAAGCTAAAAAGAGCAGGAAAAAAAGAGGAACCAGCAACTGGAAAGAGCATAAAAGCGTGGCAGAGACTCAATAAAGCATTGCAGGCTTAAAATTTAGGCAACAAAAGACAGATCTGCATACCCAACAAGATAACCTTTTCCAAACACCCAAGTTAAATTCAATGATACTGCAGCTAGTGATCTTCTTCTTTTTTTCTCTGAGCAAAAGAAAAAAAGTTGAGAAATTCACACTAGCTTTGTCAAAGGTCATATCCAATTCATATTCCATTTCATCCAAAATGGAGAACTTCCATTACAATGTGGCATCTTTCACTAAAGCATTAACATGCAGATAGTGACATCTTGCACTTACTCCTTCCTGGACCAGTCCCCACTCTTCCCACCAGTTTTACTCTTGAGTCGTATATCGGTGATCTGTATAGATTTTGAGGCAGCTTTGCACATATCATAGACTGTTAGGCCAGCAACACTCACTGCTGTCATTGCTTCCATCTCAACCCCAGTTTTCCCTGTTGAACTGGCTTCTGCCTCAATATCCACAGTGAAATCCTTGGGATTTAATGTCAGATCGACACGAACATGGGTCAGCAGTATGTTGTGGCATAGTGGGATGAGACTACTAGTGTGCTTTGCTCCATTTATTCCAGCAATTTTTGCCACACTGAGGACATCACCCTTGGCCATCTGGTTAGCTAAGACCAAATCAAACACCTGCTTTCCAAGAATTACCTTGCAACTAGAAATGGCAGTTCTCTTACTGCTTTCTTTGGGAGAAACATCCACCATTTGGGCTTCCCCTTTATTGCCAATGTGGGTTAGGCCAAGTTCACTTTCACCTTTTTCTTGAGGTGCTAACTGGGGTTCTTGAAGCATAAAATCATTACTCGGAGAACTGGCAGGCCCATTTGCTGGAGGTTCACCAAACACTGATTCCATTTCCTGAAACCAGGATTATAGTCAATACATGGAAGTACGTTCAACATGCCTTAACGAATTTTCTTCAAAAGAGAACTTTTCGCATTAGATACTGAGCAATTATAAACAACTATGAAATATTTCTTGAGATAAACGCTAGAGCTCGAATCTGATAACAGAAGATAACTTTGAACACTGGAATTATCTGTTTGAACGCAATAATGTATCAGACATGTCTCCTTTCTTTTCTTTTCATAGAGGCTCAAGTCCTTTTTCTGCATTACTTTGAATTTAAGTAACCAATTACTCTGAAGCAAATAAGAAGCAGTGCATTTCTATCCTCATTGTCTGCTATAGGGCATCATATTAGTTGAAATAATAGCAAAGCAAACAAAGGTAAGCAACTGATTTCCTAACCCAAGTATTCAATTGTTTTCAAATCATTCAAAGCAGCTGGAAATAAGAACCAACAGACTCTGTCTGTACATATGCAGCATAAACAATATTTTACCTTATTAAGCTCAGCAATAGTTCTTGCAAGATCATGGCTGCTATTACTGCTAAGAAACCTTCTCGAGCGAGAAGATGCTACTGCAAGTCTCCGAAGAAACATGGCTGGCAGAATCTAGATTCGGAATTTCAGCTGCAACTACAAGTATCGGAAAAATATCCAACTCTCTTTGGCTTCTCAAAAAATTACAAAGATAAAAACCATACTGACATTAGCTGCCTAACATTTTGGAAGGCAATAAATTGCTTTTGGAAGCAACATTTACTACAAATATGAATGACTGCGTAAATGAGATACATAAACGATAAAACCCAGTTCTTAGTCAGGCAATTTAACAAACACTTTGAGGTCATCATCTAAAAAAAACATGAAACTTCGAATTTCAGACGGGAAAAATTATTTTAAGAATTCCGTATTCATTACAAGAGAGAAGCAATGTGAGGAAATTATAGAGCGCTCGAAGCCATGCAAAGATTGGGTAAAGCACGTACCTTAGTGAAAGCAGCTATTGGCGAAGAGCGTGTACCTCCTGCGTTTGCTCTGCATTTTGCAAACAAGAGGGCTTTGTGCAGAGGAGAGGCCCAATAGGAATCAAAAGTGGGCCAAAATAGAAGTGAAAGATATATAGATTAGAGCAAACGTATTTTCCTTACGTTTGGGAGTTTCACTAAAACACCCAAAATAGGGGTTAAAATTATAAAAAAAACTTAACACCCAAAACACTTTATAAACACACCTAAAAAATATACAATTGTTGATTTTGGGGTTGATTTTGGGTGTGTTTCTATGTTTAAATAGTGTTTGGGTTTTTTTATAAATACATGTCTAGGATTGGGTTTATTTATAAATTTGTATTATTAATATTCACATTATATGCATATTGAAGTATTTTTCATGAATAATAAACATTTTTCTTGAATATTTTTTACAATAATACACATTTTTCACGTATCATTGAGAAAAGAACAACTAATTCAAAAAATTTACTGGCCGGATTTTTCATCATATATTTTCAAGAAAATTTGTAGAATAATACATGTATAATATTACACTCGTGCCGTATTTTATTGAGTCATTTGTTAGTCTAACAAACAAGTTAACCTTCGTAATTTTTTTTTTATGTAGAACTTGGTGGACTCATCTTTTTTACTTTCATGGGCGCTAGATTGACCTCATGTGGATTGTTGAATGCCATAAAGACAACAAATGAGAACTTTTCTGGAGAAAAATCTAACCTTCAAGATTTAAGGTGGAAAAATAACCCACAGGACAACAATTAGTTTCGAAGTCACACCAAAAGATAAACTTTAGGGATAGGAGAGAGAAGGGTGTAACAGCTAGTAACTTCAGTTGTTTTTGCAAGTATGCAATTAGCAAAGCCTTATACACGACGCCTTCTGTGAATACATAAAATTCTGTCATTTTTAACGACATCAGACAAAAGTAGATTAGAAGCTTTGTAGTTCTTGCCCAACTGGTTACTCATCTTCAATTTTCAATGGGTTGGATGTACTACAAGAAAAACCATACCATTCGTTAGTGCCTGGAAAAAAAAAAAGTTCAAAAGAAAAGAACATACATCTTTTAAGATATTAAAAACTACTTGTCAAATCAAAATAGGCTATGCAATGAGAGCACAATTAAGAGTCGAGATACTGTTAGTCAACAAATTAATGTGATATGTGTAATCCCCCCATCGAGAAGAAACTTGTGTCGACTGTTCCTTGCCACATAGCAGTCACAACAAATCAGTCCAGTTAAAAGATGATACAGTTTGCAAAGGACTCACTAGCGTAGTGACTTGGACTAATTGCTCCCCCAGGCAAGGTTTGGGTTCAAGTCCTAGCATCTGTGTAGTGTGTAGGAATTTAGTATGTCATATTCAAACACAGAACCTCAGGTACATGAGTTTTTCAGGAGATCACTACATTTCGATTCAACACTGAATGATTTATTAAATTTTTATGAAATTATGCACATTGAAGATTATATAACCAAAATCTAGGTACTAAAACTGATTGTACTTACACGGGGGAAGTTATCAGCACGCTTGCCATACAACGTTTTCATTGTATTTGTGTTTGATTGCCACCATATGCTCCCATTCATATCTACTGTCGATACTTTCCACTTTTGCTATTGAAAACAACTTTTCTTGTCTTCATTGATTGTTGGGGGCTTCACAACCAAGGTTGTTCATGGAGCAGCTCCAACATTGTCAATGAAGTCCCCACAAAGCTGCAACTCCTTCAAGATTGACTTCAATAGGCACACAGCATAACCAAACAATTGTCTGGCTACTAGTATGTTGGGCAACCACTAAACCCCAAAAGCTTAAACTGTTAGGGAGTGGGCCAACAATGTATGCAAAACCAATGCCCTCATTCACATAGTCCCTTATGTGCAGCTACGTCGAAAAAATGCAGGCATAGAGAAACATAAATGTACAACCTCATCCTCCACCTTGCAAATTAACAAATAAGTGAGAGATTTCGTTTGGAGATTTCGAACCCAGAACCTCTTACAGTCAGAGCTCCGGTATTATATTAAACGACTAAGTCTGAAAAATTTAAGATGTTACAATGTTTTTGGATGGAGAAAGTAAAACATAGAATTTGAACAAAACCCAGAACTTCTAAAACGACATATGCTAATTTCCTTATGTATAATCAAGGAAATGTATAACTTCTACGTGGTTCAAAAAAACTTGGAATTCAGTCACAAATCCCATGTTTAAATCCACTTGGAATTTAGTCATAAATCCCATGTTTAAATCCACGTGAAGAGGTGTCATTTCCAAAACCTCAAGGCAATTCAGTTTTGCAGAAGAAAAACAATATAACCATAATCACCACCACCACTTACCTCCACCATCATTGCCACCACCCTTACCATTACCACCACACCCGCTACTACTCATTTATAGATTTTTTTTCCTTTTTACAAGCGATATTCTAAACTACTATAATACAGGGAGGGGTATCAAACTCTAGTACAAGAGGGCGGACACATTGCCTTGACCAACTGGTCTAACCCACGTTTGCACTCATTTATAGTTTGATACATCCATCAAAATAAATTTTATGTTTCGTATTTAAAAATCCATCATTTTAAAAATCATACTCTTAAACTTCCTCATCCAAGCGCCAAAGTTGGGAATGAACCAAGAATGGGTTGAGACCATATGACATCTCAAATGAGAATGTGGATCAAGATTATGAAACAAGTATAATGTTCTCCTTCTCAAAGAAAGACTGTGGCTGCACAAAAGTATGCATCAACAAGGGAATGCTAGGTTATACATAAGAAGAAACTCTATACTTTGTGATAATGAACGAGACACAATCCAAGCCACACCTTATGAACATGTAGGGACACTTGTGGCTTCGTGGAGTCTTTGAGTGTTGGGGTCGGAGCAGTTGTAAGAAAACTTGCTTGCTTGAACCACTAGATAACTTGACCAAGGTCTTCAAACAATGCCAATGTGTTCATTATTATATATATAATTTTAAAAAATAGTGTTGAATGCAAAGGGCTTGTAGCTCAAGTGGTTAAGAGGATTTAACCCTGCACCCGAAGTCCTAGGTTCGATTCCCCCTTCCCCAATATTGCTCGTATCAGTGACAAAAGAAGTGTAAAATGATGTCATCATGCTGACATGGTATGACCCACCTTTCAAATAAATGACATATACCTTAAAAAATACCATTTAACTTCTTGGAGCCAATATTTGATTGATAAATCCAGTAATTTATACATCCCTCTAGATTCTTACCCTTAATACAGAGCCCTAACTCACTTTAATTAAAATTATAGACATAAAACTACTATATTACTAGGAAAGAAAAACATTTCTAAATTCATTCACACATCTAAAAGATTTTTTATGTTCTCCAAAAGCTAAAAATTTGTGCTTCCCTGGAAAAGACTCGGAGCTTGTTCCACATTGCTTTTGGGTTTTGGCCAAAAGTACTTTCTATAGTGGAAATAGACAAAAGGTGCTCTTGGGAATCACAGAAGCCCTTGTAGAGGTCCCTAGATATGTACCTATCCGAGGAAGCCCTTCCAAGTGAATATGCAGGAAGACTTGAATTTTACAAGAAAATTTTCATTTTCATCTAATAAAACCGCTACTAACAAAAGCTTTATTGAGTAAGAGCGCTTCATACAAAAGCATTTCCTAATTGATCCCTGTCACAGGTATGCAAAACAAACCATAAGTACTTGGAACATAAGTTTTCTTTTTGGACTTTGGTTTTGGCTCAAACTTTACCCTCTTCAAGATATCCTTTTTTATAAACTTTAATTGTAGCATGAAAGCCCTTCACATAGTACAACTAAAGAACTCCACAAAAGTGCTTTTGGATACCCAGAAGTTACCCCAACCAGGCCCTTAATCTGACTAATATGTGAAACACCTACAACTACTAATCTAGCCTAATATCATCCTGCTCCATGATCTACCTTGTAAGTCAATAAGAAGGGCTGCCTGTATCCACCTAATAAATCATCTAATTTTCTGCATTACCTATGATATGCTTGTACCCACCAGCTTCTTCCCTCTTGATATATCTTCTAACTTCACGTGGTTCTTTAGATTCCATTTTACTCAAAGTAACCACTTCCTTTGATTTTGAGGAACATAATAAAATGATCACATATCTCCTTAAGGAGATGGAGATAAATCAAAATGTAAGAGAATTTATTCATGGACGTGCATCCTTTACTCAGAAAGATGGTGTTGTGATCCCATAGTTTGGTTCTTTCATCTGTTGCTGAGGGGCCATTATCTAGTGGAATGGTATATCTCATACTGTCAAGCGCAAGCTCGCATCTTCAATTCTTATCACTTTCTACCAAAAGAACAAAGTTAATAGTTTATTTCTAGGAAACCTGAAACTTATATGGTATTGACCTTTTTCGGTCAATCAAATGGTTCACCATCTCTCTCTATATAAAAAAGACCATCAATAATGCAGCAACAGTACCAAGCCATATAAAGTAATCAAGCCAGAGGTCTTAGCACAGGTGGTCTTAAAAGAGAATAAAGGATGAGAAATAAATAGGTCATTGGTCTAGATTTTCCCTCTCAGGAAAAAAGGGTATTGATATGGAAGAGGAAGAAAATACATACCAAACGAAGGTTTACAATGACATTCAACAAATAATACTTTCCAATACAGTAGAAACAAGAGTGGAGAGATTGGTAGTTAAGAAGCTAGGTCAAGTAATAATCATTGGCTAAAGTGAAATTTTGTAACGCATTAGGGCATCCTATTAGTACCCAGGACAGGCTAATATTATTTTCCTGCTCTCGACAGCAATCATAGGATAACTATTTCCTTTAGTTTTTTTCTTTCCTGAGACTAGCATATATGTTAAAATGCAAGAAAGTGTTCTTTGTGCGTGTGTGTGTGCGTGTGCGCGCTCAACACACAATCACATAGCATAGGTGTGAATGTGACATTTTCTCAACCAAAGAAGATATAGGTGAATTAACAGGCGGTTCTGTCAGCTCACATGTCACACTCGCACCTTAATAAAGAGAGATAAGATGCTGACTACAATTTAAATCATAGCAGCACATATAAAGCAAAGAAAAGAAAATGAACCTTACTCGAGCTTTGACATCAAACTTTCGGCTTCTCTTAGAGCTGAACTTACAGCATAAAGTGTCATCTTTTTCACCTGTTAAACAAGGAAAGAGAAACCAACATAACCTAAGAGGTACATAAGGTAGTCATGGACTCATGGTGTAGTTAAGGTGCATTTTCTTAATGCATATTGATGCCTAAAATCTACTACTAATTATGACTTAAGTAACCAGTGGACAATTTACAGTGTCAACTAATTAAACTAAAATCTAGTCAACATCAATACCAAAATCCCTTTAATCACATAGTTACTAGCATCTTGACACATGATTCAATGCATGCCAAGTGGTTTTTTATACTGTGTATTAAAGAACAAATGAAATTTAGCGGAAACAA